>NW_026652284.1:46262551-46500026 GCF_009828535.3 Hylobates moloch | reverse complement strand
TAATGCTAAATGACGAGCTAATGGGTGCAGGAAATCAACATGGCACATGGATACATATGTAACAAACCTGCACATTGTGCACATGTACCCTAAAACCTAAAGTATAAAAAAAAAAAAAAAAGAAAAATATTGCATTGATTTCAATGGTCTAAATAGCACATCTAGTATAACCCTAATCTTAAGTTAGACTTTTTGCAAGGACATTCATAATCTTGATTTAAATAATAGGTCAACTGTGTCTGTAAGTGTAGGTGATATGGTTTGGCTGTGTCCCCCCTAAATCTCATCTTAAACCATAGTCTCCATAATCCCCACCTCTCATGGGAGGGTTTGGATCATGGGAGAAGGATTATGGGGGCAGTTACCTCTATGCTGTTCTCATGATGGTGAGTGAGTTCTCATGAGATCTGATGGTTTTATAAGGGGCTTTCTGGCTCTTCATTCTAAACTTCTCCTTGCTGCCGCCATGTGAAGAAGGACATGCTTTCTTCCTCTTCAACCATGATTGTATGTTTCCTGAGGCCTGCCCAGTCATGCTATACTGTGAGTCAATTAAACCTTTTTCCTTTATAAATTACCCTGTCTCAAGAATGCCTTTAGTAGTAGCATGAGTATGGACTAACACAGCAGGCTGGTGCAATATACTGCTCATTCCCCTCCCCATTACCTCTGATTATTTAAGGTTGCAAAGTAGTGTTTTATAACAGCCAAAATAAGCTCATTTTGATGCCAAAAGTGTCATCAAATTATTCTCATCCTTCTTGCTTAGCTATTGGTTTGTAGACTGCAATTAGAACACTTCACACTCAATTAGAAATCTGAGAAGAATAGGTTTTAAAAAAGAAGTTGGGGTTGCTATGACTGCCTTGAAAATAACCCTAGACTGTCCATTACCACATGGGAGAAACAGCTCACAGAACCAAGCATCATGAGGTCTGAGGACAGATGTTTGTTAGATTGTCTTCACCATGGCAGCTTACTTCCTTCTCTGAAGTCCCTAGTCTCCTATTAGTGGTGTCTGTGGTGGTGGGTGAGGACTCAGATGGGGGACAAGAGAGCCCTTCCTTCTTCCTTGTCTGAAAAAATTTAAGGATGCTCAAATTCAGAACAAAAGCTTGTTGAGACCATAAGGCTATTCTGCTTTTTTGCTAACGTTTCATTCAACAAACATAAATGGTTTCTATCCTACACTACACTCTGTCCACCTACAATGGTATGTTTGTCCTTCTTTGATCAGTTGAATAACACTTCATCAGAAGCTAGAAATGAAGGACTTTCCCCATAATTAGAGCTCAAACTCTAGCATCTTCTCCTATATCTTCTAGCAGGGTTCTCTACACTTCTGTTTTCTAATTTTTAAAAAGGCAATAACAATATTAAGAACAACAATATTTACATCACTGTGACTTTGGAGACAAAGTATTTTGCATAAAACACCTAAATCTAACTAAGGATTATTAATCTCTTATTCCACCAAAATCACCTTTCTCTGACACACATTTCTAAACACCTAATTTATGTAAGTCATGTGCTCTAAAATAACTTTCATTCTATGAAACACATAACATTTTGAGGTGAGGATTAGTAATGGAGTTTCCCTGAGATATAATTAATCAGGGATTACTAGAATATTAGCCCACAATTTTTGTTCTATTGTGCTACCTTTCATGTTGAATGAGCACCCTTCCTGGTAAAAGAGTATTTCATTACTGAAGAAGAATAAAGAACTGCTGGAAAGGAGTGGGGAGAGCCAGGGAGCAGGGGGACTGCAGGCTGGTACGTGTCAGCTGGCAAGAAAGTCAAGAAACAGTGACCAGAGAAATATATATTCTGCAAGTCTGGTGTTTTTATTACTGCTTTCAGATTATCACAAATAATACTTTTAGAACAAGAAAGTCTCACAATACTTTTTGGAAATAGCAAACGATGGATTTAGAGAAGTGGTTCCCTCCACTGTAGTGAATTTTTATGGATGAAGGATATAAAATCATAGAGGAAAGGTGATCATTCAGAAAAGGGAAGCAATGGAATTTACCCTGGGAGCCCAGAACGGAGAGACTTCAGGAGGCAGCCCGGGGCCAGGAATGAGTCACCAGTAAGCCTCTGACACATGCTCAAGCCTTTTTTTTTGTCCAAACCGCCTTGCTCAGGGCACAGCAGACACTATGTGAACAGGCAGAAGATGGAGTCTCAGAACACAGATTTGAGTCCCGACATTCACTGGGTTGTTAACTAAACACTTGGAACTTAGGTCTCCTCAGATTTTAAATAATAACAACATAGTACCTACTTCACATTGTTGTTTGCCGTTGTTTTTTCTGTAAAGAATAAGAGACATAATGAGAAAAGACATTTTGTAAAGCAGACTATCGCCACAAATGTTAAAGAGTTAACATTCAGAAAGTACTTGAGTGATTTTGTAGGAGGTGGGGGGAGATGAGGGGAGAGGACGGTTGACAACACAAACCCACATATATCTACCGACGATGACTTTATTGCCAAAAGCCAGAAGCATCTCCAGAGTGTTAGTCCATCGGCCTAAATTTCCCTTCTCCCTAAGTTTATCGTGTTTGCTGATATTCTATGCTAGGAACATTTTCTCAATTTAAACTTGCAGAAAATGTTCAGCATACGTTCTGTGCATTCTATTCATGGATTTTTATTTCCATGAATTTTAAGTGAATGCCATCATTCTGTTGTCTGCTAGGTTACTTCAAAAGCGATTGTCCTATTAAGCAAAAAATTTCCTCTTTTCTCTTTCTACATTCCCTCCCATTGTTACAAGGCGTTTTCCATATGGGTTGGCCACATGAGAAATATGCCAAGAGATAAAAATTGTCACAGACTTTTTAGTGTATATTTTCATTTCTCTTGCTACACATCAGAGTGATCATGAAGAACAATTTTCTGGCATCCATACTGGGTGTTTTTCACTGAGACACGTTGAGAACTAAATGCACCACTAGTTTCTCCATCTGACTGGCAGGCACATGATCATTTACTGTCACATCAGGAAAGATGTAGAATGGAAAGAAACTGGAATAAAAAACAGAATTTTAGCCCAGCAGCAGGGTGTTCAGGTTTGTCCAAATGCTCAATTCAAGACCCAGGAAGCCTTCTTGCTCACTTCTTGCTCACTTGCAGAAAAAAAGCATCTTGATGGTCCTCATTGCTAATTACCTGACAAAGAACTTGGTGCTGAATGGCATAGCTGAATGCCAGTTACCAGTGGGAGAGTGTCAATGAGGCAGACTGGATCAATATAGCATAAATAACTCAACCCAGAATTTAAAACCAAGACTTGGCAGCATTTATGATCATCCTTGGAAACTTAGAAACACTAGACATCCTAGACATCTACTTTTCAGAAAAATTAGACATATAGACAAAATTTCGTTTTACAGTTTTAGAGATACGTAGATCCCAGGCTCATTACTCTTAATTTAGAAAAATTAACCTGTGGCATAATTTATACTGCATGACTGCTACTTCCATGATGATAAAATAAGAAAAAGGAGTTGTTTGGTAAATGAACCTGATTTTTTGAAATTGAGTTTCAAAACAGTAAATACTTCAAGCAGTTCTACAAAAAATATCAATCATTTAGTCAACCTATCCAACTGTTCTTTGTATATCCACTGTTCTAGGCAAAGGTACAACAGAATTGATTAACACATGATCCCTGGTTGTCCCAGAAAAGGAAGAGGGCCACCTGGACCTGAAGGATGAGGGAATCTCCAGGGTAGAGATGTGTGTGAAGTACAGAGAAAACATTCCGTTTACCAGACAGATCCAGCAGTGAACAATGTCTGCCTCTCACTTGGAACTGCTTGCCCCTCCTGTTGTTCCCCATGCAGTTTGCTTATCTGATTGATAAGCTCAATCTGTTTGAACATAGCTTAATAAGAGTTACGGATTTTGAAATTCCACACATTCTAGCACAGTACTCATGTGTGTGAAAGGAAAATTATATACTTGTAGAATGAATAAGTAATGGAATGAGGCACATAAGTCCAACCTCTAATTCTGCTCAGAAGTCATTTAAGGGTAGCCTTCAAGTGACCAGTAATTTTAGTAAGAAAGAGTCCCTGCAAAGCTCTCTGTTTATGGAAAAGCAACACAGTATTCAGTTCTAGGCCAGAATCTCTTTGAGAGAAACTGGATCATGGTCTCCAGAAAGTGGGTATAGATCTTGATGATAGGTAGCCTATAAGTGCTCTGAGGACAGTATCTGTGCCTAATATATTTGCTCATTGTAGGTGCCACTCTGCTGGCTGTACTGAATTTAGGATTATGATAGGGGGTGATCCAGTTCTCCTTGGCAGAACCCTTACACAGTGCAACCCTTAAAAAAAGAAGAAAAATGAACTCTGTGGGGAAACTCAAATAAAGCAAAAGAAGTGACATTAAACAAGGACACCAAGGAGCCATGTTTTAGCAGAACACACTCTTTAAAAACAGGAAAACCAAAAATAATTATTATGGTAAACTTCACACACAAAAAAGTAGAAAGACTAGCATAATGAACTCTCAGGAGCCCTGGTAGCTATTGTTCCACTTATGGCCAATATCGTTTTATGTATAACCCCTCCCCACCAACAACATATCTTTAAAAATGTTTTACTGATATATAATAGTTGTACACATTTTGAGGGTACATGGGATATTTTGATACCTGTATACAATGCATAATGATAGAATCAGAGTGATTAGGATAGCCATCACTTCAAATATTTATCTTTTCTTTGTGCTGGGAACATTACAATTATTCTCTTCTAGCTATTTTGAAATACACAATACATTCTTATTAACAATCATTTCCCCACCATAGTATCTAGTACTAAATGTATTCCTTCTATCTGACTGTGAGTGTTGTTGTTGTTGTTGTTTTATTTTGTTTTTGTAGAGACAGGATCTCACTATGTTGCTCAGGCTGGTTTTGAGCTCCAGGCCTCAAGTGGTCCTCCCACGTCGACCTCCCAAAGTGTTGAGATTACAGACATGAGCCACCATGCCTGGCCCTAACTGTATTTTTGTACCTTGTAACGAACTTCTCATCACTGCCCCCCTCATTTTTCACCCTCTGGTAATCACCATTCTGCTCTCTACCTCTATGAGATCCAGTTTTTTTTAGCTCCCATGGATGAGTGAGAACATGTGTTATTTGTCTTTCTGTTCTTGGCTTATTTCAGTTAACACAGTGACTCCAGTTCCATTCATATTGCTGCAAATGGTGGGTTTTATTCTTTTAATGGTTGAATAATATTCCATTGTGTATATGTACCACATTTTCTTTATCTATTCATCTGTTGATAGACATTTAGCTTGACTCGATATCTTAGCTATTGTGAACAATGCCGTAATAAATATAGGAGGGCGGATATCTCTTTGATATACTGATGTTCTGCCTTTTTAATGTATAAACAACAGTGGGATTACTGAGTCAATGGCAATTCTAATTTTAGTTTTTTCAAGAAACTCCATACCATTTTCCATAATGGCTCTATTAACTTACATTTCCACCAACAGTGAATAAGAGTTCACCTTTTTTACATATCCTCACCAACATGTGTTATGTTTGTATTTTTAAAAGTAGTCATTCTAACTGAAGTGAGATAATATCTTATTGTGGTTTTGATTTGCATTTACCTGATGGTTCATGATGTTGAACATTATTTTTTACATACTTGGCCATTTGTACATCTTCTTTTGAGAAATGTCTATTCAAGTCTTTCACCCATTTTAAAATTTGATTATTATGATTATTATTTTGCTATTGAGTTTTGAGTTTTTTTATACTCTGGTTCTTAATCCCTGGTTAGATTAATGGTTGGTAATTTTTTTTCTCCGATTCTTAAATTGTCTCTTCACTTTGTTTGCTTGTTTGTTTGTTTGTTCGTTTGAGTCAAGGTCTCACTCTGCTGCCCAGGCTGGGGTGCAGTGGTGCAATCACAGGTCATTGCAGCCTCAATCTCCCCAGACTCAACTGATCCTCCCACCACAGCCTCCTGAGTAGCTGAGACTACAGGCTTGCACCACCACGCCTGGCTATTTTTTGGAGAGATGAGGTTTTGCCATGTTACTCAGGCTGGTCTCAAACTCCTGGGCTCCAGCAATCCACCTGCCTCAGCCTCCTAAACTGTTGGGATTACAGGTGTGAGCCACTGGACCTCGCCTTCTTAATTTTGTTGATTGTTTCTTTTGCTATGCAGAAGGTTTTTAACTTAATGTAATTCTGTTTGTCTATTTTTGCTGTTGTTGCTTGTGCTTTTGAAGTCTTATCCATAAAATCTTTGCCTAGACCAGTGTCCTGAAGCATTTCTCCTATGTTTTCTTGTAGCTTCATTATTTCAGGTCTCACATTTAACTTTTTTATTCATTTTGACTTGATTTTTGTATATGGTGAAAGATGGGGCCTAGTTTTATTCTTCTGCATATGGATATCCAGTTTCCCCAGCACCATTTATTAAAGAGACCATCCTTTCCCTATTCTGTTTTCTTGGCACCTTTGTGGAAAATTAGTTGCCTATAAGTGTTTGAATTTATTCCTGGGTTTCCTATTCTGTCCCATTGGTTTATGTGTTTGTTTTTATGCCAGTACCATGCTGTTTTGGTTACTGTAGCTTTATGGCATACTATGAGCTCAGGTTGTATGGTGCCTCCAGCTTTGTTCTTTTTGCTTAGGATTGTTTTAGCTATTTGGTGTCTTTCGTGGTTTCACACAAATTGTAGGACTTTTTGTTGTTATTTCTGTGAAGAATGTCATTGGTATTTTTACAGGGGTTGCATTGAATCTGCAGATTGTTTTGGTATATAGATTTTTTAATAATATTATTTCTTCCAATCCATGAGCTGGAATATCTTTTCTTTTTTTTGGTTCCCTCTTTGATTTATTTCATCAGTGTTTTATCATTTTCCTTGTAGAAATTGCAAATAAAAAGATATGTTGACTTCAACTTTTGAAACAGTTTGAGTAGAAGTAGTTAGTTTTAGCTCTTCCTTAAATGTATGGTAGAATTCAGCAGAGAATCCATCAGATCCTGTGCTTTTCTTTGATGAGAGACTTTTTATTACTGTATCAATTTTGTTATTCATTATTAGACTCTTCAGGTTTTCTGTTTCTCCATGGTTTAATCTTGGTAGGTTGTATGTGTCCAGAAACTTATCCATTTCTTCTGGGTTTTCCAATTTATTGGTGTATAGTTGTTCACAGTAGTCAATATATCTTTTTATTTGCAAATATTTCAGTATAGATCTATAAAATATAACTCTAAAAATATAATCACAATAATATAATAAATAACATTTTAGGTTAATGCTAATTCTTTATCATGTAAGATATAGCTAGTATTCAAATTTTTCCATTGGCCTCATAATTTATTTTTAGTTTTATTACATAGGATCTCAATAAAGTACATACATTGAAATTGGTTGATATGTCACTGAAACATCCTTTAGTTTATAGATTCCTCTTCATCTTTTCCCCTGCAATGTATTTGTTGGCAAAGTGAATTCACTTCTTTTGGCCTGATTTTGATGATTGGCTTCCAAAATGTTACTTGGTATGTTCCTTCACCTCCTTTATTTACTGTGAGTCAGCATTTAAATCTAGAGATTGAGCAGGTTTAGTAAGAATACTTCATGCCACGGTATACTTCCATTGGGAGGCACATATGCCTAGTCATTTCTTTTTTTGTGGCTAGTGGCCCTTGATAAACATTGCTTAGATTTATTAATTAATCAAAGCAGACTCTTCACTAGGGGTAGTGATACGATTTGGCTGTGTCCCCACCCAAATCTCACCTTGAATTGTAATATTCCCCACGTGTCAAGTTCAGGGCCAGGTGGAGATAATTGAATCATGGGGGCAGTTTCCCCTATACTATTCTTGTGGTAGTGAATAAGTCTCACAAGATCTGATGGTTTTATAAATGGGAGTTCCCATGCACAAGCTCTCTTGCCTACCACCATGTAAGATGTGCCTTGCTTCTCCTTTGCCTTTCATCATGATTGTGAGGCCTCCCTAGTCATGTGGAACTGTGAGTCCATTAAACTTCTTTCCTTTATAAATTACCCAGTCTTGGGTGTGGATTTATTAGCAGTGTGGGAACAGACTAATACAGGTAGACTATGGCCTTTCAAGACAAAGAAAGATGTAGCTCTGAGGCAGAGGTGAAGGAATTTCAGCTCCCTCTTCATTAAAATCTTTCTTGTCTTAACTGGAGAATCCCTTTCCCATCTTTCCTGGAGAATCCCTTTCCCATGCTGTTTCCTGAGATGTCTGCCACATGACCTGAGGGAGCTTCAGCCTGTCTGGTTGATTAAGAATGGCTCTTCTCTTTTTTAGATTTAATATTTGAATCCAAGGAAACAAATGATAGAAATATAACATTATTTGTAATCATATACTTAATATTTATGTACACATTTATATATGTATGTAAATATTACTTATTTACATATTTATAATTTTATACCTTAGCTCTATTGCAACCTTCCAGAATACATTCAATAATGTTTTGACTCAGTAAATGGCACATGTGGTACAAAACTAAAACTGGCCACCAAATGTCTCTGTCCAGGAGCAACCATTGTCCAAGATTTTGTATTCTTTCAGATATAGTCTTTGGTTAAACAAGAACTTATGACTATAGTGATTCACTACATATATATATATATATATATATATAGTGTCTGTGTGTGGGTGTGCTTGTATAATTTATCTTCAATTAGCAATTATTACTATATTTTATACTCCTGAAATTTTCCTTTGCATATGTGGTTACAGTTATATTTCTTTTTTTTGAATTTCAACTTTTATTTTAGATTCAAGTGTACATGTGCAGGTTTGTTACATGGATATATTGATTGATGCTAAGGTTTGGGGTACAATTGAACCCGTCACTCAGCATAGCACCCAATAGGTAGTTTTTTTAACCCTTGCCCCTCATGTCCCACGTCTCTAGTAGTCCCCAATGTCTATTGTTCCTATATTTATGTTTATGTGTGCTCAGTGCTTAGCAGTTCTCACTTATAAGTATGTATAAGTGTTCCCTTTTGTCTGCAGCGTCACCAACATCTGTTCTGTTTTGACTTTTTAATAATAGCCATTCTGACTATTCTTAGATAAGAGATAGTATCTCATTACAACTTTGATTTATATTTCTCTGATTATTGATTTTTATTATTAATTTTTTCACATTAGAGTTGCTTCAGTTTTCTTATAAAAATAATACTTGATCACTATAAAAATTTAAGTAGTATAGAAAAGTGTGAAGAAAAACTGAAAACCACATGTATTTATATTAATACTACCTAGGCACTTTTTGTGAATAGATAAACTAATGCAATAATTCAATGAAGATATGGTAATACAGGTACAATAGAAGTTCAAATAAATAAGTAACATGTTAGACAGATTCGTGAAATTCTTCAACTATGATACCTGATATGAGTGATGCTGAACAAGGCAGATGTTACAGACTAGATGTTAAAAGAAGATTAATTGGCCAGGTGTGGTGGCTCACACCTGTAATCCCAGCACTTTGGGAGGCTGTGGTGGGTGGATCACTTGATATCAGGAGTTTGAGATCAACCTGGCCAACATGGCAAAACCACGTCTCTACTAAAAATACAAAAATTAACCAGGTGTGGTGGCATGTGCCTGTAATCCCAGCTACTCAGGAAGCTGAGGCAGGAGAATCGCTGGAACCTGGGTGGTGGAGGTTGTGGTGAGCCAAGATTGTGCCACTGCACTCCAGCCTGCATGACAGAGTGAGACTCTGTCTCAAAAAAAAGATTAATTAACCTGTGTAAGAAAGAACCTAGGGAAAATGTAAAATGAGAAAATGTCTTAGACCAGAAAAACTGATGAATTAGGTGAACCAAATAGAAATAAGCATGCAACATGAACAGCCAGAAGAAAGCTTTCAGGAACTAGTGGAAGATTACTGACATGTTATTGAAGGACTCATTCAAGAGTAAAGATTATACTACTCTGCACAAGAAGTTTCCAAGTGTCTGTACATCATCCTGTGAAAAATCTGATCATAAATTTAATTTCAATATCTTGTACCATTTTACATATCTTAAAAGTTATCTAGCTTATCTTTAGTTGAATATTTTCTTTTGGAGAGATTGTATATTTTAAAAAACTGTTTAGAATTTGTGAGCATATATTACACTTTTTAAAAGTTATAGCTTCTGAAATACCCAAAGAAAAGCAGTTGCTTTTCTCCTTAAGCAGTATAGTAAATGATTAGTTGTGATGTGTTTAAAAACTTCTCTGCCTATAGTTTCATGTGCTCATGAAACACGAGTCCTCATTTTATAAACAGTGAGGGTTTATCGTGGGCAAGTTACCATGCAGAGTATTAGAGACAGTGGAATGATAGATTCAGTTCCTCAGTGAGGAAAGCCTAGAAAGTGTTTGTAGACCACCCGTCCAGGCTCTGTATCCTCAGTAGAGCCTTTGGATGGACATGTGCTCATCCTCAGACATACGCTCCTTCATCTTGGGCCAGGGAGGAGCAGCAGCCATGATCTAGATGACGGCCACAGCAGGCAGCTTCAGACTTGGTCCTTGGTGACCCTTGGTTACATCAGCAAGGGGTATATTTTATTTTATTTTATTATTTTATTTTGTTTTTTAATTATACTTTAAGTTTTAGGGTACATGTGCACCACGTGCACTTTTGTTACGTATGTATACATGTGCCATGTTGGTGTGCTGCACCCATTAATTCATCATTTAATATTAGGTATATCTCCTAATGCTATCCCTCCCCACTCCCCACACCCCACAACAGTCCCCAGAGTGTGTTGTTCCCCTTCCTGTGTCCTTGTGTTCTCATTTTTCAATTCCCACCTATGAGTGAGAACATGCGGTGTTTAGTTTTTTGACCTTGTGATAGTTTGCTGAGAATGATGGTTTCCAGCTTCATCCATGTCCCTACAAAGGACATGAACTCATCATTTTTTATGGCTGCATAGTATTCCATGGTGTACATGTGCCACATTTTCTTAATCCAGTCAATCATTGTTTGACATTTGGGTTGGTTCCAAGTCTTTGTTATTGTGAATAGTGCCCCAATAAACATACATGTGCATGTGTCTTTATAGCAGCATGATTTATAATCCTTTGGGTATATACCCAGTATTAGGGATGGCTGGGTCAAATGGTATTTCTAGTTCTAGATCCCTGAGGAATCGCCACACTGACTTCCACAACGGTTGAACTAGTTTCCGGTCCCACCAACAGTGTAAAAGTGTTCCTATTTCTCCACATCCTCTCCAGCACCTGTTGTTTCCTGACTTTTTAATGATTGCCATTCTAACTGGTGTGAGATGGTATCTCATTGTGGTTTTGATTTGCATTTCTCTGATGACCAGTGATGATGAGTATTTTCTTATGTGTATTTTGGCTGCATAAATGTCTTCTTTTGAGAAGTGTCTGTTCATATCCTTTGCCCGCTTGTTGATGGGGTTGTTTATTTTTTTCTTGTAAATTTGTTTGAGTTCTTTGTAGATTCTGGATATTAGCCCTTTGTCAGATGAGTAGATTGCAAAAATTTTCTCCCATTCTGTATGTTGCCTGTTCACTCTGATGGTAGTTTCTTTTGCTGTGCAGAAGCTCTTTAGTTTCATTAGATCCCATTTGTCAATTTTGGCTTGTGTTGCCATTCCTTTTGGTGTTTTAGACATGAAGTCCTTGCCCACGCCTATGTCCTGAATGGTATTGCCTAAGTTTTCTTCTAGGGTTTTTATGGTTTTAGGTCTATCATTTAAGTCTTTAATCCATCTTGAATTAATTTTTGTATAAGGTGTAAGGAAGGGATCCAGTTTCAGCTTTCTACATATGGCTAGCCAGTTTTTCCAGCACTATTTATTAAATAGGGAATTGTTTCCCCATTTCTTGTTTTTGTCAGCTTTGTCAAAGATCAGATAGTTGTAGATATGTGGCATTATTTCTGAGGGCTCTCTTCTGTTCCATTGGTCTATATCTCTGTTTTGGTACCAGTACCATGCTGTTTTGGTTACTGTAGCCTTGTAGTATAGTTTGAAGTCAGGTAGCGTGATGCCTCCAGCTTTGTTCTTTTGGCTTAGGATTGACTTGGCAATGCAGGCTGTTTTTTGGTTCCATGTGAACATTAAAGTAATTTTTTCCAATTCTGTGAATAAAGTCATTGGTAGCTTGATGGGGATAGCACTGAATCTATAAATTACTTTGGGCAGTATGGCCATTTTCACGATATTGATTCTTCTTATCCATGAGCATGGAATGCTTTTCCATTTGTTTGTGTTCTCTCTTATTTCCTTGAGCAGTGGTTTGTAGTTCTCCTTGAAGAGGTCCTTCACATCCCTTGTAAGTTGGATTCCTAGGTATTTTAATCTCTTTGAAGCAACTGTGAATGGGAGTTCACTCATGATTTGGGTCTCTATTTGTCTGTTATTGGTATATAAGAATGCTTGTGATTTTTGTACATTGATGTTGCTTTGCTGAAGTTGCCTATCAGCTTAAGGAGATTTTGGGCTGAGATGATGGGTTTCTCTAGATATACAATCATGTCATCTGCAAACGCGGACAATTTGACTTTCTCTTTTCCTAATTGAATACCCTTTATTTCCTTCTCCTGCCTGATTGCCCTGGCTGGAACTTCCAACACCATGTTGAATAGGAGTGGTGAGAGAGGGCATCCCTCTCTTGTGCTGCAAGGGGTATATTTTAAAACTTTAACCCCCAATTTCCACTTTTAGGTAGCAATTGTCTTTTGAAGGTATCATTAAAAAATCACACTAAACTTTTTTTTTTCTTTTTTTGAGGCGGAGTCTCGCTCCGTCACCCAGGCTGGAGTGCAGTGGCGCCATCCTGCTCACTGCAACCTCCGCCTCCCAGGTTCATGCCATTCTCCTGCCTCAGCCTCCCGAGTAGCTGGGACTACAGGCACTGTCCAACATGCCAGGCTAATTTTTTTGTATTTTTAGTAGAGACAGGGTTTCACCGTGTTAGCCAGGATGGTCTTGATTTCCTGACCTCGTGATCCGTCTGCCTCGGCCTCCCTAAGTGCTGGGATTACAGGCGTCAGCCATCGCACCTGGCCCACACTAAACTTTTATTATGAGAGAAAGTCTTCCAAGACTTGATTTTGTTTTCTTTAACAATTGCAATTACAAGATTTTGGAGAAGTCTCTGAGAACAAGCTCTGTCTTAATCCATTTAGTGTTGCTATTACAGAATATCTGAGTCTGTGTTTATAAAGAAATGAGGTTTATTTGTCTCATGATTCTCATGGCTGGAAGGACACCTCTTGCTGTTTACATCTTTATGTAATAACCCCCTACTGGGTATGGGAGGAACCTAGTGACTTGCTTCTACTAATAAAATATGATGGAAAGTACTGGAATATTTATACAAAGTAGATGGAATATTAATTCCAAAATTAGTTTGCAGAAACTTTTAACTATTATCTTGCTGGCAGTCTCTCTATTATCTTCTCCACTTGCACACTTTGTTGAAGCAAGCTTCTATGTGGGAGAAACATGCATGTCAAGGAACTGAAAGTGGCCTCTGGTCCACAACCAGTGAGAAGAGATGCCCTTATGGAACTGAATCCTTCAAACAATGATGTGAGTTTGCAAGTGAATCCTTTTTCAGTTTAGCCATCAGGTAAGACCACAGACTCTAAACTCAAGTTTGATTGCAGCCAGACCGAGCTAAGCCATGCTCAAACTCTTGCCCCAAAGAAACGGTGAGAAAATAAATTTATGTTGGTTTAGGTAAGTTTTGTGGTAATTTTACATGCAGCAATAGATAATTAATACGGGACTGAAGAGCTTCATCCATATTCATTTGGACCTTGCTATGGTCTGAAAATGGTTTGTTTCCACCAAAATTCATGTTGAGGCTTGGTTCCCCAATGTGGTGGTGTTGGGAGGTGGTATCTTTAAGAGGTGATTAGGTCATTAAGATGGATTACTCTCTTCTCAGGAAACTGGGTTAGTTCTTGATAGAGCAGTTTATCCCTGTGAGAGCAAGGTATCATTAGGCAAGATTGTGTCCA
Organism: Hylobates moloch; assembly: GCF_009828535.3. Taxonomy (NCBI): domain Eukaryota; kingdom Metazoa; phylum Chordata; class Mammalia; order Primates; family Hylobatidae; genus Hylobates; species Hylobates moloch. Next base: position 46,485,966 of record NW_026652284.1, on the reverse strand, counting down.
GTGTCTGCTCTTTTCTGCACGTGCACGCTTCCCCTTCTCCTTCACTACGCTGTGACACTGAGCAGATGTTGACATCATGCTTCCTGGACTTTCCAGCCACCAGAATCATGAGCCAAATAAATTGGCTCTTTTCTTTATAAATTACCCAGCCTCAGGTATTCTGTGATAGCAACACTAAATGGGATAAGACAGACCTTGTTCTCAGGAACTTCTCCAAACTCTGTGATTGCAAGTAGAAGCAGAGCCTGGAACTGTTAAAGAAAGCAGAACCAAAGCCTGGGAGACTTTAATCTCATAATAAAAGTTCAGTGTGATTTTTAATGGTATTTTCAAAAGACAATTGCTGTTTAAAAGCAGAAATTAAGGGTTAAAGTTTGAAAATATGCCCTTTGCAGAGGAAATTCTTTGTCAGAGTTATCTGAGCTTAAGAAAAAAGTGATAGAAATTTAACAACTGGATGTATAGCCTCAAGACACAGTCAATTGTTACTTAACTGAAGTCTTTTTTTCCCCTTCTAGCAACTCTCCATCAGTTAAATAAAATAAAGAAGAAAGTTTAGAGAAATAGTTAACTGCTTTTAGAGTGGTTTGAGAAAACACTTATTTTCTGTAATACCTCTATAGGACCTCTGATAAAGTTCTTAATCTTTTATGTTTGTTTGTTTTATACAACAAACAAGGTGAACAAACAAGATGAAAAATAAGATGAATTTTACCAATGAAATAACATATTCCCCTGTTGAATGTCCAAAAGAACAAACCTCAAAATATATTTAATTATTTCTCTACTTCCCTATTTTTTCATTTTTTTTCTGTCTGATGAAGTGATTTGTACACCATCTATTTACTAAAGATATTTGATATTTTTACAGTAGTAAAACACAGATAAAAGAGGTCATACATGGTAGAAAGAGGAAAACTAATGTATATCCATTTACCTTAGATCAATTAGAGTTAAATTTAGGTATACATTTTCTGATACCCAGGCAAACAGGTGACCATTGAATCACCTCTGCTTACTTGGAATTCCTTTAGAATAGGGAGCATGTTTTATTCATTGCTTTAACCCAGTGTCTGATCCAGCCAGGCACATAGCTTGTATTTGTTGAACAAGGGAATGAGTGAATGAATACATAAATAAAATGCATCTCTGATTCTTCTTTCTAAGGCTGTCTCCAAGTTTTGACTTCTCCTAAGCTTTTAAAAATTCAGCAGATTGGATCACCAAACTCTAATTGCTGAGACATGAAAAATCAAAGGTGAATTGCAAGCTATCCAGAATTTAAAGAAAGAAATTTCTACCATGACATGGTAGAAATTAGTTGATGTCGAGTTTACTTTGGGAAGTAACATTAGTCTTCATAATCTCACCAATTCAGTCACATATATTTTAGACTCAGCAAAACAGGAGGATGAGCCTCTGTTCAATGGGAAAGAACGTTTAACTTGCTGCAATTATACAGCTTTAAGATGGAGATATTTAAAATAATAAGGAATACCATTTACTAAGCTCCATCTATTTATGAGACACAGAGAAAAAAGGTTTATACTAATGGACTTATTTCATCCATATAGCAAACTTCAAAATAGATATTATTATACCCATTTTAAAGATGAGGAAACTGAAGTCACAAAACTAATAAGAACTTGAACTCAGATCTATTTTAATGCAAAGTGTGTTTAGAGCCAAAACTATTGACACAGTTTCCTTGATTGAAAAATGTCATTGACCAAATAAAACTTGATGCACAGATTAAAAAACAAACAATGAACTAACAAAAACTAGGTTTTTGTTAGTACAGCTAAGACTGTCAAGCCTTAGTCTAGTTGCTGTCTCAGGCAGTTCCCTTGCTGTTTAGTTGGTCCTGTGGATGTGCCTATCATTTATTATTTGTACTAAGTAATCACTGTACTAAATAGGATTATGAATACTAAAGAAAAGAAAGGAAAATGCTATTGACTCTGGGATTATTTGAATATCAGCATTTAGGAAAAAAGAATCAAAATATTAAATGTATACACAAATAATGTTATTAATTCATAATAATATGCATTTAATCTTACAGTTAGGTAACTTCTCCTACAGAATCAGAGAAATCAATGTCTAAACTTCCTTCACATTTAAAATGTAAAGGTCCTTTTCAATCAATTTTGGCCATTGGCAGTTAAACACAGCATTGCTATGATGTACTGATTTTCATAACTTTTACTATTGGCCTCTTTGGCACTATTAAAGTTGTCAATATAATTTTTAGGCATATTGCAGATCCCAAGGGTTTTATCTATAGTGTCTACTTTGTCAGACTCATAGTCATTTATAGAGTTGAGAGCATTAACTTTGGATTCATGAAAACTTGTATTTGAATCCAACATCTGCCATTATGTGAGTTTGAGCAATTTTCTTTTCAGTTATGATAGGTTACACTGTGCTTTGGTATCAAATTACACTTACATTTCAGTGGCTCACACAGCAGGGCTTTATTTTTTCCTCCAGCTGCATGTCCATTCCGTGTTCACCACTGTGGTTTTGCCCATTTTGGGGGCTGGGAAGGCTTCTCAGAGCAACTGACACCCAAACCAAGACTGGAGGTGGAGTGGAGGATTGCAATGTGATGAGAGAAAAGTGTTTCAGGTAGAAAAACAATGTGAGCAAAGATTTCGAAAGTTAGAGTTTGGAAATTGTGAAAACTAGTTTTGGAGGCTGTAGATTGATAAAGGCTGTATTAAGTTCTTGATTTATCAAATATTTCTGTGACCTCAACAAATTTACTTCAAACTCTCTGGGTCTCGGTTTCCTCATCAAATGGAGAGAATGATAGCAACATTTTAACATCAAATATACAATGATTAATGAAGACAATGCATGTGAGAATTCCTAACTCATTTCTTGGAACATATTAAATGACAGTTTTTGTGTATTTTGCTTGCCAGCATGTGAAATTGTGCAGTCTATCAAATATAAACATAATGAAAAATTCAGTGAATATCTCTCAACACCAACACTCTTGGGCCTCAAAAGGAGGTTAAAAATGGGATCTAGATGCTTTGTTTTTCCACATAAACAGTTGTAATTCAAAATGTTTTTGCTTTCCTTAATTTCACATTTTATTTTTTTCAGCTAGGCAAACTTTTTCAGTATCTGTATATGAACACTTCTCTGGGTCCTGCAGGAATACCAAATGAAGTAAGATACATTCTCTCAAGATCTGTAGACCTCACAGCTTCTACAGCCTAATGGGAGAGATAATCCAAACCATACTGAATTTGCTAGTTATCTATTTGCTAAGTGGTTTCATCTATACACAGCTGTCCTGAAATAAATTCAGGGTTTTTTTTAGCCATCATAATGAATGTCTATTTATAATCAATTGTTCTTGACCAGTAAAGACAGCCAATAAAAATAGATATATCCTAATTATTTTGTGTATTTCTCATTATTGGATTTGCTGTTATAACTGAAATAAAATTTGATTGATTCAATTAAGATACTATGATGTCAATAAAACCACAATTAAATCAAATGGCTGATTTAATGATATCATATTCTTGGATTGACACAATCTTTCTATAAAATGAAAGTAGAGAGAGAAGACAGAATGGAAAACTTAAAATGTTGGGCATTTATATCAAATAAAAGTTCTTTTAATTTCAGGATATCGGTAACAGTTGGCAGCTGCAATAAATTACAAAATCTCATAAAGAATGATAATGAAGAGCTTTTTTCCCTTCTGTGTTCAGCTTTACAGAATAAGAAATGAAAGTCTTTTCATTAAAATGATTTTATTTTTTCTATATAATGCCCTTCTATTACTGTGTTGAAGAGATTTTTTATTCAACAGTAAATGGAAGAGTTTATGTTTTTGAATGTACATTTTAGGCACTTTTGTGACATCCTAGACTTGGGATATCAATTAGTGAGGAGTTCTTTATGACTCTTATTTTAATTGTCAGGTATCACCTATAGAGTGATGTTTTCCACTCAGCAATTTAAAATAGGAATGGGGGCCAGACATAGCGGCTCATGCCGGTAACACTAACACTTTTGGAGGCCCCAGGGCAGGATGATTACTTACGCCCAGAAGTTTGAAACCAGCCTGGGCAATATAGTGAGACCTTCTCTCTACAAAAAAAATGAAAAAAATTAGCCAGAAGGGGTGGCCTGCCTTTAGTCCCAGCTACTTGGGAGGTTGAGGTGTGAGGATGGCTTGAGCCTGAGATGTCGAGCTGCAGTGAGCCATGATTATACCACTGCACTCCAGCCTGGCAGACAGACAAGACCTTGTCTCCAAAAATCTACATAAATTTAAAAAATTAAATAGGAATTGGAGGAATAATTTTCAACTTGAAGATAACCTACAAGAAATGAACTTTCATGTTTTGCCTCCTTTGCCTACAATTCTAAAATGCAGCACTAGCTAATGTAAAAGAGACCACTGGTGTTCACCCAATGGCCCAGTGCTCCTCTCCATTTTCTAGCCCTGGCACTGGGTGGAGTCATATCATTCATTCTTACCAGTGGAAAATGCCCATGGATGTCAAGAACAGTTATGCTTTCTTCTCTCTCTCCCTCTCTTTCTCTCAATCACATTTATAGAAATGAAGGCTTCAGGGTTTGGGAAAATGAAATATGGAGCTGCATGGGACCCTTAATCATTGCTTGGAGAAGAGCCACACAAGAGATCCACTAGAACTGCGCCTGCCAGTGATGCAAGCAAGGAAAGCACTGCTCCAGCAGTGGGTCCCAAGGCTGGGTTTATCTGTGGCAGCCGGCTCGTCTTGTGTGTTCCAATGCCCTGTGGCTAAGGTGAGGAATGCCCAGCAAGCACACAGCATGCCTTCCCCCTGAAGTTAGGCTGTGGACAGCAGCTGGGCTCTGCCAGCCCATGCAGGACGGATGTGTGGGCCACGTGGTCTAAGGACATTTTCCCTGGAGAATGTTGAAATCATTCCTATAAACTTTTTAAAATTAACCAGGAAATAAGGATGAGGAGAAATAAAAATAAACCCAGGTTGTAGCACATCAGCATTCATTGTGGGGTCAGCTGCTCTCTGACCCCTTCCTCACAGTTGTTTGGTCCCTATTGCCACAGAATCATATAGACACAGTCACAAGATTATAGCTCCCTTAACTGCTCTAGTTGTTATCTAACAACTTTGAGCATGGTCAAGCGTTAAGTTTTCCATCTGAGATTGTTCCTTCAGGTCCTGCATATTGATGAAATTACAGACTCAGCCGATATAAGGGAACCCACTGATGCCAGCTGGTCTGACAAGGAGCTGACTCACCAAAGAATGCAGTTTCCATAAGATGATGATTTCATCCCCCCTGCCCCAACCAATCAAAGACCCCAATTTTCCAGCACCTCTCCATCCATGACCCCCTTAAAAATCCCATCCCAGAACTCCTTGGTTAGATGGATTTGAAGATCTCCTCCCATGTCCCCGCTTGACCAACCTGGGATTATTAAGCTCTTTCTCTGCTGCAAACCCTGATGGTCTGTTCCTGTACAGCAGGCGTTTGAACCTGGTGGTCCTGTAACAATGTGAGTTGGTGAGGAGCTCTGTAATAGCTTCACTGCCACAATCAAGTACCAACCATTCTTTCCCTACAGTGCAACTCAGGATCATCGGAGACATTTCAAATAGGATAAGAGTGCATCGTGTAATACAGATGGGTTACATGTGGAACATCTCTATCTGAGAACTAATTTCCATTAGAATATGTGACCTTCTATGATAGTTAATTTTATGTGTCAATTTGACTGGGCCATGGGCTGCTCAGATCCCTGGTTAAACATAATGTATGGATGTGTCTGTGAGCATGTTTCCGGAAGAGATTAGCATTTGAATTGGTGGACTGAGTAAAGCAGATGGCCCTCCCCAGTGTCAGCAGACATCATCCCATCCATGGAGGACCCCAATGGAACAAAAGGCTAGAGGAAGGTTGAACTCTCTCTCTGCCTGACTGCTTGAGCTGAGATGGCATCACTCTTCTCCTGCCCTTGGACTGACACTTACATTATCACACTTACAGTTGTCAGGCCTTTGGACTGGGACTGGAACCACACCACCAGCTTTCCTTGGTCTCCGGTTTGTAGACGACAGATTGTGGAAGTTTTCAGCCTCTGTAACTGCATGAGCCAATACCTCATAATAAATATCATTCTATGTATTTCCTATTGTTTCTGTTTCTCTGGAGAACCCTCACTAATACACCTTAAGAAAATGATTTCACTGTATTCTCAAAATAGAATCCTGAAACAATGCAGATATAATCTCTAACGTGTACTCCTATGAGAAATAATATAGGGCATATGGGTAAACATAGATTTTGTTGAGACTAATAAAATCAATATAGTATAATCGTATCTGATTAATATTGTAGCCATGTATGCAGGGTACTATGTGATGCTGCTCTATGGGGCAATACAAAAATCATAGGTGAAAGTAATATTGTAGAAGCAAATAAAAATTTTAATAGTATAGATGATGATGATCAAATACATTGGTAAATCAATCACAGTTCCCTCAAGGTGTTAGCTCTTTGGAGGAGAATTCTGAAGAAGTTTTAGACTTGATTAATGATAAATTAATTATGATTCTCAATCACTGCATAGATGTGTATCATCAAGCCCAGATAGCTATAGATCACAGATGTAAAAGAAGTGCAAAGTGAGTAGAGAAACCTGAGAAAGTTTGCATTGCTATTATTGGATGCTGCAGCTGCCTGTCTAGAAGTCTAGACCAACCCCTCACTGCTTACTTAAAATGTTTAGAATGTGTGCATTTTGGTCATTTATCTGATTATACATTATTGCAAGGCCAATAATGGCCATCAAACTGTGAGTGATTGTTTTGCATAAGCAGGCCTTGACCACAAGTCAGGGTGGTGAGCTATGGAGCGGGGTTTACTCCAGCAGGCCTGGGCTTGGCTTGAGCAGTTTTGCTGAAGTGAGAGAATTGTCTTTGTCACACTGACCCCTTGTCAAGAAATGAAATCTGCTGGTCAGCAGTGTGGCCATGGGCCCAAGACAAGTCTCTGGTGGTTTATGCCAGACTGTCAACATTGTTGATTGAGTAAAGTGAGTCTAGGTCACTTTCCTCAAAGAATCTGCTATTGGGCTTGGCCGCATAGCAAGAATATGCCTACAAGACCAGCTGGGGATAAGAAGCTCTGCCCAAGACTCTTATTTTGGGGTCCCTTGTTCTGCAGTGCTCTGGGTACACGTTGGTATATGTTGGTTTTTGATCTGAGAGAGGAGGCCTGTACTGGTGTGACACTTTAGAGAGAGGACACTGAGGACTTGCCCTCTCTGCTCCCCAGACCCCTTGCTGTACAGCAGGCAACCTCTGGCTGTGGTGAATGTCCTCACTTTAATAGTATTTCTGTGTTGAATCATTTGCCAACAATAATTGAATATTTTATAAGCGTGGCCATTGTGGATCCTGTGAATATTCTTTCGTGGTTGAATCCTGTCTAACTGCCACCGTTAGTGCAGTTTCTGTTTCCCCACAGAGACAGAAACAGTGTCTGACCAGTGGGATGCATCCACTAAATGTGAAATGACTGGAATACCTATGTACCCCTCCTTGGTGGGGAAAGAAGTCAGAGTGATTTAAATAAATAGTGACCAATATAATTAAGCTACATTAGTTACCCAATAAAATCAATTTTTTCATCTCCAAAGACAAATCTAACCACTAATAGAGAGAAAGAAAAACTGGAAGGTCTGTTTGTAGATCTTGGTTGATCATTAGACCTTAATAGCTGATACTTACGGAACTGATATTTACTGAGCACCTACTCTGTGCCAGGCACAGGGCCAAATGCTTAATATTTATTTGTTCATTCATCCATTCATTTATTCAACAGATTTGTTGAGCACCTCCCTGATGGCAGTAATGTTTTAGATGCTGGGGATTCACCTGATCTATTTATCTCAGCTACCCTATGGGTTGGGTTCACATTCTCATTTTACAGATAACAAAACTGAGCTTTATTGAAGTTAACTTGAATCAGATTGGTATCATAGAACAATTCCAGGAATCCAGTCCTATCCCTGAGTCTCTTAGCCTTTCAAACTATGCTTGGTTTCCATAAGGCACAGAGCCCTCCCCTGTGAAATAGGATAATGTTCTCCCACCTACCTCAACAGGGAAGCAGCTAAAGACCAAATGGGATGATGTAGACCACAGTGCTTTTCAAGCCATCAAGTGCCATGTAAATTTACTGTTATTATGTACCTAAGGAGTATCTTTGCAACACAAAATTAGTAACATATTTTAAAATTTTTCTCATTGTTTACTTTTCCTGTTTAAGAATCAGAGGTAGTTTGTATGAAGAAAGTAGCACAAAGATGCTTTTTTAAGAGTAGTTTCAAGCCCCATAGCCAAAGACTTTATTCCTTCACAGTGGATGGTGGCACAGCCACAGAGACATGTCAAGGGCAGCTTTTCTCCCAACACACAGAAGACCACAGCTCTTGAATCAGACTTTGTTCATTACCCATGCAGTTCAATTTTGCATTTTGACCTTAAAAATCATGAGTCATGGTAGTACGTTTTAACCAGTATGACTCTGCCCGAAGGCAGAAAAATGGATTAATGACCTTCTGAATCCTACCCTCTTAGACTGAGAATTATGTTTTCTGTAAATGCTTTCAGAACTAATTATAGAAGAACATCCACCAAGACTAAAAATTTGTTTCAAAATGAAAAATAACTGCGCCCACATTTTAGGTACTAAAAGATTTCTTTTGACTGTTTCTCCAAAATACTGACTTTAGGCAAAAAATGGTAAACAATTTTTTAAATTTAAAGTAAAATTTCCAAGTTACACAGCAGCTTGAAGTCTATACAATAGCAATTACCATGTAATTAAAAGTCAGATGGTCTCTGGTCATAAATGTCATGAAAAAGACTGCCTGTCTGAAGGATTGTTTTTAGGAGCCATCTCTAAGCACTGGAAATGGATAAACAGCCTTGAGTTATTAAAAAAAAAAAATCCTCTCATCGGAACACCACTTAATTAAAGAAGCAGAATGTATCGTTTTCAAAATATTCCAGGCCTTTGCATAAAGTTTCAGAAATCTGGCTACAGAAGAAAGGAATAAAATATTTAGAAGAGAGCTGTTAGTCGTCCATGAGATGGAGGTTCTGCAGACCCATTTTTTTGCACTGGATTTTTCAAACTCTTGCCACCAATGAGCTGTTGAGAAAGTGGGCATTCTTTGTGCACCTAGTAGGGATTCAGACACAGTAGCGGGGATTACCTGCTATAACTGATCATATGGGTTGACTTGTTCTCTCCCAAAAACAACTGAAAGCCTGTCATCCAGAAGACCACTAGGATGGCTAAACAGTAGGAAGGAGAGCTTTTATTGGTCATATCAGTTTGCAAGTGGGAAAAGAAAGTCTCCAGCATGGACCAAAGGTGCTCTCTCTTTGAAGAGAGGGAGGACAGGTTGCGTTTTTATGCCTCACAGAGTCCATATGACACAACAGAGTTCTACATATTCAGCAGGTTTTGGGGAAATGCTAGACATACTTCTGAGGGGAGCCCAGCCCATGTACAATGGGTAAACATGTATGTAACATACATTCCATGTTCACTTTGGGGTGGGCATTAAAATGAGGTGGATTTTTCCTGTTTACATCAAAAGGCGAACTATAGGACACAGAGACAGTTTGTGCACAGCCTCTATGAGCTGCTGAAGCTGCAGTAGCTGATCAGGAAAGAAAGCATGTTGGTTAGGCAAATCCTCTGTCCAGTCCCCATTGCAGTGGTCTGGATTATAAGTCAGAGTCAGGATAATTTGCCTGATAGCTCCTATTGTTAGGGAGTTTAGCAAAATGTGTTTTCTTCTGGTAGGAATTTGCCATGTCAGCCAGGCCTGAACCCTTGACTCATAGGTAACTTTGTTTCCTTAACATTTCGGTTCATCTTAGTTGGTAAAAGGCATCTATTTTCATCTCTCAGATCACATGTCCTAACCCCTAGGTGACTAATGTTCACTCAGAATGTGACCTTATTTGGAAATAGGGTCTTCACAGAGGTAATCAAGTAAAATGAGGTCATTAGGTCAGGTCCTAATCTAATATGACTGTGATCTTAAGAAAAAGAGGGGTACTGAGACACAGAGACAGTCATGCACAGAAGGAAGACAGTATGAAGAGACACAGGAGGATGCCGTGAGAAGACCGGAGCCATGCTGCAGAGACACAGAAGGATGTCATGTGGGGGCCAGAATCATGCTGCTTCAGTCTGATGAAGATCTGAGGCTTCCAAAGCTGGAAGAGGCAAGGAAGAGTCCTTCTCTTACAGGTTTCAGAGGTAGCATGACCTTGTTGACACCCAGAGCCTCTAGAACCGTGAAGCAATACATTTCTGCTTTTTTTAAGACACACAGTTGATGGTACTTTGTGATGGCAGCCCTAACAAATGAATATAACAATCTTTCTAAAGGAATCAATTTTGTTTAGTCATTAAGAGGATGGGCTCTCAAGTCAGTCAGTCAGTCAGTTAGTCAGTCATTCAGCCAATATTTTCTGAGCTCCCTGCCTTAGGCACTGAGACTACAGACACAATGAAGACAGGCTGGGTCCACTTTTCACGCAGCTCACATCAAGCAGAGGAAGGCAGATAATGAACAAGCAGAACAGCATATAAAGTGAGTTCAGAATTGGTAAGTGATACCAAGAAACAAAAGTGGGACACTAGTTAAAAAAAGTTATAGTTGAGATTTTAAAGGGTGTCATGAAATGCCTCTCTGAAAAGGTAATTTGAGCAGAGTTGCAAAGGGTAAAAAAGGAACTAGTCATGTGAATACCTGGCAAAAGAAAATTCTGTGTAGCAGGAACACATCTGCTATATTTCAGCAATGGACAGAGGAAGAATCTAGCAGGAGAGTCCTGAATTCAGGAGACCGTGATAGGAGATGATGTTTGAATGGCTTATAAAACCAAGTGAGTCATGGTGGAGAATCTGGATTTTAGACTATGGCTAAAAGAAAATCACTGGAGTCTTTTAAGTACAGAGTCCATGTGACCTGTTTACATTAAAACATTTCTAATTGAAGTATAAAAATAAATGGGAATGAAGATTGGAAGCAGGAAAAGCAGCAACTTAGATGAGAGAGAGGATTGGCTCTGGCTAGTGTGGTAGTGAGGAGGGGTAGTAAATTTAGTTTCAATTTTTTTTGTCTTTTTTTTTTTTCCTTTTTGTGGCAACAAGGTCTCTCTATATTGCCCTGGCTGGTCTAGAACTCCTGGGATCAAGCTAGTCTCCCACTTCTGCCTTCCTACGTGCTAGGATTACACAGGCATGAGACACCATGCCTGGACACTGGGATCAATTTAGGATTGAGTTTGGATGCAGGATTGGCAGATAAATTCAGTCTAGCCGGTGAGGGTAAATAAAAGAAGGAATCGAAGATGATTCTTTATGTTCTGATGTGCAACTCAATGGTGACGTCATTAAAGGGGATGAGAAGGAGGAGGGTTGATGGTAGAGAGAGACAGTGGAGTCAAGATTTTCATTTTGCACATGTTTAATTTATAAAGTCTGTTAACACATTTGTACAGAACTGTGGACTATGCAGTTGTCAGAAACTTATGGGAGAGATTAGTGCTGAAGATATGACTTTGGAAATGATCTACAAATAGAAAAAGGAAAGAAAGGGAAGGGTCAAAGAGTGTGTCATGGACTGTGCCATCACATAGAGGTTGCAAAAGAGAAGAAACAAGTAAAAGAAGATGTAGTGAGCTTGGGGATTTAGTGGCTGACCAAGGAAAAAAGAACATGACATAGCAGTATTGCACAAAAAGCTTTCTTGGTGCAACATGGACAGATTTACAGGAGAGGGGAAGTCTCTTCCAGCAGGAAATAGTGTAAGACACCACACAGAGTGGGAGAGGAGTGTAGGTGAGGAGACTTACCAGACTAGGTGATGTAGCTCAACAGCAAGATAGGGACCATGTGTCAGGGAGCTGAGAAGGACAGCAGAGGCTTCAGGTCTTTTATAGCCACAGAGTTTGTCTTACCTATGACGAGCAGATATTGAGTGCAGTTTTGTAGGGTATGCCAAGCAAGCAGGCTCTAAATCATCAAAAATATACTTATTTGAGCAATCAGATGTGTAAGAATTTGAGTGTGGCAGATGAGTAGGTTGCAAAAATTTTCTGCCATTCTGTAGGTTGCCTGTTCACTCTGATGGTAGTTTCTTTTGCTGTGCAGAAGCTCTTTAGTTTAATTAGATCCCATTTGTCAATTTTGGCTTTTGTTGCCATTGCTTTTGGTGTTTTAGACATGAAGTCCTTGCCCACGCCTATGGCCTGAATGGTATTGCCTAGGTTTTCTTGTAGGATTTTAATGGTTTTAGGTCTAACATTTAAGTCTTTAATCCATCTTGAATTAATTTTTGTATAAGGTGTAAGGAAGGGATCCAGTTTCAGCTTTCTACATATGGCTAGCCAGTTTTCCCAGCACCATTTATTAAATAGGGAATCCTTTCCCCATTTCTTGTTTTTGTCAGGTTTGTCAAAGATCAAATAGTTGTAGATATGCGGCATCATTTCTGAGGGCTCTGTTCTGTTCCATTGATCTATATCTCTGTTGTGGTACCAGCACCATGCTGTTTTGGTTACTGTAGCCTTGTAGTATAGTTTGAAGTCAGGTAGCGTGATGCCTCCAGCTTTGTTCTTTTGGCTTAGGATTGACTTGGCGATGCGGGCTCTTTTTTGGTTCCATATGAACTTTAAAGTAGTTTTTTCCAATTCTGTGAAGAAAGTCATTGGTAGCTTGATGGGGATGGCATTGAATCTATAAATTACTTTGGGCAGTATGGCCATTTTCACGATATTGATTCTTCCAACCCATGAGCATGGAATGTTCTTCCATTTGTTTGTATCCTCTTTGATTTCATTGAGCAGTGGTTTGTAGTTCTCCTTGAAGAGGTCCTTCACATCCCTTGTAAGCTATAAAGACACATGCACACGTATGTTTATTGCGGCACTATTCACAATAGCAAAGACTTGGAACCAACCCAAATGTCCAACAACAATAGACTGGATTAAGAAAATGTGGCACATATACACCATGGAATACTATGCAGCCATAAAAAATGATGAGTTCGTGTCCTTTGTAGGGACATGGATGAAACTGGAAAACATCATTCTCAGTAAACTATCGCAAGGACAAAAAACCAAGCACCGCATGTTCTCACTCATAGGTGGGAATTGAACAATGAGAACTCATGGACACAGGAAGGGGTACATCACATTCCGGGTACTGTTGTGGGGTGGGGGGTGGGGGGGGCGGGGACAGCATTAGGAGATATACCTAATGCTAAATGACGAGCTAATGGGTGCAGGAAATCAACATGGCACATGGATACATATGTAACAAACCTGCACATTGTGCACATGTACCCTAAAACCTAAAGTATAATAAAAAAAAAAAAAAGAAAATGTGGCACATATACACCATGGAATACTATGCAGCCATAAAAAAGGATGAGTTCATGTCCTTTGTAGGGACATGGATGAAACTGGAAAACATCATTCTCAGTAAACTATCGCAAAGACAAAAAACCAAACACCGCATGTTCTCACTAATAGGTGGGAATTGAACAATGAGAACTCATGGACACAGCAAGGGGAACATCACACTCTGGGGACTGTTGCGGGTTGGGGCGAGGGGGGAGGGGCAGCATTAGGGGATATACCTAATGCTAAATGACGAGTTAATGGGTGCAGCAAACCAACACGGCACATGGATACATATGTAACAAACCTGCACATTGTGCACATGTACCCTAAAACCTGAAGTATAATAATAAAAAAAATTTAAAAAGAAGAAGAAAAAAAAAAAAAGAATTTGAGTGTGGCACCAGTGGTCCTTGAGCCAAAGGTCCTTGCCTGCTGTGAGGAAGCAAACATAGAGACCAGCACAGGGGGATGTTAGGTACAGTAAGTTCCTCTTCAAAGAGTCAGCTTGTTCAGCTTTCTTGTTCTTTGTTCTCTATTTCAAAGCCTAACTTCCTCGTTCTTTGTATCTCCTTGCCCCTAGTTACAGTGAACAAACTTCCTGCCAGTTTTTATAACCCACATTTGTTCCCTTGGTTACCCATTCTATGACTGCCCTTCCTGCTGAAACTATTCTACCTATCAAAACCACTTGTCCTACCACTGTAACCCACATCCCTACTCTATTTGAAATAGCCAGTCGGGATTAGCTTAGATTGTGCAGTCCGGCTCCAGCCAATGGGAACAAGACACATAAGCAAGGACTAACCTCTTTAGGGATAAAAACCCGTTTCCTCCTTTGTTTGGTGTGCTCTCACAGTGGCCAGAAGGGCAAGTGGCACCCTTCTGCAGAGGTAAATTTGCCTTGCTGAGGAATCCTTTGTTTGAGTGCTCATTTTCCTTGCGACTCCAAGCTCTTATTTCCAACAGGGAAATCTTTAACCCATTTATATAACAAAGGATGAGAGAGAAAGGCAGAAAGGCTCAAGGATGGGAAGAAAAGTGAGTGAGCAAGAGAGATTAAGAGACACAGAGTCAGATGGTAACTTGGAAAAGTGGTGAAGAAAATCTCAGGAAGAAGGGAGCACTCCAGGACTGCTGAGGGTTCAAGAAGAGGAGGACAGAGAATTGATACTGGATGTGCCTGAACGAGACAATTGACAACCTTAATGATAGCAGTTTCCGTGGAATAGTGGGGGAGAGAAAACCTGGATTGGAGCACGCTAAGGAGTGGAAGTAGAGATGTGAGCATCTACAACTCTTCCAAGGAAGACTTTCTAACTATTTTAAGGTATATTGTCTGAAGACAAGCAGAGATGTGGGCTAGTTGCTCTACAATAGCAGGAGACGTGAGAGTGCTTTTAAAATCTTTTTTGTGGGAACTATTACCACATACTGTGTTGGTGATGGGGGCAAAGAGAACATCTTTTCCCTGGTTTCAGGTTTCCCTGTGGAAGGACCTTCACCAGAGGGAACTTTTGGCCTTTTGTAAGCCCTTTGCTCCTCACAACGGAGAATGAGTTAACTCGTCTATGGCGGAAACACATTGGTCCTGTTTCTCAAGCTGATGGAGTTGATCTATTAAACGTTTGCAAACACTAGGAATTTTTTTCGCTTTTTTTCTTTCTGTGCCAGACTGAGATGAGACAGCCATCCTGGATAAGTGTTCCTACTCTAGACCTAAACTTTTCTTTAGGAAGGCTTTCCTAAGGTCTAAATTGGATCAGGAAGCAAAGAGTGTCAGCAAGCCCTTTGGCCAACAATTTAAAGATTCTCTACAATGGATTTTCAGTAACAATGATGAAAATCTTATTTCTATTACCCTATTTCAATTGAGTCTATCTCAATAGATTCCATACTTGAATCCATATAAAATACAAATTTGTTGTGTATTGACCTGCTAAAAATGTACAACTTGGATACTGGCAAGGATTTTTTTTTTTTTTTTTTTTTGAGACGGAGTCTCGCTCTGTCCCCCAGGCTGGAGTGCAGTGGCGCAATCTCGGCTCACCGAAAGCTCCGCCTCCCGGGCTCATGCCATTCTCCTGCCTCAGCCTCTCCAAGTAGCTGGGACTACAGGCGCCCGCCACCACGCCCGGCTAATTTTTTGTATTTTTAGTAGAGACGGGGTTTCACCGTGGTCTCGATCTCCTGACCTCGTGATCCGCCCGCCTCGGCCTCCCAAAGTGCTGGGATTACAAGCGTGAGCCACCGTGCCCGGCGGCAAGGATGATTTGATAGAATGGAAAGTAAATGTTTGGGATGTGGGAAGGAGAATTGTAACTGGAGGAACCAAGACAATGAGTAGGCTGGACTTGCAGTATTGTAAGTCCACTGCAACAGAATATAAAGTGGAATAGAGGGGTGCAGAGGCAAATAGAGCAGGAAGGGAGACTTGGGGTGAGATCTTGACTCCACGATTTAGCAAGCTAGATGGCTTTGGGAATCTTTCTTAATCTGTCTTTTATTTTTATTTGTAAAATGGGAATAGTAATACTTATCATAAATTTGTTGTGAAGCATACATGAGGTTTCAAGTGCAAAATACTTAGCAAAGGAACTGGTCCCTTGTAATTGGTAAATAAATTATGATCATATCTCTAGTAATGCATCTATAATAATAAGTGTATATATCAGGCAAGACAAAGTATAGAAAAGTGTGTGGGAATATATAGACATCCTTCTGGTGTCTAGCAAAGTTGTTAAATTTGTAGTTTGCACATCCATAAAGCCAGAGGAATTTTCTAGAGGTTTCAATATAAATAACTTTTCATGTCTTTCTTCAGTGAAAAAATCTTTTTGGTGTTTGGTGTTCAAAAAGTCTTTTTGGCATTCACTTCAGGCAGGATGAAAACTGTTCTTGCTCTCAGAAACTGAGCAACCTAGAACAGATCATTGGCCTGTTTCATACTTTTAGTTCCAGGAAAATTTAACTTCACTTGAAAATGGAAAAGTTTGTGGAAAAGTCTGAGAGCAGCTTTCTATCACAGAGTGTTTGTAGAGTCTGAGAACAGACACATTTTGTTTCTCCTGATTCTCTCTTTATTGATCACGCAGTTTAGACAAAAGCCCTTATCAAAGTTTCTACTAAATTATAATGATTTTCTTCAACAATATGCAATGAAGAACTGAAGGACAGCTTCATGAGAGCTCGGTGCCTATTAGTCCACACTGTTTCTCTACTAGCGAGGCATCCCATATCAGAGATGTTAATAACATTATCTGCCAGTTCCTTTTAAGAGAGGACACTACCCTAAGATAAAAGGTAAAATTTATAAAATACATACATTAAGGCATTTAGTTTCATTCACACACACACACACACACACAAACACACGCACACACAATCTAGTGTATTTCCTGTACCATGGAGTGTTCCCTTACGCCCCTTGGAAGTTAATCCCCTTTACTCCTCCTCCCCAAGTACTAGACAAATACTTTCTGATTCTATCTCTATTTGTTTTGCCTGTGTTTGGATTTCGTGACATGGAATGATGAAGCATATATTCTTTGTGTAGAACTTTTTTTTCCACTCCACAGAATATTTTTGAAATTAATGTTGTTTCTGATATACACAATCTATTCCTTTTTATTGCTCATTGGCTGGTTGAAATATTATTCTTTTGTAATCTGTCTGCCCAGGTATTTTGTCAATTTTTTTTTTTACTGGTAATCTTTAGAAGTTATTTACATATTTTGGACACAAATTTTTATCAGATATAAATATTGTGAATGTATTTTCAGAGTGAGTGGCCTGTGCATGTGTTACTTTGATGGTACCTTTTGATAACCACAAATTTAAAATTGTATCAAGTCTGACTTATCAATTATTTATTTTAATACTAGAGAATTTTGGTCTACTGTAAGTAATCTTTGTCTACCCTGAGAGTAAGAAGATAACGTTATGCCTGTGATACAAGTCTATTCAGTTTTATGAATGGAACAAGGTATGGTTCAAGGCAGATATAGATATTTAAATCAGATTTATTGTGGTAAAATTTACATTAAATAAAATTCGTCTTTTGGAAGTATACTTGATAAGTTTTGACAAAAGCATACAATTCTGTAACTTCTATCACAATTGAGGTACAGAATGTATTTATCAACTCAAAGTTTTCTAGTTCTCCTTTTCAATCAATTTCTTTTATTTCAAAGGCTGATGTGTCTCTGTCCCTTTAGTTTTGCTCTTTCTACAATGTCTTATAAATGAAATCATACAATATACAGTCTTTTCTGTCTGGTTTCTTTCACATACCACAATGCATTTGACATTCCTTCATACCATTGCATGGATCAGCAGTTCATTCTTTTTATTGCTGAGTAGAATTTTTTTTATTATACTTTAAGTTTTACGGTACATGTGCACAACGTGCACATTTGTTACATATGTAAACATGTGCCATGTTGGTGTGCTGCACCCATTAACTCGTCATTTAACATTAGGTATATCTCCTAATGCTATCCCGCCCCCCTCCCCCACCCAAAACAGGCCCTGGTGTGTGATATTCCCCTTCCTGTGTCCATGTGTTCTCATTGTTCAATTCCCACCTATGAGTGAGAACATGCGGTGTTTGGTTTTTTGTCCTTGTGATAGTTTGCTGAGAATGATGGTTTCCAGCTTCATCCATGTCCCTACAAAGGACATGAACTCATCATTTTTATGGCTGCATAGTATTCCATGGTGTACATGTGCCACATTTTCTTAATCCAGTCTATCATTGTTGGACATTTGGGTTGGTTCCAAGTCTTTGCTATTGTGAATAGTGCTGCAATAAACATACATGTGCATGTGTCTTTATATCAGCATGATTTATAATCCTTTGGGTATATACCCAGTAATGGGATGGCTGGGTCAAATGGTATTTCTATTTCTAGATCCCTGAGGAATTGCCACACTGACTTCCACAATGGTTGAACTAGTTTACAGTCCCACCAACAGTGTAAAAGTGTTCTTATTTCTCCACATCCTCTCCAGCACCTGTTGCTTCCTGACTTTTTAATGATCGCCATTCTAACTGGTGTGAGATGGTATCTCATTGTGGTTTTGATTTGCATTTCTCTGATGGCCAGTGATGATGAGCATTTCTTCATGTGTCTTTTGGCTGCATAAATGTCTTCTTTTGAGAAGTGTCTGTTCATATACTTTGCCCACTTTTTGATGGGGTTGTTTGTTTTTTCATTATAAATTTGTTTGAGTTCTTTGTAGATTCTGGATATTAGCCCTTTGTCAGATGAGTAGATTGCAAAAATTTTCTCCCATTCTATAGCTTGCCTGTTCACTCTGATGGTAGTTTCTTTTGCTGTGCAGAAGCTCTTTAGTTTAATTAGATCCCATTTGTCAATTTTGGCTTTTGTTGCCATTGCTTTTGGTGTTTTAGACATGAAGTCCTTGCCCATGCCTATGTCCTGAATGGTATTGCCTAGGTTTTCTTCTAGGGTTTTTATGGTTTCAGGTCTAATATTTAAGTCTTTAATCCATCTTGAATTAATTTTTGTATAAGGTGTAAGGAAGGGATCCGGTTTCAGCTTTCTACATATGGCTAGCCAGTTTTCCCAGCACCATTTATTAAATAGGAAATCCTTTCCCCATTGCTTGTTTTTGTCAGGTTTGTCAAAGATCAGATAGTTGTAGATATGCGGCATGATTTCTGAGGGCTCTTTTCTATTCCATTGGTCTATATCTCTGTTTTGGTACCAGTACCATGCTGTTTTGGTTACTGTATCCTTGTAGTGTAGTTTGAAGTCAGGTAGCATGATGCCTCCAGCTTTGCTCTTTTGGCTCAGGATTGACTTGGCAATGCAGGCTCTTTTTTGGTTCCATATGAACTTTAAAGTAGTTTTTTCCAATTCTGTGAAGGAAGTCATTGGTAGCTTGATGGGGATGGCATTGAATCTGTAAATTACCTTGGGCAGCATGGCCATTTTCATGATATTGATTCTTCCAACCCATGAGCATGGAATGTTCTCCCATTTGTTTTTGTCCTCTTTTATTTCATTGAGCAGTGATTTGTAGTTCTCCTTGAAGAGGTCCTTCACGTCCCTTGTCAGTTGGATTCCTGGGAATTTTATTCTCTTTGAAGCAATTGTGAATGGGAGTTCACTCATGATTTGGCTCTCTGTTTGTCTGTGATTGGTTTATAAGAATGCTTGTGATTTTTGCACATTGATTTTTTATCCTGAGACTTTGCTGAAGTTGCCTACCAGCCTAAGGAGATTTTGGGCTGAGATGATTGGGTTTTCTAGATATACAATCATGTCATCTGCAAAGAGGGACAATTTGGCTTCCTCTTTTCCTAATTGAATACCCTTTATTTCCTTCTCCTGCCTGATTGCCCTGGCCAGAACTTCCAACACTATGTTGAATAGAAGTGGTGAGAGAGGGCATCCCTGTCTTGTGCCAGTTTTCAAAGGGAGTGTTTCCAGTTTTTGTCCATTCTGTATGATATTGGTTGTGGGTTTGTCATAGATAGCCCTTATTATTTTGAGATAAGTCCCATCAATACCTGATTTATTGAGAATTTTTAGCATGATGGGTTGTTGAATTTTGTCAAAGGCCTTTTCTGCATCTATTGAGATAATCATGTGGTTTTTTGTCATTGGTTCTGTTTATATGCTGGATTACAATTATTGATTTTCGTATGTTGAACTAGCCTTGCATCCCAGTGATGAAGCACACTTTGTCATGGTGGATAAGCTTTTTGATGTGCTGCTGGATTTGGTTTGCCAGTATTTTATTGAGGATTTTTGCAGCGATGTTCATCAGAGATATTGGTCTAAAATTCTCTTTTCTTGTTGTGTATCTGCCAGGCTTTGGTATCAGGATGATGCTGGCCTCATAAAATGAGTTAGGGAGGATTCTCTCTTTTTCTATTGATTGGAATAGTTTCAGAAGGAATGGTACCAGTTCCTCCTTGTACCTCTGGTAGAATTCGGCTGTGAATCCATCTGGTCCTGCACTTGTTTTGGTTGGTAAGCTATTAATGATTGCCTCAATTTCAGAGCCTCTTCTTGGTCTGTTCAGGGATTCAACTTCTTCCTGGTTTAGTCTTGGGGGGGTGTATTTGTGGAGGAGTTTGTGCATTTCTTCTAGATTTTCTAGTTTTTTTGTGTAGAGGTGTTTATAGTATCCTCTGATGGTAGTTTGTATTTCTGTGGGATTGGTGGTGATATCCCCTTTATCATTTTTTATTGCATCTATTTGATTTTTCCCTCTTTTCTTCTTTATTAGTCTTGCTAGTGGTCTATCAATTTTGTTGATCTTTTCAAAAAACCAGGTCCTGGATTCATTGATTTTTTGAAGTGTTTTTTTGTGTCTCTATTTCCTTCAGTTCTGTTCTGATCTTAGTTATTTCTTGCCTTCTGCTAGCTTTTGAATGTGTTTGCTCTTGACTCTCTAGTTCTTTTAATTGTGATGTTAGGGTGTCAATTTTAGATCTTTCCTGCTTTCTCTTGTGGGCATTTAGTGCTATAAAATTCCCTCTACACACTGCTTTGAATGTGTCCCAGAGATGCTGGTATGTTGTGTCTTTGTTCTCGTTGATTTCTTTCTTTTTCTTTTTTTTTTTTGAGACAGCGTCTCGCTCTGTCACCCAGGCTGGAGTGCAGTGGTGCAATCTTGGCTCACTGCAAGCTCCACCTCCCGGGTTCACGCCATTCTCCTGCCTCAGCCTCTCCGAGTAGCTGGGACTACAGGCGCCCGCCACCATGCCCGGCTAATTTTTTGTATTTTTAGTAGAGATGGGGTTTCACCGTGGTCTCGATCTCCTGACCTCATGATCCGCCCACCTCGGCCTCCCGAAGTGCTGGGATTACAAGCATGAGCCACCGCGCCCAGCCTGTTCTCGTTGCTTTCAAAGAACATCTTTATTTCTGCCTTCAGTTCGTTATGTACCCAGTAGTCATTCAGGAGCATGTTGTTCAGTTTCCATGTAGTTGAGTGGTTTTGAGTGAGTTTCTTAATCCTGAGTTCTAGTTTGATTGCACTGTGGTCTGAGAGACAGTTTGTTATAATTTCTGTTCTTTTACATTTGCTGAGGAGTGCTTTACTTCCAACTATGTGGTCAATTTGGAATAGGTGTGGAGTGGTGCTGAAAAGAATGTATATTCTGTTGATTTGGGATGGAGAGTTCTGCAGATGTCTATTAGGTCCACTTGGTGCAGAGCTGACTTCAATTCCCGGGTATCCTTGTTAACTTTCTGTCTTGTTGATCTGTCTAATGTTGACAGTGGGGTGTTAATGTCTCCCATTATTATTTTGTGGGAGTCTAAGTCTCTTTGTAGGTCTCTAAGGACTTGCTTTATGAATGTGGGTACTCTTGTATTGGGTGCATATATATTTAGGATAGTTAGCTCTTCTTGTTGAATTGATCCCTTTACCATTATGTAATGGCCTTCTTTGTCTCTTTTGATCTTTGTTGGTTTAAAGTCTTTTTTATCAGAGACTAGGATTGCAACCCCTGGCTTTTTTTGTTTTCCATTTGCTTGGTAGATCTTCCTCCATCCCTTGATTTTGAGCCTATGTGTGTCTCTGCATGTGAGATGGGTTTCCTGAATACAGCACACTGATGGGTCTTGACTCTTTATCCAATTTGCCAGTCTGTGTCCTTTAAATGGAGCATTTAGCTGATTTACATTTAAGGTTAATATTGTTATGTGTTAATTAGTTCCTGTCATTATGATGTTAGCTGGTTATTTTGCTCGTTAGTTGATGCAGTTTCTTCCTAGCCTCAATGGTCTTTACAATTTGGCATGTTTTTGCTGTGGCTGGTACCAACTGTTTCTTTCCATGTTTAGTGCTTCCTTCAGGAGCTCTTTTAGGGCAGGCCTGGTGGTGACAAAATCTCTCAGCATTTGCTTGTCTGTAAAGGATTTTATTTCTCCTTCACTTATGAAGCTTAGTTTGGCTGGATTTGAAATTCTGGGTTGAAAATTCTTTTCTTTAAGAATGTTGAATATTGGCCCCCCCTCTCTTCTGGCTTGTAGAGTTTCTGCCAAGAGATCAACTGTTAGTCTGATGGGCTTCCCTTTGTGGGTAACCCGACCTTTCTCTCTGGCTACTCTTAACATTTTTTCCTTCATTTCAACTTTAGTGAATCTGACAATTATGTGTCTTGGAGTTGCTCTTCTCAAGGAGTATCTTTGTGGTGTTCTCTGTTTTCCTGAATTTGAATGTTGGCCTGCCTTGCTAGATTGGGGAAGTTCTCCTGGATAATATCCTGCAGAGTGTTTTCCAACTTGATTGCTTTCTCCCTGTCACTTTCAGTTACACCAATCAGACGTAGATTTGGTCTTTTCACATAGTCCTATATTTCTTGGAGGCTTTGTTTATTTCTTTTTATTGTTTTTTCTCTGAACTTCTCTTCTCGCTTCATTTCATTCGTTTGATCATCCATCACTGATACTCTTTCTTCCAGTTGATCGAATTGGCTACTGAGGCTTAGGCATTTGTCACATAGTTCTCGGGCCATGGTTTTCAGCTCCATCATGTCCTTTAAGGACTTCTCTGCATTGGTTATTCTAGTTAGCCATTCATCTAATCTTTTTTCAAGGTTTTTAACTTTTTTGCCATGTGTTCGAATTTCCTCCTTTAGCCCGGAGTAGTTTGATCCTCTGAAGCCTTCTTCTCTCAACTCGTCAAAGTCATCCTCCATCCAGCTTTATTCCAGTGCTGGTGAGGAGATGTGTTCCTTTGGAGGAGGAGAGGTCCCTCTGATTTTTAGAGTTTCCAGTTTTTCTGCTCTGCTTTTTCCCCATCTTTGTGGTTTTATCTACCTTTGGTCTTTGATGATGGTGACATACAGATGGGTTTTTGGTGTGTATGTCCTTTGAGTTTGTTAGTTTTCCTTCTAACAGTCAGGACCCTCAGCTGCAGGTCTGTTGGAGTTTGCTGGAGGTCCACTCCAGACCCTGTTTGCCTGGGTATCAGCAGCGGAGGCTGCAGAACAGCGGATATTGGTGAGCAGCAAATGTTTCTGCCTGATCATTCCTCTGGAAGTTTTGTCTCAGAGGAGTACCCGGCCGTGTGAGGTGTCAGTCTGCCCCCACTGGGGGATGCCTCCCAGTTAGGCTACTCAGGGGTCAGGGACCCACTTGAGGAGGCAGTCTGTCCATTCTCAGATCTCTAGCTGCGTGCTGGGAGAACCACTACTCTCTTCAAAGCTGTCAGACAGGGACATTTAAGTCTGCAGAGGTTTCTGCTGCAATTTGTTTGGCTATGCCCTGCCCCCAGAGGTTGAGTCTACAGAGGCAGGCAGGCCTCCTTGAGCTGAGGTGGGCTCCACACAGTTCGAGCTTCCTGGATGCTTTGTTTACGTACTCAAGCCAGAGCAATGGTAGGCGCCCCTCCCCCAGCCTTGCTGCTGCCTTGCAGTTTGATCTCAGACTGCTGTGCTAGCAATGAGCAAGGCTCTGTGGGCATAGGACCCTCTGAGCCAGGCACAGGATATAATCTCTGGGTGTGCCATTTGCTAAGACCATTGGAAAAGTGCAGTATTAGGGTGGGAGTGACCCGATTTTCCAGGTGCCGTCTGTCACCCCTTTCTTTGACTAGGAAAGGGAATTCCCTGACCCTTTGCACTTCCAGGTGAGGTGAGGCCTCGCCCTGCTTTGGCTCACAATCAGTGCACTGCACCCACCATCCTGCACCCACTTTCCAAACTCCCCAGTGAGATGAACCCGGTACCTCAATTGGAAATGCAGAAATCACCCATCTTCTGCGTCACTCGTGCTGGGAGCTGTAGACTGGAGCTGTCCCTATTTGGCCATCTTGGCTCCTCCCTTCCACAAGCTCTGCTGAGTAGAATTTGAATGCATGGGTTTACCACAGTTTTTTTTTATTAATTCACCAGTGGATGGATATTTGGGTTGCTTTTAATTTTTGCCTGTTGTGAATGAGCTTCTATGAACATTTGTGTGCGGGTGTTTTGTGCATATATGTTTCCATTTCTCTAAATGAATCATATGGAAATTATATGTTACATTAACAAGAAACTGGCCAGCTGTTTTCCAAAAGTGACTGCATCATTTTGCCTTTCTATCAGCAATATATGAGAGTTACTCACATCTCCCTGATACTTGGTATTTCTTAGTCTTTTTAAATTTTAACCATTCTAGTAGGTATGCAGTGATATCTCACTGTGGCTGTAATTTGCATTCTAATAATCAGTATCTTTTCATGTATTTATTGGCCATTTGTATAGCTGCTTCAGTGAAATCGCTGTACAAATATTGTTTTTAAATTCTACTTGGATTGTCATCTTATTATTGAGTTATAAGAATTCTTCACATAATCTGGACATGTGTTTTATCAGTTATGTATTTTGCAAATATTTTTGCCCAATCTCTGTGTATGTATTTTTTGTTATGAATGAGTGTTGAAGTTTGTCAAATCCCTTTTTAGTGCATTAAATGGAATAATCATGTGCTTTTTCCTTTCTGTCCTGCTGAAATGGTAACTCACATTGTTTGATTTTTGAATATTGAACAAACTTTGCATTCTTGGGATAAGCATTATCACTTGATAAAATAATATTTGCATACATTGCAGGATTCTATTTGCTAGAATTTTGTTGAAGATTTTCCATCTATGTTCATGAAGGCTACTGGCCTATAGTTTAATTTTCTTATAATGTCTTTTTCTGGTTTCAATATCAGTGTGATGCTACCTTCATAAAATAATTTAAGTAGTATTTACTTCCCTTCTATTTTCTGGAAGATTTTGTGTAGGATTGGTATTATTTCTTCCTTAAATGTTTGGTAGAATTTATCAATGAAGTCATCTGGGCAGGAATTTTCTTTGTGAGAAGGTTTTTCACCATGAATTAAATTTAATAATAAGGACTGTTCAGTTTACCTATTTTTTCACATGTGAGCTTTAGTACTTTGTGTCTTTCAAAAAAATGTATTCTTTTCATCTAAGCTACAGAATACATTGACATAAAGTTGATTGTAAGATTCCTTTGTTATCTTTTTAATGTCCATAGAATCTAAAATAGGATATCTTTCTTCCAGGTAGGGTAATTTGAGTCCTCTCTTTTTTCCTTTCTGGCTAGAGGTTTATAATTTTATTGATCACATCAGTGAATCAGTTTCTAATGTCATTTATTTCCTCTAGTGCTTTTTTCACTTTTCCATTTCATTGATTTCTACTCTTTGTCATTCTTCTTTTTCCGCTTATTTTGGGATTAATTTTTCTAGTTTCTTAAGACAATAGCTTAGATTAAAGGTTGACAAATTACAGCCTGTGGCATATTTCTGTATAATCTCTTAGCTGAGAAAGAATTTTATATTTTAAACTGTTGTAAAATTATAAAAAGTAAAGCCAAATAATATTCAGTAATATTTGGTAGAGACCATAGTGGTCCACAAAGCTTAAAATGTTTACTATCTGGGCTGGGCTCGGTGGCTCACACCTGTAATCACAGTACTTTGGGAGGCCAAGGAGGGTGGATCACCCAAGGTCAGGAGTTTGAAACCAGCCTGGCCAACATGGTGAAACCCTGTCTCTACTAAAAATACAAAAATTAGCTGGGTGTGGTGGTGCACGCCTGTAATCCCAGCTACTCAGGAGGCTGAGGTGGGAGAATTGCTTGAAACCAGGAGGCAGAGGTTGCAGTGAGCTGAGATCATACCCCTGCACTCCAGCCTGGGTGACAGAGCAAGACTCCATCTCAAACAAATAAAACAATTTACCATCTGTTCACTCATTTTTAAACATTTACTAATTGCTGGCTTAGATAATTGATTTATGATGTTTTGTCTTTTTTAATATAAGCGTTTAAAACTACAACTTTCCCATGAATCACTGTTTGAACAGCATCTCACAACTTTGATATGTTGTGAGTTTCTTCCCCATTCAGACAAAACTTTAATTTATTTTGTGATTTCTTCTTTGCTCCAGGGGTTATTAAGTGTTGCCTAATTTCCAAATGTTTACATAGATATTCCCTCCGCCCCTTTTTCTCATTACTGATTTTTAGATAAACTCTGTTGTGGTCAAAAAACATATTTTATATTATTTCAGTCCTTTTAAGTGTATTGAAAGTTATTTAAGATCCAAAATAAATGTTATCTTGATAGATACATTATTTACACTTGAAACTAATTTGTATTCTGCTGTCTTTGGGTGTTTTATGTATGTTAATTACAGAGATTCTTTTTTATTCATATATTCTGTTTTTCTTTTAAAAAAAAACTTTGTTGAAATATATCCTTTTTTTCCCATCTAGTTGACAAAGTGCCTTGGCCAAAATTCAATTCACTCAATATCTGCAAGTTAAATTTTGAACTCTTTAATCTGTTTTTTGTGTAAGTTTTCTGTCTTTATGTTAGTCTCATGCTCTTTTTATTACTATAGCAAGCACTGATAACAGGTGGTGTGTATTCTAGTATTACTTTAAAAACATTTTTTGACTAGTCCAGATCCTTTGAAACTCCACCTTAATTTAGAAATGCCTATCTCCTTTTTCAGAAATATCTGCTTGAAATTTGTTTAGAATTACATTAAATCTGTAGATCAATTCTGGAAGGACAAATATTTTTTAACAATATTGAATCTTTCAATCCATGAATATAGTATATTTGAAAGGCTTTCTGTAATTTCTCTCAAAAATGTTTTATTGTTTTTAATTTAAGAGTTTTACACAACTTTTTAAGGGATTTATTTCTAGGCACTTGACAGGTTTTGATACTCTTGTAAATGGATTTTTAAAAATTGTTTTCCAATTATTTATTGCTAGTATATAGAAGTGCTATTTATTTTTTAATATATTGACTTTTTAGCACATATTTTTGCTAAATTCACTTGTTAATTCTAGTATTTTTTACATCATAGATATCATAGGGTTTCTACATATACAATCAGAATTTTAGTTATTCTTTACCAACTTGTATAACTTTATTTCTTATTCTTTGTTTATGAAGTGGCTAGAAGGATAGAAGTTCCAGTACAATATTAGATTAACATATGAAGAAGCAGTGAAGGGGACATCCTTGTCTTGTTCTAAATCTTAGAGGGAAAGCATTCAATATTTCACCAATATGGAGGAGGTTACTAAAGGCTTTTTTTCTTTAAGAAATCAAATATCAGTTTTAGAAAATTCTCTTTATTTCTAGTATACTGAGAGTTTTATCACAAATAAATTATAATTTTTATCAAATACTTTTCTGCATTTATTATCTTTTTTCTATTATTCTGTGTATGTTGTAATTGATTGATTTGAATATTAAACCAATCTTGCATTTTTGAATTAGATTCCACTTACTCATCATAGGTCCATTTTTAATATATTGCCAGATTTGGTTTACTGACGTTTTCTTAAGGGTTTTTTGTATCTACGTTCATGATGAATATTGACCTGTAATTTTCTTATAATGCCTCTACATTTTAAACATTAGGATTTCACTAGCCTCATAAAAAGTATAATTGGAATTATTTGTTCCTTTTCTGTCCACTGAAAACATGTATGTATTAGTCATATTATTTCTTCCTTAAATGTTTAACTGGCTTCACCAGTGAAACCATTTAGTCTTGAAACTGTTATTTTGTTTTTATTTTGTCTTTGATGGAAAAGTTTTTCGTAATGAATGTAATTTTTTTACTAGATATAGGAAAAATTAGATTTTCTGTTTATTCTTTTGTCAGCTTTATTATATTTTAAGAAATTGTGCATATCATCAAAATTCTTGAATTTATTTACATAAAATTATTCATACTATCATTTATTACATTTTAAGTATCTTTAGGATCTCTAATATTGTTTCACTTTTCCTCCTTGATATTGGTAAATTGTGTCTTTTTTGATCAATCTTACTAGGGGTTTATCAGTTTTACCAATTGTCTCAAAGCACACATTTTTGGCTTGTTGATTTTCTCTATTGTCTCTTTTCTACTTCATTAATTTCAGTTTTTATCTTTATTATTTTCTTTCTGCTATGTATGTTTGCTTTTTTGTGCACTCCTGTTTCTAGTTACTTAAAGTGAGATCTTAGGTTAGATATGTATTTGGGAAGTTTCTTCTTATCAAATATGAGCATTTAAAATTGTAAATTTCCCTTTAAATAATGTTTGATCTGTATCCCATAGATTTTTATATATGGTCTTTTTAATAATACCTAATATAAAATGTTTCATAATTACTCTAGTTTGACCCATGGGTTTTTCTGTTGTTTTGTTTTGATTTTTTTTTTCTGATTGGTTTATTTGCTTTTTAGAAGTGAGTTCAAATACTAAAATATTTTCTAGATGTATAACTCATTGATTTGTAGTTTAGTTTCATTGTAATCAGAGTCACACATTGTATATGGTTTCATTTCATTCCTTTTAGATTCATTGAGGTTTATTATATTGCCCAGTATGTGATCCATCTTGGTAAATGTCCCATGCATATTTGAAAATGATATGTATTCTGCTATTGTTGGGTGAGATTTTCTATAAATGTCAAATGGATCAGGTTGACTATTTGTGTTGTTTAAATTTTCTAAAGCTTTAATGATTTTTGTCTACTTGTTTTGTCAATTACTGAGAAATATTTGCTAAAATCTCCAGTCATGATTGGAATTTGTCTGTCTCTTTCTCCCCTTCTGGCAAGTTTTGTTTCACATATTTTAAAGTTGTAATATGAGATTACTATATACTTGAGTTTACAATATTTGATAAATTGATTCTTTTGTCATCATGATATGTATGTCTTTATTTGGTAATATTCTTTTTCTGGAAATATAATTTACTTGACATTGGCATGGTCATATCAGCTTTCTTATGTTGAGAGTTGCATGTTACATCTTTTCCTATATTTTCACGTGTGGCTTATTTGTATCTTTATTTCTAAAGTAGTTTTATGAAAAGAGCATATCCTGAGGTCTAATTTTTTAACTCAGTTTGACAATTTTTGCCTTTTAATTATAATGTTTGACTCGTTACATTTAAAATCATTAATGACATTAATAAACTTAATCCTAAACTCTGAGTAGTTTTCCCTTTTATCATATATATTTTCTTCTTTTTCTTCCTTCTAACATATTATTTAATGAGCTGGAGGTTTTTTAAAATTTGTTGGTTTGTTTTTAGTATTCTATTTTATCATTTCTGTTGGTTCTTTACTATATCCCAATATTTTTTAAGTTGATGTGCTAGACACTAAAATATGAATATCTAAGTATCTAAATAGATTAAGATACCCTTGGCTATATTAATATATTATTCTACTTCATAAACAATATTACAAATTCATACCAGTTGAATTCAGTTTACTCACCACAACCTTTGTGCCCTTGTCATATATTTTACTTTGACATCTGCCATGAACAGTGTAATACATTTTCATTATTTTGCTTAAAATAGTCAACAGATTTTTTATTACCCATGTATTTGTTTTTTCTATCTGTATGCTTTGTCCTCCAAAGAGTCAATGTTTTAACATTTACCTTCAGCCTGATACAAATTCCTGTATATTTGTCTATCTAAATATTTTTATATTGTCTTCAAATTTTAAAGAATAATTATGATACATACAGAGTTAAAGGTTAACAAGGTTTTTTCTTTTATCATGCTTGATCTTATTCTCAAAATATTTGAAGTTAGTGATGAACTGAATCTAAGTAGAATTGCAAGAAAATTCAGACTGAGATCAATTACAGATTAGAATGACTCAACCATCAACCCTAACAATCAGACAGAAGATATGTAGAAATTAAAAAAAGAAAAAGAAAAAAGCAACAAACAAACAAACAAAAATGTGGGAAAATGAATAAAGCCTCCAAGCTCCATGAAGAGGTGTCAAATGGCCTAACATACATGTAAGTGGAACCCCAGATGTCCTTTAGAAGAGATTTTAAGAATGAATGAGGATTCATCCTGTCTGTGACTTCTTGGGCTTCTAATCCACTATTGTATCCATTATCAATTTTCTGTCTCTGAAGACCAAAGAAAGCAAATAAAATAGCAGTAGGTATAAGCAAAAAATATTTGTAGCAGAAACTTATTGTTCTGTCTTGCAACACAAGGTGTGAGACATTCCCATAAATTATTACATGAACACTTTGGATGTATGGCTCTAGAATCTAGCCATGCCACATTAGGTAGAGGGCAAGGAAGATAATCTAAAGACACATGTAGCATTTATCTGAGTTACCTGGAAATACTATACAGTCTTTCACGAAGACAGTGCAGTTAGCAAAGTTGAAAAAAATGTGGAGACATAATGTTTCTGGTAATAGAAGGCCTAGTAATTATGCATAACTTTGTTATTGAGCAAATTTTGATACAATAGCAACTAATAAGAATCATCCCCTGCTTATGTAGGCATAGACTTTGCCCTTCAGGCTGTCTTAAGATATCTATTTTCAAAATTCCAGGTATAATTTTTTTTCAAACTGTAGACACAGTAAGAATCCCTTAAACATTATTCTCTTGCAATATAACAGTTTGTAACTAGAGATAATTTCCCATAACCTTCCTTTGAA
This sequence comes from Hylobates moloch, assembly GCF_009828535.3. Taxonomy (NCBI): domain Eukaryota; kingdom Metazoa; phylum Chordata; class Mammalia; order Primates; family Hylobatidae; genus Hylobates; species Hylobates moloch. The sequence goes on along the minus strand of NW_026652284.1, from coordinate 46,454,984 downwards.
CATTGTTATCAAACTTGACAGTAATTCCTACTCCTATAACTTCTAGGGAAATTATTTAAAACAATTATTATTTTGATTTGTGTTACTCTGATAATAGTGATGTTGAACATTTTTTCATATAGTTATTGGCTGCTTCTTTGTACCCCAAACATCAGTGCCACACAATATACTCGTGTAACAAATCTGCACATGTACTTATGAATCTAAAAGTTGAAATTATTTTTTTAAATGCTGAACAGTTCCCCTATCCCCTAGTTTAATAAAGAATTTAGAGTAAAAAAATTGGAAACTATCATAATGTCATGATTATAAATAGATGGATAAGTTAAGTAGAAATGGAGGTGATTTCGAAGATGAATAATTTTTAAAGTAACACCAAAACTTGAGGGTTAAGTTCATACAGTTTTGACTTTTCATGATCACCCTCTACCATCTTACTCTTTTATTTTCGTATTCCCAGGCAATATTATTTCTGCAGAGGCAACATTATATGAAGACTCTTATCTTGTAAAATAAGATTCTTCTAAACGTTTTATCTGAATGAGCTTATAAAAAGAGTTATTGAAGAAGAATTTAAAGAAAGCCAAGTATCAATAATCTGGAATCGTGAGATATTTAGGCTCACTTGGGAGTATATTTGATGCTAACAGGTTAATCTGTGACTACTCAATGTCTCAGCTCAGTTTCCTTTTTTCCGTATCTGGAGTGCTGAAATTCTTTACTCAAATAGGTTTTTAAGACAAAATGTAGCATATTTGCTTGATCCGATTAACATTTAAATTGGAATTCCAGAAAGACATTTTCCAAAGTGGCCATGTGAAAGAGGTACGAGATCTAATAGTTAACTTTATAAGTGAATGCCTGGAGCTTCAAAAACCTGAATGTCTTTGCTACCCTCATTTCCATCATTCATCTGCTAAAAACATACAAGAAGAGAGATAAAAAGGCATTTTTAATATAATCCATTTGGATGTTACCATATAAAAGATAAATTTTATGACAACTATGAGGCTTCAGGCCAGAATCCCTGTTGGTACTTATATACTGCCCCCCAGCTGCAGAGCTCAAGCTGGACGTAAACATGGCTTTCTGAATTAAGGGTCTGGAGAACTACGGGCTCAGAACTACACAGTCCTCTTTGGCCTTGGTGTCACTGCTTTACAATGAAGTGAGGGAGGTATTTCTGCAGCGTAGGGCTTTCTGAGGCTACCCTATGCTTCAGATGAAAATGCTGGTTTGTTGATGCTATGTCAAGTCATATCTACAGAATCCTGGGCTCAGAACTTGCCAGCAGCAAATCAATGCCACCCTGCTTAGGGAGAACCTCCTCATGGTATAAGATACTTTCCTTTTTTCTTCCATAATGAATAGAGTAAGCAAAATGTGTCTTTACTTTGACTAGAAAATCCAAATGTAATTAGCAAACATGTTTATCTTTACATCATTTATAGCATCATTGATATCAGTGAATTTTTCATAAATATGAGTTCTGGTGCTGTTGAAACATTTTTCATGATAATTAGCAGCCTTAGCGAAAAAGAGACTTAGACGGTCTTTAGGAGTAATCTTGCATTTACTGTAACTGTGAGGAATGAGAAAGCTGTTCAAATGATATTGCTAGAAGATTTCTAAGTAAAAGCCTTAGGGAAGTTTATATAACTAAATATTAATATCTGAAAATTGAGTTTCCCCTTTACCGAAAAAGAAAACTTTTCATACTCAAAAATATTTTGAAAAAAGTCCACTTCACTGAAAAGTCGTGACACAATTATTGAAATAATATATACCTCCTTTCTAAATCGATACAAATAACATATACTTCCTTTATAAATTAATACAAATGTAAACTAACAAAGATCTCTTTTCTTTGTTTACCCATGGATTTTGAAACTGTTAATATTAACCTAATAGAGTGCTTACGTTTAGTAACTATGACTCAGTAAAGATATGTTAATATAGTTTATTCAAATAGTTAACTTATTTAGGACTAATTTGATTATAAATTTTCCTTGAACAGTCATTCCAGTTGTGTTTTAAATAATCTGTTTCATTAAAGATATTTTCAAGTTTCCTATAGTTATTCAAGACACAGACTTTAAGGTCATTACACAAATTATTTCTAGTTAATGCAAGTTTTTATAAATGTTTTCCCATGAAAGGGTTTCTAAATAACTGCAAAAACCTAGATTGTAAAAAAGACCCACAGAAGAAAAAGGTGGGTGTGGGGGTTGTGGAAGGAGTTTTTATCAGAGTGAAGATCATTGGATCAAAAGATCTGGGCTTGGGGTAAGCAGCTTGGCGGGCTATTCTGCTCACTCACCTCTGGATGGATTCTGGTTTCTCCACTTACCTCTTAGGTATGACACCAAGAACTGCATGAAGCACACCTTTGAGGGCATACAGGTCCTGTGAATCTTGAGAGGCAGCATCACATAGTGTTAGAGGATTAATTTCATTCATGAAATTGAAATCTACCAGTTCCAGTACTCAACCCACAAACAATAACCTGTGGGTCCCCAAATGTCTCCTTTGCACTACATTTATTTCTTTATTTGGTTAGATCCTTGAGGTAAAGCAAAGACTCATCACAAATGAATACTTTGTGAACTGTTGCTGTTGTGGTGGTGGTGGTGGTGGTGGTGTTGGTGGTGGTGGTGTTGTTGTTGGTGGTGGTGGTGGTGGTGTTGTTGGTGGTGGTGGTGGTGGTGGTGTTGGTGGTGGTGTTGGTGGTGGTGTTGGTGGTGGTGGTGGTGGTGTTGGTGGTGGTGGTGGTGTTGTTGGTGGTGGTGGTGTTGTTGTTGGTGGTGGTGTTGGTGGTGGTGTTGGTGGTGGTGTTGTTGGTGGTGGTGGTGGTGTTGGTGGTGGTGGTGGTGGTGTTGGTGGTGGTGGTGGTGTTGTTGGTGGTGGTGTTGGTGGTGGTGTTGGTGGTGGTGGTGGTGGTGGTGTTGGTGGTGGTTGTAATCAACACAGTCTTCTGGAGAAAGGAATTGCCTGAGTCAGAAACAAACTCTCCTGATTTTGAGTAAGAGTTTACAAGAATTTGTATTGCTTCCTTTAGTTATCTTTACTTAGATAATAATGAGCTTATCATTGGAATGTTTGTTGTTTGCGTTTTTATTTAAAAGCACCTCAAGAATCTTACTTTGGAGAAAGGAGATAAAAACCCATTAAAATTCTCACACGAAGCATCTGCTCCACTTGGGCTTGTACTTCAGGGCTTTTGCACTTCCTCTCCCTCTTCCTGGAAGTGTTGATCCAGATATCCCCATGGGTGCTCCCTGCATGTCTTAAAATCTTTATTCAAATCTCATCTCATTACTCAGGCACTCCCTGATGACCTTCTAAAGAGTACCCCATCTGTCTTTTTCCTCCCACACTGCTTTCTTTTGCTCTAAACCACTTGCCCCTCTCTTATATTATGTTATGCATCTATTTCTGTGTGGTAGGAGTCTATTTCTGTCATTGAAATTGAAGTTACATGAAGTCTGAGACTTCTTTATTTTTCATTTGTTGAATTAATAACTGATGGGAAAAGCACCACATATGTTTGTACTTATATACAAGAAATTTAAAGCTTTGGATTGTCTAATTCCATTTAGGAATAACAAAAGGTATAGTTTTAAGAAACAGGTTGATTTGCTCAAAAAGTGGCCATTTCTTCTTTTTAAAATTGCATATTCTGAGGCTCCAGTGCAATGAAAATGATCCAATTTATTGCTCACCATAGTCAAAACTGTGCCTGTACCTTCCAGCCTTCCTTCCTGTGCCCACTTCTTCCCACACTTGCTGCTGCTCTCTTTGCACTGCACCCACACCAAGGGGTTTTCATTGGACCCTTAGCCTTGCCGGTTTTTTTTCTTTTTTTCTTTTTTGAGACAGAGTCTTGCTCTGTCACCCAGGCTGGAGTGCAGTGGCGTGATATCGGCTCACTGCAACCTCCGCCTCCCAGGTTCAAGCGATTCTCCTGCCTCAGCCTCCCAAGTAGCTGGGACTACAGGCACGTGCCACCACACCCAGCTACTTTTTTGTATTTTTAGTAGAGACGGGGTTTCACTGTGTTAGCCAGGATAACCTGTTAGCAGATCTCCTGACCTTGTGATCTGCCTGCCTCGGCCTCCCAAAGTACTGGGATTACAGATGTAATCCTGGCCTAGCGCTGCCTTTTCATTTACTCAAGTCTGCTTTTGGGATTCATCCATGATGTCACATGTGTCAGCAGTTTGTTCCCTATTTTTGAGATTCATTCACCATGTAACATGTATCTACTGACATAGCAGAGTAGTGTTCTATTGTATGGATATGTAATATCTTTTTCTGCATTTACCTGTAGATAGAACTTTGAAATGTTCCCAATTTGGGGCTATTATGGAGAGAGTTATAATGGACCTTTACACATGAATCTTTATGTGGGCATATGTTTATTTCTTTTAAGTAAATACTTAGGTGTGGGACAGCTGGTTAATATGGCAAGCGTATGTTTAAACACTTTCAGTGTTTTCAAAGTGGCTATACCTTTTGACATTCTCACCTGCAATGGCTGAGACTTTCTATCGCTTCAGGCTTGATATTGTGGTATCACATTTTGGTTTTAATTTTGATTTCTCTGACAACTAATAATGTTGAGCATTGCTTTTAATTTTCGAAAGTTACGGTATTAAATACACAAAGTAAAATTCACTTTTTGATGCACATTTCTATGAATTTTGACAGGTGCATAGGGTCATGTAACCACTGCCACAATTAAAGTACAGAATGGTTCCATCTCCCCCCATGCACACATTTCTCTCATGCTGTCCCTTCATAATCAAATCCTCTCCTACATTTACACTTAATGTAATTATCAATACGGTTGGGCTACATAAACCATCTTTTATTTGTTTTCTATTTTTTCCTTGTGCTCTTTGTTATTTTCCTTTTTTTAACCTTTTATGGATTAATTTAGTATTATCTAATATTCAATTTTATCTCCATGATTGACCTATTAGTTTCATATCTTCACTGTATTTTTTTAGTAGCTGTTCTAGGATTTACAACATGCGTCTTTAATTTATCACAGTCTACTTTCAACTAATGTCAGAATCATTCACATATAAATTAAGAACATCCTAAGAGTATATTTACGTTTCTCTCCTCCCATTCTCCTACCTGTATTTTCATGTATTTTATTTCTATATGTTTTAAATCTCACAACACATTAATACTTTTTCAAATGGTAAACTGTCTTTAAAATTTTAAATTATTGAGCTATAATTTGCAGAACATTCAATCTTCTTTTAAAGAGATGAAAATACATATAGGACAATATTTTCTATTTATTCACATACAGACCATTTCCAGTGTTCTTCATTCCTTTGCACAGATCCTAATCTCCATTTGGTATCGTTTTTCTTTTCTTTCTGAAGAAGTTTCTTGGCTGTCGTAAACACATTCCTTGGCTTTTATTTGCCTCAAATGTCTTTATTACACCCTCACATTTTTAAAGAAAAATATTATTAGAAATGAATGTGGGATTAACAGTTATGTTTTTCTTTACATTTACTCAGTTTGAGTTTTCTTGCATCTGTGAATTTACAGTTTTCCTCATGTTTGAAAAGTTTTCAACAATTATTTCTTCAAGACCTTTTCTGTCTCCCTTCCTCCCTCTCACCTCTTCTTCTGAGACTTTAATTACATGTATTTGAGGCTGCCCAATACTGGACCACAGGTCACTGAGACTTTTTCATTCCTTTCTAGTCTTTTTTCTCCTGTGCATAATGTTGGAAAGTTTCTATTGCTATGTTCTCAAATTCACTGATTTTCTTCTTCCACAATGTCAAATCTGTTAATCTTATCCAGTAAATATTTTACTTTATACATTTAGTTTTTCGTCTCTAGATGTTTCATTTTCAAATATCCTTAATATGGTGATGTTTTACTGTAAATCCTGGAGCAAATTTATAAGATTTGTAGTTGCTGTTCTAAAGTTATTCCTTGATAGCTCTATTGTTTCCGTCATTCTTTACTCATTTTACTACTGCTTGTGGATTATAATTTGCTTATTCTTTGCATGTGAAATATTTTTTGATTGAGTGGGAAACATCGCATACATCCCATTATTAAATGTTTACATTTTGTTGTTTTACTTTTAAAATGTAGTTTTCTTTTGGAGAGGCAATTAAGTTTCCTCTGGATTATATTATTACTTTTGGAAGATTGTTTTTAAACTGTGTTAGTGCAGTTTTAGAATATCCTTATGTCTAGAGCTAATTTAGCCCTAGTACTAAAATATGACCCTTCTAGTAGTTCCACTGATCTCCCCAGGTTTTCAGCAAGCTCTTTTTACTCTGGCTGGACAGAATTCAAATGTCTCCCCATTCCATGTGAACTTTGGGATTGTTCTCCATATTGCCACCAGGAGTTGTTCTTTGAGTGGACTTGCAGTTTTACTCCTCACATGCATAGATTAATACTCCACTGAAGGCTCAAGGGGACACCTTTGCACATTTCTGGACCTCTTTTTCTGTGTTGCTCCTTCTTGTCTGGTTATTTGCCCTGATTATTTCAGGCACGTTCACCTCCGTGAACTCCCACCTCTGTCTCCTCTCTTCACACCAGTGAGATGGCTGGTCTCAGTCATTCTAGCAGGAGTAGGAGTTGAATATTAGGGATAATTGAACTTTAGAATCAGCATTATGTTCATGAATTACATGTAGTGTGTGAGAGAAGAAGAGACAAATATGTCATCTACATTTCTGTGCTGAGAAACTGGGAGGATAGAGGTATCCTTAATTGAAATAGGAGTTTGTGGAAGAAAAAAGGTTTCTAAGGAAAGTGCATTTGGGATATGTTAATTATGAGGTATCTATGAACTAGTCTAAGGAGATATTGAGTAGGCAGTTAGATATATATTCTCTGGAATTTGGTAGAGAGATCTGAGCTGAGATATAATTGGGACTATCGGTCTATACAGTACTAATAAAGTACTGTATGGTGCTCTAGATGATTACTGGGAGGACAATGGTAGACAGAAAAAGGGGGCGGTCCAGTGGCTGAGCCCAGGGCACTCTACGGGAACAGGGAATCCAGCCCTGGGGGTGCAGCTGTGGTGAAGGCCAGTGGGTCTGTGTGGGTGAGGTGGAGCCTAGGGCTGCAGCCAGGGTCCAGCTACAGCTGACAGGTCCTTCAGGATGATAGATTTGAGGCACTTTTCTCTCTTCTGTGTACTTGATAGTCTGGGTGGTGAAGACATGACTGACAGTGTCATACCCTTGCTCCTCTGCCTGGGGAATCAAAGACTCCATCTGGGGCTTGTGTGTCATCTGAAAGCTACATGCTCAGATCTGGCAACGGAGGGGGGAGCAGGGCTGAAGAAGGAAGAGTAGTGTCTGGGCGCAGTGGACAGCCCAGAGCACAGAGCTCCCGCAAGAGAGTGAGCCCCATATTGTTGGTGGAATTTTCCAGTATTCCAGTTAAGTCCCTTGTTTCATTGAGTATTTTCTCCTGTGCCTCAGTCAGTAAGAGCACAAATTACTGGAGATCCCCCTTTACAGAGACATGTTTGGTGGCAGCTGGAGTTCCCCCCACGCCCATTTCCCATGTTCTCTGACTGCACCCTCTGATTACACTTAGCAAAACTGTCCAGGCCATCTGATTTCAAGACATAGCTGACCTGCCATTTGGGGCATCGGCAGGGAAGCCTCACTCACTCCTGAGCGTTGGTAAAATGACCGTGCCCAGGCTCTCCCACCTTTAGCTGCGGCTCTTGACCCCCTCCAGAGGTGTGGGCCAGTCTCGAGCCCACGCGTCCACATCATTGGTCAGCTGGTCAGTCTCCTGTGTGTGTCTCTTCTCTACTCATTAAACTGCTTCTAGTAACCCTGGTGCAATAAAGAAACTGGAATGCGCCAGCAGTTGTCACGCGTTGGAAAGGAATCAGCCTCACTGCTTTGGATTTGGTTCACCCTTAGCTTTCCTCACAGCTACACCGTCCTCAAGCATCATCAGTAGCTGCTGCCTCTTCTCTCTCCTCTCTCCTTAGTTCATTATCAGCACCAATAAGCAAAGACGCTGGCAAAGTGCACAGTTTGCACCTCTTCTTGGTGGTCTTAAGCCACAGACCCTTTTACACAACAGTCTCCATGTTGTCTGCCCTGCGCAGCTCAACCTCTGCAGAGAAGTTCCCTTCACCACCTCCACCTCCTGCCTCACCGAGGGCTGCTGCAGACCACTGGGTCACCTGCCATCCGAAGGGGCTGGGTGGGATTGTCCCGGTTGGACACTCCACCTACTCCCCACCACCTGCAAATACACAAGGAATGCAGGACCCACTCTGCCAAGGCTGTCACATCCCTTCTCTCTGAAGAACTGGAAGTTTATTCTCTGGTGCATGGAAGACAGAATCTCCCTGACACTACATGGATTGTAAACACTCCCATGATCTGAAAGGACCACAGGTTTTTCTGCAGCTCCTTTCTAGCCCTTGCCAGTCCCTGAGCCTGGGCTGATCTGGATACTTGGTCTTTCCACTTTGTCTTTCTCCCTGTGCTGTTGGGCCTTCTACCTCCTTGGAGGTGTGAATTGCATCACCCTTGTAGTTTGTGTTATCTTTCTGTGAAGTACATACATTGGATGTGGGACAGTAATGACAGCCGTTACTGTCTTGTTCCTTCTGACTCAAGTTAAGTTTCAGTCTCTCTTGCTCCACGGCAAAAAAAAGACAGAACAAAAGCAAAAGTGAACATGAAGAGAAAGGAAAGGAGGGAAGACCTCATAGCCAGATCTGCTGGGTTTTGTGGAGTGATTTTCTTTTTTTTTTTTAATTTTATTATGATTATACTTTAAGTTTTAGGGTACATGTGCACAATGTGCAGGTTTGTTACATATGTATGCATGTGCCATGTTGGTGTGCTGCACCCATTAACTCATCATTTAACATTAGGTATATCTCCTAATGCTGTCCCTCCCCCCTCCCCCCACCCCACAACAGTCCCCCGAGCGTGATGCTCCCCTTCCTGTATCCATGTGTTCTCATTGTTCTATTCCCACCTATGAGTGAGAACATGCCGTGTTTGGTTTTTTGTCCTTGCGATAGTTTACTGAGAATGATGGTTTCCAGTTTCATCCAAGCCCCTACAAAGGACATGAACGCATCATTTTTTATGGCTGCATAGTATTCCATGGTGTATATGTGCCACATTTGCTTAAGCCAGTCTATCATTGTTGGACATTTGAGTTGGTTCCAAGTCTTTGCTATTGTGAATAGTGCTGCAATAAACATACATGTGCATGTGTCTTTATAGTAGCATGATTTATAATCCTTTGGGTATATACTCAGTAACGGGATGGCTGGGTCAAATGGTATTTCTAGTTCTAGATCCCTGAGGAATCGCCACACTGACTTCCACAATGGTTGAACTAGTTTACAGTCCCACCAACAGTGTAAAAGTGTTCCTATTTCTCCACATCCTCTCCAGCACCTGTTGTTTCCTGACTTTTTAATCATTGCCATTCTAACTGGTGTGAGATGGTATCTCATTGTGGTTTTGATTTGCATTTCTCTGATGGCCAGTGATGATGAGCATTTTTTCATGTGTTTTTTGGCTGCATAAATGTCTTCTTTTGAGAAGTGTCTGTTCATATCCTTCACCCACTTTCTGATGGGGTTGTTTGTTTTTTTCTTGTAAATTTGTTTGAGTTCATTGTAAATTCTGGATATTAGCCCTTTGTCAGATGAGTAGGTTCAGAAAATTTTCTCCCATTTTGTAGGTTGCCTGTTCACTCTGATGGTAGTTTCTTTTGCTGTGCAGAAGCTCTTTAGTTTAATTGGATCCCATTTGTCAATTTTGGCTTTTGTTGCCATTGGTTTTGGTGTTTTAGACATGAAGTCTTTGCCCATGCTTATGTCCTGAATGGTATTGCCTAGGTTTTCTTCTAGGATTTTTATGGTTTTAGGTCTAACATATAAGTCTTTAATCCACCTTAAATTAATTTTTGTATAAGGTGTAAGGAAGGGATCCAGTTTCAGCTTTCTACATATGGCTAGCCAGTTTTCCCAGCACCATTTATTAAATAGGGAATCCTTTCCCCATTGCTTGTTTTTGTCAGTTTTGTCAAAGATCAGATAGTTGTAGATATGCAGCATTATTTCTGAGGGCTCTGTTCTGTTCCATTGATCTGTATCTCTGTTTTGGTACCAGTACCATGCTGTTTTGGCTACTATAGCCTTGTAGTATAGTTTGAAGTCAGGTAGTGTGATGCCTCCGGCTTTGTTCTATTGGCTTAGGATTGACTTGGCAATGTGGGCTCTTTTTTGGTTCCATATGAACTTTAAAGTAGTTTTTTCCAATTCTGTTAAGAAAGTCATTGGTAGCTTGATGGGGATGGCATTGAATCTATAAATTACCTTGGGCAGTATGGCCATTTTCACGATATTGATTCTTCCAACCCATGAGCATGGAATGTTCTTCCATTAGTTTGTATTGTGGAGTGATTTTCTTTCTCCCCCTTTAAGGGGAAAATTCTTTTTCCACTAGTACTTTTGAAGTCCTCCAACTATGGAGAGGTACCAGCTCAGGACAGGTGGCACCCCAACACAGAGTGTTCAGACAGCCTGACCTTTTCAACTCTGGAGGGAAGAGATTTACTGTTGGCCACTCCTGGGTCTTTCTGGTATTTTAAAGGAATATTAGTTTCTGTGAATAGGAATTGAAGAGGTAAATGTGTTAAACCCATTAAATCCATGATTGGTAGACATACTTCTGTCATTTTAAGAGACTAAATATGGAAGGAAGGCAGCTGTGAAAACCATTGTGCAATTTTAAAATGTCACAATTAAAAATGAACTGGCTCTTTCCCCCTGAAAAAGTGAATCTGTCATTAAGTAGCAATATAACCTTTGATAATTCACTTTATTTGTGTATCTCAGGTGCTTTGTGTGTAAAATGAAGCAGGTAGACTGATAATATCTAATACCTCTTTTAGTTTGAAATCCTCTTCTTTCTTTCCCTCCTCTACAGGCAGACAGAAAACTTAAATTGTAGGGCTTTCTAAGGTCTTCCAATAATGTTCAACAAAGGTAATTTAAATAAGAAAAATTTTATAAAAACAGAAGTCATTGGCCATGAGATTTCAAGGTCTACTTCACTACTTGCTAGAAGAAAATTAAAGCAAAAAGTAAAGAAGGAAGGATCAAGGCTAAAAGTAGAAAAAGTGTAGGTGGCAGGAAATATAATTGCATAGAAGTTTGAGAAATAGGCAGACTAAATAATGAATTTAATATCAAAATGTCAAAGAGTCTAAAAGGGATAATTGAAGGTCAATAGTGAGCCAGAAAACCTTTGACTGAAGAAGCCAAAAATATACAGGATAGAAAGTAATACAGGAGATATAAATCTATTAAAATATTTATGTAAACAAGTGAAAGCTATAAAACTTGTGGCAACAAAAGTAAAAAGTAGGGGAAATAATTAGCATTTATGGAATACTATTACATGTCAGGCATTGGGTTAGGTGATTTACCTAATCAAAGCAATTTATGAGTTCACTGGCAAATTAAAAACAAGAAACTAGGGCCACCATGAATAATTATTGTTTATGATGCATAAGCTTTGAGGATGCATAAAAGTCTTGATTGGCGTTTGTGAAGTCAGTAGGAGTTGAGCATGGGCCTGTTATCTGTATTTTCAATGTTTCTCATGCATGGTCATGCTTGAAAATCACTGACCTAGTGTGCATCCTTTGAGGCAGGATGTTTGAACTCAACTGGTGAAAGCAATGCACTGCTATAACTGCAGAAGACAGCAGAGGGCTATGGAGATGAGGGAAGACTCCCACGCAACTGAGCCAGAAAGCTGGGTGGGTGGGGCTTAGACAAATAGGAGAGGGGAAGGAAAGCAGTTTTGATGTTGGGGCACGCCTGGCTTCTCAGGGAGTCAACGTTAGTTGGTTTGGCTGAAAAAGAGGGTATAGATAACATGGATTTTAATTAGAGTAAGACTAGAAAGGAAGGTGATGTCATAATTGACCAGTCTCAGCCACTGGTCAGGATGGTATCTGAATTGGCAAAGCGCAGCTGGAGAGTGAAAGCATTCGCAAGAAAACTGTTGTAAGCACAAATTGAAATATATGAAAAGCTCCATCCAGGTTTATATCTGATATGGGTTGGCTGTGTCCCCACCCAGATCTCACCTTAAATTGTAATAATCCCCATGTGTCAAGGGTGGGGCCAAGTGGAGATAATTGAATCATGGGGGGCAGTTTTCCCCATACTGTTCTCGTGGTGGTAGTGAATAAGTCTCATGAGATCTGATGGTTTTGTAAATGGGAGTTCCCCTGCACAAGCTCTCGTGCCTGCCACCATGTAAGATGTGCCTTTACTGCTCCTTTGCCTTCTGCCATGATTGTGAGGCCTCCCCAGCCATGTGGAACTGTGAGTCCATTAAACCTCTTTCTTTTATAAATTACTCAGTCTTGAGTGTGTCTTTATTAGCAGTATGAGAATAGACTAATACAATATTTAAGACTCTATAAAGAATAAGAGCAGGTATGTCAGGCAGGGAACAGTATTGAGTTCTAACAGCAGCTGGGCACTACATGGAAATACTTAGGTATGCATGTGTTCAGGGGGCAGGAAATGGAAATAACCAGAACCAAGCAGGTCAACAGGGTTCCAGGTAAGGGGGTCTCAGAGAAGGGTCTTAGGGTTCCAAATTCCGTGGCTCTCACACAACTCCCAGGAACTAGAGTATGCATGGGGTGGCAAGTCAGAGGCCCTCGCCAACTAAATGGAAAGGAACAATGAGGTCCCAGGGCAAAGCTGAAGTCCAGAAGGTCAATGGGGTTCACACAGAGAAGCCCACCCCAGGACCCCAGGTTCTGGGCCACTCTGGCATGGAAGTGATTCAGGGCAGGCAAGCCCCCAAATTGGGGCTTTCCCAGGGAGGATTCTTGGATCACCCAGGAAAGAATTCGAGGGCCAGCCAGTGGTGTTAAATAGCAACACTTATTGATGTGGCAGTGTACAACAGCAGCAGACATACTGCTCCTTGCCCAGCAGGGCTACCTCATAGGTAGTGTGCCCAGAGTAGCAGCTCAGAGGAGCTTTTGCAGTCATATTTATACCAACTTTAATTCTATGAAAATTAAGGAGTAGTTTATGCAGAAATTTCTAGGAGAAGTTTAAGCAGAGATTTCTAGGATAAAGGCAGTAACTTCCGGGTTGTTGGGTTGTTGCCATGGAAAGGGACGGTAATTTCTGGGTGTTGCCATGGTGATGGTAAACTGATATAGCACACTGGTGTACAATCTTGGGGAGGTGCTTCCTCCCCAGAACTGTTTAGCTAGTCCTCAGTTTGGTCCAGTGTCTCAGTCCCACCTCCAACCTCACCAACAGAGCAGAGAGGAGCCCAGGACCTAGTGTGTGTTTGTGTATGTGTGTGTGTGTGTGTGTGTGTGTGCATGTGAGAAAAAGAGGAGGAAGCTGGAGGAGTGTGCAGACATGGGAGAGAAGACATCAGGGAAGAGTAAAAGAAAGGGGACTCCGGAGGTGGGAGATGGGGCACCCTGGTCTGCACTGGAAACTGAGGGAGGTCTGCTGTCCCGGGAAGAAGCCCCAAGGAGGTGTGCGACCCCCAGGTTCTGGTCACAGGTATCAACAACGTGTGCACACCTGAGAGATTCCATGTGAACTCACTTTTCACAAACAAGCGCTGAGATTGTGAAAAGTGGGTTCATAGGGAATCTCTTAGGTCCTTCCCTACTGGAAAATGCTGTGCACAACCAGCGCATTGGGGCAGGCTGTGTGGAATTACAGGGAGAGTGCTTTAAAAAGGAGGTGGCCAGTGAACACTGTTCTTCAGAATTTTTAAGGTAAAAGGAACTTATGTAATACCTTCAAGGACTAGCAGGCCAAAGAAAGGTGATTCAGTAACCATAGGTATAGTGTGCTGGACTATGTTCCAGTGGGAGAATAGATCATGCTAAATTCATGGGCACAATGGAATAAAATCGGCCAAAGAATCCTATAAGGGATGTCTTTTTTCCTCAGTGATTCTCTGTGAAACCTTCTGGTTCTTACGAAATGAATCCACCAAATCCTCCAAACTATGAGAGCGAGTACCATGGAGTGCCAGGGAAACCAAGGAAGTCCTTTTGGGAGAATAGGAATATACATTTAAATGTCTTGGCATTTGGGCTAATTACTTGTGATTTCCTAGGGAATAGTCACAAGATGATATCCTCGTATCCGCATATTCTATCAACCTTGTGCCTTGCAAAATATTATGCTCTTCAGCACTAAAGAGTCTAGCAAGCGGTTGTTTCTATACATAAAATGTGCTTAAGACTTCACATCCCTGAGCTTAAGATGAAAGGAGAAGAGATATATCACAAGGCACAAAGTTGCAGTTATATAGGATGAATAAATCTGGAGATCTAATGTTCATTCCCTGGTTAATATTTTTGTACACTGGTAACCTGCCAAGAGAGTAGATATTAGGTACTCTTACTGCAAAGAAAGAGAAAGGTATCTACAGTATACGAGATGATGAGTGTGTTAATTTGCTTAACTGTGGAAATCACTTTGCCATGTGTGTCTATCAAGATAAGTATATCAAAACATTATGTTGTACACCTTAAACATATACAATAAAAAGAGGAAATATGGTTTAACTGAAGAGCAGAAGCCCAGAACTATTGTGGTGGGTTTGCATTGAGAAAACCAACAATTTCTTTATTACAGTGATCTACTTTGCTATAAAATTGCTCTGGGCAAAACTGAAGTTCATTAAAAGAAAATAGTTTGGAAAAATTTCTCATCAGATAATCATTCAGATCATTTAGTGGGCTTGGGCTTTTAACAAGGAACAGAAGGTTTCTCCCAAGAAAGATTTTCTCAGAAAAATAAGATTGCTTTTGCACGGATGATGATGTTATTAAGAAAATGTTTAGTTTTCAAGAATGAAAACCTTGGAGTTAACAACAACCCTTTGAAATCTAGCTCAGAAAATCTGTCTGGATTTTGATTCAACATTTGCCAAAAATATCTGACATACAGATCTAACCAGACATTGCCAGACATAGCTCAATATTGTGTGATTACAGTTGCTGAACTCACTTCTGCCTTTAGGTCACATCGACTTGAAGCGTAGTTTCCTTCCAAAAGGCAATAATGGGCTCTAGACAGCCTTCTTAATTCACTATAAAACAAAGACAACAAAAAATCTTAATTGGGTCAAACTCATTCTCCATCCAGTTTTGTTCCCTTGCTTGCAAGGAGTTGTGAACCTTTGGAGAAGAAGTGTTCTGGTTTTTGGAATTTTCCACCTTTTTGCGCTGGTTTTTCCTCATCTTCGTGAATTTATCTACCTTTGGTCTTTGATGCTGGTGACCTTTTGATGGGGTTCTTGTGTGGACATCCTTTTTGTTGATGTTGATGCAATTCCTTTCTGTTTGTTAGTTTTCCTTCTAACAGTTAGGCCCCTCTGCTGCAGGTCTGCTGGAGTTTGTTGGAGGGCCACTCCAGACCCTGTTTGCCTGGGTATCACAAGCAGAGGCTGCAGAACATCAAAGATTGCTGCCTGTTCCTTCTTCTGGAAGCTTCATCCCAGAGGGGCACCTGCCAGATGCCAGCCAGACCTCTCCTGTATGAGGTGTCTGCAACCCCTGCTGGGAGGTGACTCCCAGTCAGGAGGCACAGGGGTCAGGGATCCACTTGAGGAGACAGTCTGTCTGTTAGCAGAGGTAGGCTTCAGAAAGTGGGTAATAACAAACTCCTCCGAGCTAAAGGAGCATGCTCTAACCCAATACAAGGAGCTAAGAACCTTGAAAAGAGGTTAGAGGAATTGCTAACTAGAAAAGCCAGTTTAGAGAAGAACATAAATAACCTGATGGAACTGAAAAATACAGCACAAGAACTTCGTGACACATACATGAGTATCAAGAGCTAAACTGATCAAATAGAAGAAAGGATATCAGAGATTGAATATCAACTTAATGAAATAAAGTGTGAAGACAAGATTAGAGAAAAAAGAATAAAAAGGAACAAACAAAGCCTCCAAGAAATATGGGACTACGTGAAAAGACGAAACCTACATTTGATTGGTGTACCTGAAAGTGACAGGGAGAATGGAACCAAGTTGGAAATCACTCTTCAGGATATTATCCAAAAGAACTTCCACAACCTACCAAGACAGGATAACATTCAAATTCAGGAAATACAGAGAACACCACAAAGATACTCCTCGAGAAGAGCAACCCTAAGACACATAATTGTCAGGTTCACCAAGGTTAAAACGGAAGAAATGTTAAGGGCAGCCAGAGAGAAAATAATGATGAATATGACCTTCGTTGTGAAGTGTTGCTTGTTAACCCTGAAAATATAACGTGAAGTACATGTGTAACACAAGACTCTTAACTGAAATTACTTGAGGTTTAGATTTCTATACCTAATCTTGGACGTATTCCTTAGGGTAAAATAAGCATATTTAATGTTCAAACTACAGTGTTAACTATTTCAATTGAAGTACTTTTCTCCCAATTCTGTTAATTCAGCACAATGCTCATCTCTGAGGATATGCAGACAGGTAAAATTTCCTCTTTTTAATAAGTTCATTAAGACCCAGAGCCATGGTTATTAACACCAACTATACTGCAGAGTTTTCTATGGCACTTTTGAAATACAAGGGCTTCCCACTTTAACCCTTAGTGTTGGTTTTGGACAGGGCTCAGTATCTATTACTTTTATGCCCTGCAGAGGATTCTGATACCCAGCCAGTGAAAAGAATCACTAGCCTTATGAACATTCTTTGCTTATCACCTCTTCCTTTATTTTTCTAAAGGTCATTTATATGCAATTTCTCATAAAACTAACTATGCACCTTCCCTGTAACCCAGCAGTTATACTCCTAGGTAGTCACTCGAAACAAGTAAAGACATATGCCCACAAAAGGACTTGTGCAAGAGTGTTTATGACACTTTATTCATAATAGCTCTCGTGTCCAACAATAGGAAAGTGGTGGCGGGGACCCTCTGATACACTCATATAATGGAATATCACTCATTAATTAAAAGGACTGAATTATTGATGCATGCAACAAGATTAAATCCCCAAAACATTATGCTAAATAAAAGAAACCTCACAAAAAATAAAGGTATTTTAGTATTTAATACTGTATTATAGTATTTATATTACATTCTAGAGCAGACACAACTAATATATGGTGGAGATAATCAGAACAATCATTGTGTTCAGTGAGGACAAAGTTGGGGAGAAGGCCAGTGAGTGTTGGTTGTTGGGAAAGCAAGAGAGAACTTTCTAATGTAATAGTCATAATCTATTTATTAATAGGTGTTTGGTCATTCTATTGGTCTGTTTTCATGCTGCTGATAAAGACATACCTGACACTGGGTAGGTAATTTATAAAGAAAAAGATGTTTAATGGACTCACAGTTCCACGTGGCTAGGGAGGTCTCACAATCATGATGGAAGGTGAAAGGCATGTCTTACATGGCAGCAGCAAGAGAGAATGAGAACCAAGCACAAGGGGTTTCCCCTTATAAAACCATCAGATCTCATGAGACTTATTCACTACCATGAGAAGAGTATGGGGAAAACTGCCTCCATGATTCAATTATCTCCCACTAGGTCCCTCCCACCACACGTGGGAATTATGGGAGCTACAATTCAAGATGAGATTTGAGTGGGGACACAGCCAAACCATATCAGTCATACTAGTGCATACATTCATCAAAACTCATTAAATACTACACTTAAGATTTGTGTATTGGATTTTTTGTAATATTACCTCAAAAGAAACAAGTTTAAACAAATCTTGAACACCTGATGACACATACATTGAAGTATTTAGTGGGAAAATGTAACAAAGCAACAAGCAACTTATTTTGAGTAAATGAGGTGTACTGATGAATAGAGAGCAAGACAGATGGATAGGTAGATAGGAATGTGATAAAGCAAACAGAATAAAGTGTAAATGTAGGATCTAGGTGTTAGATAGTGCAGAGTTTACTATAAAATTTTTTCAACTGTTTTGTATATTTGAAAGTTTACATGACAGAATGTTAGGAAAAACATTAGAAGTGTGCATGTAGTGTTCAAAGTGAATACTTTATCCATGATAACTCATTGATTTTGCATAAATCTTGTGATGGTGAGAGACTAGCTGTCCACCAAACTGACTCCTCTTCTTCCTGATTACACAGCTATTTCCTAAATAGTCATATGCTTAAATGTGGTCAGGTGACTGAGTCTGACCAATGGAATGGGAGTGGAAGGGATGTGCACCATTATCAGGCCTGGCCCATAAAAACCTTTCTCATCTGAAATTAGATGGAAACATGACCTTGGATACCTTTTGTTGAAGACAGTGGAGCCATACACAGTGAGTCTCTTACTCACTGAAGGGATGATTCTTGCCAATCAGAAGTATCAGTTTTGGACTTCTTGTGAAGTAGAAATAGACTTCTAGTTAAATCACAGAAGTCTGTGTTTTATTTATTATAGTAGCCCGTGCACAACTCTACATGCCAGGTCCTATTAGTATCCTTATTTAACATGTGAGGACACAATCCAGGAGTCAGGCGGCAGCTCAGCAGCAGCCTTGCCATCCAAACCCAGGCAGTCTGGCTGCAAAGTCCAGGCTCCTGAGCCTTACACTATCTTGCCTCTTTCTTCCATGCAGGCAGAGATAAAAGATAATTGTTTGTTTCTCTTTTAAGAAGTTAATATAACCCTGTGACAGTGGGTAATCCTTCAAAATACACATTTATATTCTTGGGAGCAGACTTTTCTTGCTAATGGTAGAGCATGCTGGTTAGCCACCATTTCTGCCAGCTGGCAAGCTTCTGGGTACATAATGTCTGGCAAAAGCAGAGGGAGGCAGGAGGAAAAGAAGGAGAGGACATGAATATCAGCATCACCAACCCTTGCAGACATTCTATCCCTCATTGCTAGCCTAAATGATGAAAAAGAGGGGGTGCCCCAGCCATTGCATAAAGCTCCCTGGTATGTTTCCAGCTGGTGTTTCTGCTGGCCCCAAGAATTCACATCCAAATGGGGAGACTGAGCTCTCTTCCTTAACCTTCACCTCGCTCTGTCTCATTAGTAGTATTAATAGCAGAAAGGGGAGCTTATTTGCCCTTGATCAATCTTTGAAATAAACCATGTGTATTGATTTACCGAACTCCTGGTAATGAAGCTGGTGCTTACGGGACCCACAATGTAAAAGAGAGAGGTCAGAAGAGGACCTCTGCTGTTTCACCGAACTGAGCTCTGATGGGTTCACCACATCCTGCAAAATACATGCATCCGGTCCTCCAACATGCAGATGCAGGAAGTGGAAATTTTATATATAGAACTATTACCATGGTGTCTTTGGAACTTGTGTGAACCATCACGCTCCTAATTGCCAGATGCCATGCAGCTTTGAGTTACATTTAGGAAATTATCAATGCTGCCAAATTCACATTTAAAGAGAATAACAAGGGGCACAACAATACCAAGTAGGCTTGCAAATCAAATGCAAAATCAAATGAAATTCAGCCACAGACCTTCTGTTTTCATGTTTGTTATGCTTTACCAGGTAACTGAATGTGAAAATAAACCCATGCGGATTCTGTATTTTTTAATGTAGAGCTACAGGTTACAAGTCAGTCAGCTTTTGGCAACAGAATAGTGTTTCTGAATATTAATTGTTAACAATCTCTGAGCATTGAAATGATCTGAAATATCTTAGATTTCAAAATAAAATCTTCAACTTTCTCGAGGTGATTAATGTCAGAATAGAAATTCACCAAACTCACTCTTTGAACCTTTAGAAAAACTCTTGCGACCCTAGCCCAAGTGAACCAATGGCATTTTGTCATACTACCCTCAGCTTCTTCCATGTGTAACAGATGTCAGGGTTTGGTTTGCAAATGTTTGTCAGCTAAGTCCCCAGCGACCAAAGCATATGCTCATATGTGGCCCTCAGGGCTGCTCTTTAACAAGAAAAAGAGTGGACCCCAGACTTTTGGCTCTGTTCTATCACATAATTGCTGAGGAGTTTGAAATTCAGTTAACGACCCAGCTTCCATGTAATGTGCCTCGCTAAAATTCATGTCCACTCAGAACCTCAGAATGTAAACTTATTTAGAAATAGTATCTTTGCGGATGTAATCTAGTTAAGATGAAGTCACACTGGAATAGGGTGGGCCCTAACTCCAGTCCTTATAAGAAGAGAAAACAGAAACACACATGGGAGAAGGCTATGTGATAAACAGGCAGCAATTGGAGCCACATGTCCATCATTCGGGAAACACAAAGGATTATGAGCAGCCTCCAGAACCTGGGCAGATTCAAGGAGGACTTCTTCCCAAGAACCTTCAGAGGGAGCCTGGCCCCACTAACACCTTGATTTCAGACTTCCAGTCTCCAAAACTGGGAGACAAACTTTTCTGTCATTCTAAGCCACCCAGTTTGCAGTGCTTCATTATAGCAGCCCTGGGAAAGTAATACAGGAAACACTGTCTGTTAAAGAGGTAGTGTTTTAAGGATTTATTCCTAAGTATTTGAAATCAGATCAATGGGAAATGCAAGATGAGTCTTTCCTCGTTTTGTTCAACCTTCTGTCACTTCTGTTCTCTGAAGAAGAAAGCTAAAAAAACTGAAAATCAATGACTCTTCTTAAATCCATCAGAAAATTGAGGTGACAAGACAAATTACTGACTCAAAAGCTGGAGAGAGAAAGATACGGAGAACCAGAGTATACTGAGCAAAAGCCCCAGCTAGTAGAAACACTTAAAGGGTGATGGACTAATTCCTAGAGGCTGAGAATGGACTACTTCAGTAGAGAAAACCCCTCAGGGCCCAGATGTGGTGGTGATGGGGACATATGCATGAGTTGCAACTCCAAGAGACTACCAGATTCTCAAGGTGAAGATCAGAGAGAAAACTCTGCCTGATTTGAGCAAGGGGAAGGAAAGTAATCATTTTGAAATACACTTGGAGCATTTCAGTCTCATTAATAGAGGTAAGTCCTAAAGGAAAACTATGTTATTTCCTTAAGGAAAACTTAGATCAACTAAGATGGGTTTTACCAGAGCCTAACCAATGAGGGGGAAGGGAAACACAAAATCTCAGCCCCCGTTCCCCTCCTATCCCACCTAAGAGGGTGAAAAAAGCATGAGGAAGCATTTGTGAAGATTATATCCCAGGAACATAGGCCCATTAAAAGACAGAGACTCAGTCATAGAACTACAAAACATTTAGCTTTCCTCCCTATCTTACCACTGTATCAATAGAACACTTTTGTAATAAGAGAGGATTACAGCTAAAAAGAACTGCAAGGCTCAGATTATTTTAGAAGACATCTGTAGGGAAACCAAAGACAACAGGAGAGTTGAAAACAAGGGCACTAGAAGAAATTTTAGCCTCGGATACCTATAGCAACAGCAAACAGTAAACACAGCCTAACTCCTTCCTAGATAAATATAAAATTGCACACTAAAGGAATATTTACCTCAGTTTCCTTTACACAGTACACCATGTCTGGTTCAAAAAAACAAAAGCAAAAACTCAGGGCATACTAAAAGGAAAAAACACAGACTAAAGAGGCAAATCAAGCATCAGAATCAGTCTCGGATGTGGCAGCAGTTTTAGGATTATCAGACTAGGCATTTAAAATAATGGATTAATATGCTAATGGCTCTCATAGCAAAGGTAGGCAACATGCAAAAGCAAATGGGAAATGTAAACAGAGAGATGGAAACTCTAAGAAAACATAAAACTTAAACTTTAGAAATCAAAAACACTATAAGAGAAATGAAAGAACATCTTTGATGGTCTCATTAGTAGACAACACAATTAAGGAAATCAGTGAGCTTGAAGATATGTTAATAGAAACTTCCCAAATGAAATGGCAATGAGAAAAAATAATGGGAAGAAAACAGAACTGAATATGTAATAGCACTAGAGGGATTTTTTTAATAGACTTTATTTTTTAGAACAAATTTAGGCTTGCAGTAAAATTAAGAAGATGGTACACAGATTTCCGGTATACCTTCTGCCCAGTTTCATTATTATGAGCATCTTACATTAATAGGCATACATGTTACAATTAGTGAACCAATACTGATACATAAGTATTCACTAAAGTCCATATATTTTTCCATTTTCTTAGTTTTTACCTAACTTTTTTCTGTTTCGTGTCCCATCCAGAGTGCCATGTTATATTTAGTCATCATGTCTGTCTCCTTAGGCCCCTCTTACCTGTGACAGGTTTTCAGACTTTCCTTATTTTTGATGATCCTGATTGTTTTGAGGACTATTATTTGGGTATTTTGTAGAATATCATTCTTTGGGGATTTGTCTGACATTTTTATTATGTTGTAAACTTGAGTTATGGTTGTTTTGGGATGAAGCCCAAGGCAAAATGCCATTTTATCACATCATATCAAGGGTACATACTGTCACCCTTGATGGTGACCTTGACCACCTGGTTGAAGAATTGTTTGCCAGGTTTCTCCACCACAAAGTTACTCTTTTCCTCCGTTTCCATACTATATTCTTTAGAAGGCAGTCATTCTGCACTGCCAATACTTAAGAGGTAGGGAATCATGCAATACCTCCTTGAGGGAGGAATATCTGCATAAAATATTTGGAATTTGTCTCTTCTCCCATTTATTTATTTGTTTAGTTATTTGTAGGCCAGTGTGGACTCATCAATATTTCTATTACACTTTGGGTTATAATTCAATACTACTTTATTCTGTTGTTCAAATTGTTCCAGCTTTAGCCATGGGATATCTTTCAATTGGTTCCTCTATCCTCTGACATATACCCAGAATTAGAAGATTATTTATTTATTTTGAGTATATCCTCAATTTCTGGCACTGCAAGGCGTTCCAGGCTAATCTTGCATATTACCTGCCTCAGTTTTAGAATTGTTGCTCATGTCTTACGTTGGAGAGTGGCATTAGAAACTATGATCTGAGCACTAAGTGTGCTCATTTTACTAAGTGTCATTTTACTTAGATTCTCTCAGTTGACAGAGCAAGGAAATACATGTGTATATTATAGCTCATACACATACACATCTATAAATTTTTCTATATGTAATTATCTGGATCTATATTAAGACAAACATGAAGTCATACTGATGTCTCCAATTCTAATCTATTACTGCATGGATGATTCTAGTTCCCCTTGCTTGTCTGCAAATTCCTGTGCAACTAGGAGACCTGGGCCATACATCTGCCATCCAATACTCTAATTGCTCAATTCCAATATACATGTGTCATAATAGCATGTATCCATCATTACAGTAACAAATAAATTATTTCACTGCCCTAAAAAATCCCTTGTGCTTCACCTATAATTTCCTTTCTCTCTCCTTGAACCTCTCATTACCGTTGATCTTTTTAGTTTCACTCTAGTTTTTGCCTTTTCCAGAATGTCATAAAATTTGAATCATACAGGATGCAGTCTTTTAAGAGTGGCTTCTGAAAGTGAGACTTGGAAATATGCATTTAGGGATCATCCATGTCATTTCGTGGTTTGATAACTCTTTTTAAAAATCACTGACTAGTATTCCTTTATATGGATATGCCACAGTTTATCCATTCACCTGTTAAAAGATATCTTGGTTGTTCTAGTTTTTATCAAGTATGAATAAATCTGCTATTATGAATAAATATGCTATCAACATTCATGTGTGAGTTTTTAGATGAACCTAAGTTTTAAATCCAGTTGGGTAAATACCTGGGAGTTCAATTGCCACATTGCATGGTAATCCAGCTGTTTAGTTTTGTAAGAGAAAAGAGGGTTAATTTTTAAAATTACCCCCAGTACCAATGTTTTATGATCCTACCAAAAGATAGGATTTATATCCATTCTATATCAATGGTTAATAATGATAAAATGCAAAACATGAATGGGAGGGAACATGAAAATAATGATATACCAGCACTATTTTTCCCCAGAGTATTCTTTTCAGTGAATTAATACCTTATCTCAACCAGCTCATTTGGGATAAACAATAAATTTACATAGGGAAATAGGTGCTGATCTCTGTGACTGCCACCTTGAGATCTTGAAACCTATCATTGTCTTTCAGGCTGTCATTAAGAAGTAGTTCTCTTTTTAAGGGTTTCAGGGAATATTCGCTGGCCTATCTCTGGCAATCAGTGAGATGTGTTCATTCTAGAAATTGCAATGTTATATAGTCAGGTGACATTAGCCCAGTTGTTTATGAACTGTTGAGCAAAATGCAATCTGACTCTTTAAAAAAGAAAAAAACACAAACTTTTATTTTAACTTCAGAGGTACATGTGCAGGTTTGTTATATAGGTAAACTCGTGTCATGAGGGTTTGTTGTACAGATTATTTCACCATTCAGGTATTAAACTAGTACTCAATAGTTACTTTTTTCTGATACTGTCCTTCTTCCCACTCTCCACCTGCAAGTAGGCCCCAGTGTCTGTTGTTCCCGTCTTTGTGTCCACGTGTTCTCATTATTTAGCTCTCACTTGTAAGTGAGAACATGTGGTATTTAGTTTTCTGTTCCTGCGTCAGTTTGCTAAGGATAATGGCTTCCAGTTCCATTCATGTTGCTGCAAAGGACATGATCTTGCCCTTTATTATGGCTGCATAGTATTCCATGGTGTGTATGTACCACATTTTCTTTATCCAGTCTACCATTAAAGGGAATTTAGGTTGATTCTTTGTCTTTGCTGTTGTGAATGGTGAAGCAAAGAACATATGTGTGTGTGTACCTCTGTGATAGAATGATTTATATTCCTTTGGGTATATAGCCAGTAATAGGATTGCTGGGTTGAAAGGTGCTCTGGTTTTAGCTCTTTGAGGAATAGCCACAATACCTTCCACAATGGTTGAACTAAGTTACACTCCCACCAACAATGTATAAGTATTTCCTTTCCCCCACAACCTCACCAGCATCTGTTATTTTTTGACTTTTTAATAATAGCCATTCTGACTGGTGTGAAATGGTATCTCATCATTGTTTCAATTTGCATTTCTCTAATGATCAGTTGTGTTAGGCTTTTTTTCATATGCTTGTTGGCTGCATGTATGTTTTCTTTTGAAAAGTATCTGCTCATGTCCTTTTCCCAATTTTTAATGTTTTTTTCCTTGTAAATTTGTTTAATTTCATTATTTACCCAAATGTCATTCAGAAGCAGGTTGTTTCATTTCCATGTAATTGTATAGTTTTGAGCAATTTTCTTAGTTTTGACTTCTATTTTAATTGCACTGTGGTCCAAGAGAGTGGTTGGTATGATTTCAGTTTTTTGTATTTGCTAAGGATTGTTGTATGTCCAATTATGTGGTTGATTTTAGAGTATGTGCCATGTGGCAATGAGATGAATGTGTATTCTGTTGTTTTGGGATGGAGAGTTCTGTAGAGGTCTATTAGGTCCATTTGGTCCAGTGTTGAGTACAGGTTCTGAATATCTTTGTTAATTTTCTACCTTGATCATCTGTCTAATACTATCAGTGGGGTGTTGAAGTTTTCCACTATTATTGTGTGGGAGTCTAAGTATCTTTGAAGGTCTCTAAGAAATTGCTTTATGAATCTGGGTACTCCTGTGTTGGGTGCATATATATTTAGGATAGTTAGATCTTCTTGTTGAATTGAACCCTTTACCATATGTAATGCTCTTCTTTGTCTTTTTTGATCTTTGCTGGTTTAAAGTCTGTTTTGTCTAAAATTGGAATTGCAACCCCTGCTTTATTTCTGTTTTCCATTTGCTTGGTAGATTTTTCTACAGCCCTTTATTTTGAGCCTATTGGTGTCACTGCATGTGAGGTGGGTCTCTTGAAGACAGCACAACATTCGATCTTGCTTCTTTATCCAGCTTGCCACTCTGTGCCTTTTAATTGGGGCATTTGGTCCATTTACATTCAAGGTTAGTATTGATATGTGTGAATTTTATCTTCCCATTGTTCTCTTAGCTGTTTATTGTGCAGACTTGTTTATATGGCTGCTTTATAGTGTCACTAATCTGTGTACTTAAGTGTCTTTTTGTAGTGGCTAGTAACTGTCTTTCTTTTCCATATTTAGTACTTCTTTCAGCAGCTCTCACAAGGCAGGTCTGTTGGTAATGAATTTCCTCAGTATGTACTTGTCTGAAAAGGATCTTATTTCTCCTTCACTTATGAAGCTTAGTTTGGCTGGATATGAAATTCTTAATTGGAATGTCTTTTCTTTAAGAATGTTGAATATAGCGCTCCCCCCCTCCATCTCTTTTGGCTTGTAGTGTTTCTGCTGAGGGATCCACTGTTAATCTGATGGGTTTCCCTTTGTAGGTGATCTGTCCTTTCTCTCTACCTAACATTTTTTCTTTCATTTCAACCTTAGAGAATCTAATGATTATACATCTTGGGGAGCATCTTTTTGTGAAGCATCTTGCAGGAGTTCTCTTCATTTCCTGAATCTGAATGTTGGCCTCTCTAGCTAGGTTAGGGAAGTTCTCATAGATAATATCCTGAAATATTTTTTCCAAGTTGCTTCCATTCTCCTCTTTCAGGGATGCCAATATATTGCAGATTTAGTCTCTTTACATAATCCCGTATTTCTTGGAGGTTTTGTTCGTTCCTTTTCATTCTTTTCTTTATTCTTGTCTGACTGTCTTATTTCAGAAAGCCACTCTTCAAGCTCTGAGATTCATTCCTCAGCTTGGTCTATTCTGCTGTTAATACAGGCAGTTGTATTATGAAATTCTTGTAGGGTGTTTTTCAGCTCTATCAGATCACTTATGTTGTTCTTTTCTGTACTGGTCATTTTGTCTGTCAGCTCCTGTATCATTATCTGGTGATTCTTAGCTTCCGTGGATTGGGTTTCAACATTCTCCAGAATCTTGATTATCTTCATTCCTATCCGTATTTTGAATTCTATTGCCACCATTTCAGCCCAGTTATGAACCATTGCTGGAGAATTAGTGTGGTCACTTGGAGGAAAGAAGGCACTCTGGCTTTTTGAGTTGTCAGAGTTCTTGTGCCGGTCCATTTTTGTCTTTGTGGACTTGTGTTCCTTCATTCATTAAAGTTGCTGTTCTTTGAATGATTTTTTTTCTTTTGTCCTATTTTATGACCTTGAGGGATTGATTGTGGTATAAGGTGGTTTTGGTCAACTGGCTTCATTTCTGGAAGATTTTAGGGGGCCAAGGCTCAGCTCAGGCCTCCTGGACTACATTCTCTAATTCTAGGGGACTGGTATCTGGTCCTGGCTTTGCTCTATGGCCCTTGGAGGTTAGGAACCTGCTGTGCTAGAGGCTCCATGGTTGTCCCAGACTACTGGTCACAACACTATGATGGGTGATGCCATCCAAAGTGCTTCATAAGGTAGTGGCAGTGGGATCCATCCTTGTTTGCACATGCCAGCTTCAGCAGCAGTGGTAGCATGGTGGGGTACACACTCATCAGCTATAGTGGGGTGCTAGCAGGTGCCAGGGTGCCAGGCTCTGAGTCTGGAGAAGCAGTGATGGCAGCATGACATGGTGGGATGGGGTGAGGGGGACCCTACCAGCATGTGTGTGTGCATTCACACTGGAAGTGGTATTAGCATGGCGGTGGGGTGCTGGTGAGCACAGGACTGTGCATGTCCTCTGTGTGCATTCTTGTATATGGCAGTTGCTGCTCAGGGTAGGAGCGTGTCCAGTGTTCTCTGTGCCTAGTTTCATGCCAACAGCAGTGTTGGCACAAGGACAGGATGCTGGTGGGGGTGGGACTGGTAGGCTCAATGCCTGACAATGCTCTGACAGGTGCAGTGAGGGAAGGTTGGTAGGGTGCACTCATGCTTGCAGCAGTAGCGTGGCAGGGTGCATGCGCACATGTATGCTGACAAGGAAGGATAGGCAAGGTCCACTCGCTTACACACACACCAGCAAAGCAATGTAGGGGATGTCCATGGGCAAATGCATGCAGGCAAAGCAGCACAGGGAAGGCTGCAGTGGGGTGAGAACATGAGTGGGTTGGTATATGTCCATGGGGGCTGCTCTGCTGGAGCTCTCTGCTGGTCAGCTGCTATCCACCAGGCAGGAGCTATGATATGGCCCCTAGGAGGTACACACCCCCGTCACCAGCACCCAAAGCTGCACTGCAAACAGGTGTGGTTAGGCTGGGTCCATGGAAGAGCCCAGGAGACTGAGGGATGCTAAGGTCAGACTGGCCACATCTCATGGACAAGACGCTATGCTGAGTTCAGGTCCAACAGTTCCCCTGGTGTTAAAGTCTCCTATGGGAGCAAGTCAAGCCTAAGCGGATGGGCATTCCTGGCAGTGCTCCACTGCAGACATTCTCACACCAAACCCT
This sequence comes from Hylobates moloch, assembly GCF_009828535.3. Taxonomy (NCBI): domain Eukaryota; kingdom Metazoa; phylum Chordata; class Mammalia; order Primates; family Hylobatidae; genus Hylobates; species Hylobates moloch. The sequence goes on along the minus strand of NW_026652284.1, from coordinate 46,426,684 downwards.
CTGGGCCACTCAGGCTGGAGTTCTGCCCATACTATTTCTCTAAGCAGCTCTCCCTGCCAACTCAAGTGTCTGTGTTGGTCAAGGGGTCTCCTCCTGCCAGGGTTCCAGAGGTCTTTGGTGACAGCAGGTTGTTCCTTGCCTGTTCAACTCATCCCTTCCCCAGGAGCCATTGGAGGCCAGGAATGAATTCCAGTGCACGATAGCCCTGTGTGGGGTTCCCAGCTTCCTCTGCCTTCAGCCCAGCTTCTGTGTCTTCCCTCTGTCAACTCTTAATGCTTCCCTCTGAGGATCTGCTAGGAGAGGACCAGTCTTTCTGATGACCTGGTCACTCACTGGCAGATGTTCTTCTTGGCCCCATTCAGTCGGCCATCTTGATGATGTATATCACAATCTGATTCTTAAAATTGAAACATTTTTGGAAAGAAACTCGATAAAATTTTGAAATTTTTAAAAATCTTAGTTTGCACAATGTTGTTTAAATTTGAATTAAATAATGTTACAGATTTTGAGATTCGTTATAGACTATATTCATTTGCTCAGGCTGCCATAGCAAAGTACCACAGTCTGGGTGGCTTAAACAACAAACATCTATATTCTCACAATTCTGCAGGCTAGAAATCTCAGGTCAAGGTGTCAGTAGAATTGGTTTCTTCTGAGGCCCCCCTCTTTGGCTTATAGATAATCGTCTTCATATGCTCTTTCCTCTATGTGTGTGTGTGTGTGTGTGTGTGTGTCCTAATGCCCTCTTTTTATAAGGACACTGGTCATATTGAATTAGAACTCACACTAATGGATTCATTTTAACTTAATTATTTCTGTAAAGACTCTATTTCCAAATAAGGCCACATTCTGAGGTGCTGAGGGTTAGTGCTTCAGCATATGAGTTTTTAGTGGGCAGAGAGGGGAATAGAATTCAGCCTAATATATGTACTTTAGTTTCTCACTATCAATTTTCAAACTAACAGTCATCACAAATTCAGTACAGACTTGATTTACCAGGAGTGTCATATACAAGCTTTATAAAAAGTGAGTCAGGAAACTTTTTTTTTTTTTCATTTCAGGAAAGCACTCAGGGGTGCCCAGCAGGACAGCATCCAGCTCTTCCAATCAGAGCTGTAACACCATTTCCTGAAACACCATTTTCAACTAAGCTTTGGAGTGACAAAAATACCTGTTATCACGGACTAATGCCTCCAAGAAAGAAATCCTCATGATATGCATCTATCCCCAATATGGCCACAGTAAATCTGAGAGGAAGAAGGCACAGCTAAAAATTAGGCTTGCTCATAGAATACAATATTTATGACTGTTGTTTACACCTGCTTGTTTTACAGAGGAAAATTAAGAGCTGTGGAAGTTAAAGACTAAGATATGCAGCTAGCTAAAAGCAGAGCCTAAGTTCCAGGTTCCTGATCCACTGCTCGTTATTCTTTGAAGGAAAGATCACTCCATATTGTTAAGGATTCTTTAGATCTTATATAGAAATCTAAAACATTTACACCTCTATTCTGAATATTTAACTGACTCTGAAATATACAAGGCACCGTGCTGGGCCCTGAGGAATAAAAATTATGTGTAAGACTCTGAAGCTGCACTTAGAGGGCTTGTGATTGTACGGAGGTAGCTAGTGGGAAGGAGATTGGAACATGTTCCCAAATGTTTCTAGAAAAAGATAATTTAATACAAATGTTGTATGAATGGAACAGAAAGGTACCACAGGTACACTAAGGGTAAAGAAAGTACTTCCTGATGGAGTAATCAATAAAGCTAAGATTCCTACAATTGATCAATGTCCACCAGGAGACCTTGGGTTTTTCAATAAAAGCCATTAAGCAGCAACAGCGATCTCAATCCCATAAAAGGATTCCATAAACCAAACATTTATTTGGTATAGATAAATAACTGTAAGATATCTTATTAAATGTCCCACTATTAAAATTAAGCTTTACAATTATCTACCAATTGGACAATGCCACCAATCATGTGACAGTATTAGGGTTCTTGTTTTATGAATGTTGTGTGTGTGTGTGTGTGCACATGTGTCTTTGTATATGAATGTGTATGTATACATATATAACAAACAGGGGTGTTATTGAGAAACATTTAATGAAGTTAATGTAAAGTATCAATGTCCAAAGCAAAAAATTAAAACTATATTTTTATTTTCTAGATAGAACTCTGTGTTTATATGTATAATAAAACTGCTTTCCAAGTGATGTAAGTTCAAGTCACTTTAATCATTCTCAAATCACCTGCTGAGTTTTAGCATTTCTTTTCCATATATCCCATCACACTATGTCGCTCCCCACTGGGTTTCCACCGCACACTTAGTTGCAGTGAAGGAATGGCTGCTGTAAGGGTTTGTCTGCTCCTGGCTCCCCAGCACTCCCAGAGGCCGTGAGCCAGGACGTGTGCACCAACACTGTGGCCTGCAGCCTCTTCCACTGCCCCTGCCTGCTGAAGCTTGGGGTGAGGGGGCAGTAACCCCTAAGCCTCTGTTTCCACCTCCAGCTCTGTGTGCCCCACAGTCATGGGGCCACCTGCATTTGGGCTGACTCACGGCCTCTGCTGGGGACGCCATCCTCGTATGCTCTTTGCCAAATGGTGTGGAAGGCTTTGCAGCCTTTATGCTTCACACAGAAGCTACGGTTTGAGTGTGCGTGCGTGTGTGTGTCTGTGCATGAGATTTATACGTTTGTTAGATAATAAATGATTCTAAGCATTTAAGTCAGTTATAGCCTCTCTTTTATGGAGAGTGAAGGCAATAAGATTCCCTCCTCCCCACCCTTCACTTTACCTTATATTGTTGTCTGAAAATCTATTATCAGACTTAAAGGAAAGATGGACTAAACTATGCTCCAAATATTTTGAGTTTTATAAAGCCAACTTTAAACCCCGCTGGCCTTCCCGTTCTGTAAAGCTTTAATGAACTTGTTTCTCTATCTAGTCATAGAATCCAAAACCCCAACTGCCATTAATTCAGATCAAATAAATTGCTACTACTCTGAGAAGAAATAATTATGGACTCTTTGATGTTTTCTTCAGCTTATTAAACTTTATATAATTTGCCTTGGGAAATATATTTTAACACAGTATCAATAAAGTACATATCTATTTGTACTTCTGATTCCTAACTCAAAACCTCAAACAGTCTAATATGTTAACAGATCAAGAAGATAAGCATTTTTATCTTTGTTTTTAGTGCACAAAGAAACTAGGTCTGAGAACTGTGAAATAATACATTCATAGTCATAAAGCCAAGTCGATGGAGATGATTTCGAATACAAATTTCTCTGGCTCCCAAAACCATGATTCTTTAACTTTCCTATAATGTTGTCAGTGATAATATTTGCATAAATTTGACACAGTAATATTTAGGAATCTGAGATAATATGCAGTGACAAATTTACTTTTTACCACAAACACTTTATTATGATAGGGAAATTATTCATATCTAAGAGAAATTGTTTTCTGTGTCCTTACAAAATGTTTCAGTTTATTGCTCATTTCCACTGTTAATAATTTCATTGCATTATTCTCTGCCACCACTAGGCCATCTTTTTAGTTGTATTCATTGTCTGGCTTTCTGTGGCCCAACAGTAGTCAGAGGAATGGGGTTTACATGAGTTTCTTAAAAGCCTTAGCATTTATGTATTACTATTCCTTAAAGAGGATGTGAATTGGTGAGCTAACGAGGTTTTGAAGAAAGGCTAAATCTACTTGGGATGATTCTTTTTATCATGCAGAGGAGTAGATTTCCCATATGCACTGTGGAGAGGTGAGTGGGGAGGTTTTCAGTGGAAGAATGGGGTGAAATTCAATAGTCTTCTAGCGCTGTGCATTCCAGTTTCTATTGCTACATAACAAACTGCAGAACATGGTGGCACAAAACAAACTCAGCTGCACTCACAAATTCTGTAGGTAAGGAATTTGGAGACAGCAGGAATGGATTGCTCCGAACCACATTGTCTGGATTCCCAGCTGCAAAGACAAAAGCTGAGAGTGACTGTACGGCCAAGGGTTGAAATCTAGGTTAATGCCTTCACTCATCTATCTGGCAGTTGATGCCCTCTGTTCGCTGGGGCCTCAGTGGGGCTGTTACATGTGTCATCTCTGCAAGGGCTTGCCTGGGATTTGTCACAAGCTGACAGCTGGTTCCAAGAGCAAGAATCCCAAAAGGGAAAGGCAGAAATGTAGGGTATATTTTGATTTCGTCTCAGAAGTCACATACTCTATGGATTGTGACAGTAACACTGATCTGTCCACGTTCAAGGGAGGAATAGACCAAGCACCAGATGAGAGGCATGCAAAGGTCTTATTGTATGAAGATCATTTAGAATAAAGATACTGTACCATTTGGGGACATCCAGTCTGCTGCAATGAGTCAGATCTTAAAAATATACTTTTATTACTTTGTGAGCCATGTGATTTCCCAATAGCACAAGCAAGTAGGAAAAGAATCAATGATCTGGGACCATTTGACAGTTAAATTTCTCTTATCATGAGACTGTCCCTAGAGGACAATGAAAGTTGATTGTATATTCCTTCTTCATGACTGAATCTTTACTCCTTCAGTATTCCTATGATATGGAGAGTGTGACGTAAAATAGCTGATACTTTACCCATCGATTGCCACTCATTAGGATCTGTTTTATGAAAATGGTGAGAAAGACACTAGCAAAGCCTGCTTGAGTAGATATGGTCAGAAAAACTCAGTGCAACCAGCAGCTGAATCACAAAACACAGAAGCCTAACCATACCTGAACACTTCACTAAAACAAGTCAGTAGCAAAGACAATGTTGTCTCACAAAGTTTTTACTCCCTGTCAAAATATTTGTGGGATTTTTTTGGAGAGGGGTGGGATATGGGATAGTGTTAACATCCTTACTTATGTTTGAACAAATATTTAAATGACATAATCCAAAGAAACCTCCCTTAAAGCAAATAATTTTTGCCTGAATGTTGATCCAACTACAAAGACCCTCGTTCTTTAAAAGTAGCCCTTAGAAACAAATGCTGATATGGAAGAACAATTTCAAAATGTGACTTACAGAAAAGCCGAGATCTGTTTTTAAATTTGAAAATGAAGTTGTGCGGAAGCTCATAGAATGAAAGAAGACACCGTAGAGGGTCATCGTATCCCAGTGTGGTCATCAAAGCAAAGTTCCAAAATGTCAACAGGCTAGGGGAAAATATTTCGTACTTTACCAATAAAAGTCATCATAAAAGACAAACCTAATCAATATTCGGTGGTGCGCTCCTCAGTTTGTCCCAGAGAATGATAAACACTCTTAATTTTCACTTCAATTGAAGGATGCTGCAGCTGGCATAGGTCACAGTGCTGTGTGGGGTTGCAAGGCAGATGGCAGAATCCTCTTCTTTGTAAGTAAGCTAAAGACACATTATTTTGTGTCTTTTCCTCTCATTGTCCCTGCTTCATAATCACTTCTCCATGCCAACAATATACCTAGGTCTATATATCTCAAAATGGTGTGTCATTTAGAGGGGACAGTCATAGGATAAACTAGGTGCAGAAAGCCACCATATGACAAAGTCCATGAGTTAAAGAGCCCATCTTTACTAAAGGTCCAGGAAAAGCATTGATTTAGTCAGCAGAGGGAAGCAATAGTTGTATCTTGTGTTTTGTGTTAGCAGTCGCATTTTTAGAGTTTTTATTTCTAACAACTGAAAATACTCATTGATCTCTAATAGATGTCACCTTGTACTATTTAAAAAATAATGTCAGTATTAGAACGCTTCAAAGGTATCCCTTACTCTGAGGCTTCTGTGTTAAATTTTACTAATTTTAAGTATCTTCTATTCTTTTCTATTAATACAAAATGCATAAACTTAGATATTAGTTGCTACTTAGAATTGACACTTGGGAATGTAAATGTTCTCAGTGTGGGTTTTCTTCTTGGTGATATGTGAATTTGGAGCCTATTTCCCAGAGTGGAAGGGAAGAAGTAGTGCGAAGTGTCAGAACTCCGTGTCCCTCCAGCCCGGGGCAGTCTGTGCCAGTGACACTTCTGTTCTTATTGTCCACTCACCCCACACCTTAGGTCACTCTCCATCTCCACCAGCAAATACGCTCTCCACATACATTCCTTTAAAAGCTGTCCTCCCCAGTTTTCCATTCTCCCAGATTCATCCCCTTCCTTCTTGTAGAGCCACTGAGGAAAGGGTGAAAGTGTAACTGGATGAAACTGTGGTAGATAGCCATTGTATTCCTCTTTCCAGCATTGCTTCCTCTTCTCTGGTAGTAGGATCCATCTTTCCAGTGGAAACCCATTCTATGAGGATCAAGGAAAACTAACTCTTCTTGATGCCTCCTTGCTAATACACACAAGCACATGCACCCAGGGGACTCTGGGAGCACATCACTGAGCCCAGACCCACTGAAGCACACATCCCCCAGCAATGGGATTGGTTCAGGGATAGGACAGTTAGAATCTCATCCTTGAATATATGGGTTCTGGAAAAAAGAGGGTCTCTCTGTTCCTCAGTTTTTATGAACTGCATGGACTATTTGAGCCTGGACCTGCCAGTGCCACACTTAAAGATACATGGCCTGAAAATGAAGGTGCCAGAGAAATACAGAGAGAAGCAGAGCCCTAGAGTCATCATTTGAACACTGAATCTGCCCATATCCCTCATCTGAGACATCAGCTCCCTGAGCTTCACTGCAGGGGAAGCCCCATGACTTGTGAATCAGCAACCCTGTGCTCCCTCTTATGTGAGAAAGTAACCAACCCAGTCCTTTCCCCTTCCTAAGACAAACCTTCACTCCAGAAGGGATGAACCAGTGGTGATAAGGCAATCCATTTGTCAAGAATGAATCACTTTTATGTTTGGAGAAGGAAACAAAGCTCTCATTATGGAGAAAGACCAAAGACCTGTGTTTCCTCTTGCTAGACACTCAGGCCTTCTTCCTAGCACATAGTGATATCCAAGTTTTATTTTGCAACTACTGATGGGAAGGAGATAGCAGTAGGAATGAGTCATGTCCCCACTACCCACTAGATCTCGTGAGGTCGTTATGTGTCAGGTGACTATGAGAAGCAGCCCATGGAAATCCAGAGCCATGTTATTTTAGAATTGGAAGAAACCATAGAAATCATTGAATCCAATGTTTTTGTAGTGAGGCCAATTAAAAATAATAATAATTTTATCAACTAACACTTAGTGAGTACTTACAATAGTTATATGAGCACAATAACTTTATGTGAATATTTGGTCACTATTTTACTGAGGAGACTATAGTATAGAAAAGATAGCATTTTGCACAAAACCACACTAATCCCAAATGGAGCTGAGATTTGAAACTAAGCTGTCTAATTCTCAAGTCTATCCTAGTTTTTATCCTCCCAATCTCATTAGTTGCAATTCACTAATCTCCATGAACACTGACCCTGAGAATTCCCATCATTTTGCATGTAAAAATCACATTTTTCCCACCTCTTCCACTTACTAACAATGTGGCTTTGGAAAATTTACTTGATAGATCCAAGTTTTATACAACTAACTCATGAGTCTGTTGAGAGTAGTAATTCAGGACACATAAAACACTTGGTATAACAATAAATATAAGGATTTATAATTATTGGTGTTATCAGTAGCAGCATTGTTCTTTTTAAACAAAAACTTACTGATACATTTCCCTAGTAAATAACTCTCAAGCTTGAACAACATATTTTTAACCTGAATTTCTGGGTGAGATGTGTTATGACATACAAATATCAAGTTTTATTGATAATTTCAAAAATACAGAATATCTCCAGTTTGGGTGAAGTGAGAGAAATCTGGGACTAAAAGGGTGGTTCCTAGTCCTTCCTTCCTGCATCAGACATGGTCTCTCTTCCCCTAAATAATAGCTGGAGTTTCTAATGGAGTTGCAGTTTAACTCAAACAACAAGGAAAACATCTAAGTTATGAAACACATCCATTGTATAACCCCAAATCATAAACCCTTAGATTATAGGTTTATTATAAGTAATCCTCTAGCTAGGGACATCCTGCTAAAGATATTCTGTAGGTTTTTTCCACGTAGCAAAAATCACTATTTATCAGCGGTCTAGTTGGCAAGGAGAATAGACAGTCACCTGTTTTCTTTGCTTTCTCCACCTGGTTGCCAGGGGTTGGGGGGGGCTTCCTCACAAAACAAATGAACTTGTTGCAGACCAGCTATTTTAACTCTTTCCTCCCTAGTTCCATTAAAAAACATTAAAAACAGCTACACTAGATCCTGTAGTTCAGTCTGTGTCTTATATGCACTTTTATAGCATAGCTCATAACAATGTCTCCTCTGCTAGTGTCATTCCAAGGCTATATTGCTGCCAAATCATTTGGCTTCCAATATATTGGCTTCCTTGACCAACTCAAACTCAAATAAGTCATATATTACTGAAAGTAGTTGCCACTTTAACTGTCTCCAAATATTTGAATAACTTTTATTTTAACTTTTCTAGTAATTTCAGGTATAACATAAATACACAGATAAAACGATTTTAAAAATATATCTAGGTAGATGGATAAATGGTAACCAAGTACCTCCATTTTTCTAAGTTGGTTTAATTTTTTTTTATTATTTTCTCTTCTTTTCTTCTTTCCCCATTACCCCTACTCCCTTCTTCCTACTTAGTCCTTTAGAAATGCAAATGCAACCTTTCACCTCCCGTCACCAGACATTCCCTACAGGGCAAGTTCATCTATGTGCTCCAAGATCTGTCCTTGACAGTGGATTTGCAGACCAAAGCATGCCCCAGGGAACCCTCACCTCTAGGGAGTCACCTCAGGAGAGCATGTCAAAAGCATGCCCACTTGGCCACTTTTACAACTTATTTCTGACCAGGAAGGTACCAACTCAACTGCCCAGTACCTAACTGCCTGGTAGCAGGGGGACACCTTCCCTAGCTCATTTGCTCCCCTACCTTATAAAAGTGCCCGCTTTCTGCTCCCAAAGTAAAGCAGCACATTTAAATGCAGGATGCTTTTTTTCCCCAAGCTAGCTTCTGAATAAATTCACTTTTTTTTTTTTTTTTTTATCAGACCTCACACTCCCTAACTGGACTCTGCATTCAGCAAGCAACTAACCTGCTTTTTGGTTACAATAGACCTTTTGGAGTAGGCTATGTTGTACTAAAATTTGTGCTGCCATTGCAATATATTGCAGTTACTTGCTTAATTGCTTGTTTTTTTTGTAGACTGTAAGATCAAAAATGTATTTGGCCACTTAAGACACTAATAAATCCACTAGTAAAGCACTAAGAAAAGTGGGGGGTGTCTGTTTTGTTTACCACTGTTTATTCAGAATGTAGCATAGTTCCTGACAGAAATATATGACTGAATATTCTCTTAAACACAAGTTATTGAAAAAAAAGTAACTGTCCTGTCTGTTTGTTCATTTGTTTTATGTTATCATTAGTTTTCACAAACATGGGGACCATCAGCAGGAATGTGAGGAATGTATAGTGCTCCCAATTAATCATAAAGAAGATATTATAATGCCTAAAACTTGCTATATATTGAGTTTCCTCCCGATATATTAAAATATTCTTTAGAAAATAGGTTTCTAATTATATTCCATATTCAGAATTCATATACCCAAATACGCAACAACCAGCCCAAAGAAAGGATCTTAATTCATATGAAAAACTATTTGCTCTCTTATTTCCTTAGACTTTTTCTAACTTATTTTTGTCCTCATTTCATTAACCAACCAGATTCCACTGAAAATGGAAGCAGAGGCCCCTACCACACTTGCACTCCAATCCCTTATGAAATTGACTTACCAATCAAAGATAAACACGAATAAGAAATTTGCTTTGTTTTGAAAAGAGACTAGGACTTAGCAGTGTGTTCTTCCCAATTAGCAAAATGAGTCCCTTTTTACTTCCCATGCCTAAGTTTTGCTTCTGCTTCCACAAGCAAGAAGCTTTTTTTCTTTTGTCAAGATACTGGGTTTTAAGTTGTTCTTTGTATGTAAAATACTATGTGGTTTAGAAACAGATCATTCTCGGCAGAGATGTGTTGTATTGTACTGGGAGCAGGGCAGAAGGCTGCTTGTGTTTCCAGGTGGAGTTGCTATTTCTTTATGCTTTTATTGATGGAACAGTTTGATTTTGAATTTTGCATGCTTTTGTAGTGAAAAAAGTGGATTTTCATTGTGAGAGCAATAGGTAACACTGATTCTGGGGTCCTGGCAGCATTATTGTGAAAACAGGTGAATTATCCTAAGCAATTCACAGGTCTGGGAATTAGAGACCACAGTTTAGATTCCCCACAATTCACAGGTCTGGGAACTAAAGATCACAGTTTAGATCCTCACATATTTTGTTTTTATCCACTAATCACCCACAGCATTGTCATGGATGGAAAGTTAGAGTAACCCTTATAGTTTTGAGAAACAGTTTCCATTGTTCTTGCTCAAGTGCAGCATCACTGAAGTAATTATAGAATAAATAATTTACCACAATAATTGACTGTTGTGATTTTTAGCAGGTACAGTTTTGATTTTATTGCAAGGCACACAGTCGTATATACAATGCATAATTATCATCTCTTAAAGTACAAGATAAAAATAATATACATTATAGTAAAGAACATATGAGTATATTCTTGTTTCAGAGAAGAAAATTGCCTTAAGGAAGCTGGGTTATACCCCTTTTGGATGTGATTTTTGTATTTGTACTGAATCATCCAAATAGCTCTTGGTTAGAAAATAAATCACATTGATAGGACACACAACCTTTCACAGCTTTCTCTTTACAATGTTCCAATTTAAAGTCAGCCAATGTGCTCCCTGCATTTGCGTGAGTCATCTTATTTCGTCCCAGGACTAGATGAAACATCTATAAATTGTCTGACAATAGTTATACACGTTTAAGAACTTTATTTCTCAGTAATATATCACAGAATAGAACCATTTGCTTAAGATTTTATGTGACTCTTTATTGATTTTTTTTCTTCAAGCTATTTTTCCAAATGATGTATTATTTTTGGTATTAAGCCTGGAGTTTTGACTTAAACTCGAGGGATGCTCTTAGATTGAGACATCAACTCTGAGACACTAAGAGTGTTTCCACTCTCCTCCCAGTTAGAGTGGCGGGGGGGGTTTCCTCCTCAGTGCTGCCCCTGCATGGCTGGTTCATTTCTCTGTGCCTTCTCTGACCCCTTGTTAGGACCTGTCTTCCAGACCTTCTTACCAGGGTGGAAAGATAGGGTTCATGTAGAGAATGGATCTGAAGGTTAAACACATGCAGTTCTGGTCTCAAAGAGACACAACAAACAGTCTCCTCCTTGTTGAGGTCAGAGAATAGGAACATCAAGAAATGAGAGATATCAGAGAGCCAGAGGGGTTTGGACAAATGCATTGCCTGGAACAACGAATAAATGGCAATGTGGTCCCTGCTTCACAGCAGGACATCAGGACATACAGAAAGCGTGTACACACTTTGACAAAGAAATACATTTGTGCTAGTGGTATTTTCCCTGCCACGTTGTTTACTTTATCATTCCTTTAAAGCAGTACCCTAAAATGATATTCCCTTCTTCACTCCTTTTTCAATGTTGGGGAGTCGATATTAACAAGAATCAAGAAGCTTGGACACCCCTCATGGGCACATACAGCTACTATTCTCTCCTTGGGCTGCAGACTTACATATGAGGAGATGCAGGAAAATCAGGCAAACCAATAACGGCAATTAACTCTATAAGAGCACGTGAAGTGCTAACTTAAAGGAAACAGTCCAGGCGTGGCCACTCATACCTGTAATCCCAGTGCTTTGGGAGGCTGAGGCGGGTGAATATTCTGAGGTCAGGAGTTCGAGACCAGCCTGCACAACATGGTGAAACCCCGTCTCTACTAAAAATACAAAAATTAGCAGGGCTTGGTGGTGCACACCAGTAATCCCAGCTACTTAGGAGGCAGAGGCAGGAGAATTGCTTGAACCCAGGAGGTGGAGGTTGCAGCGAGCCAAGACTGTGCTACTGCACTCCAGCCTGGGCAACAGAGCGAGACTCTGTCTCAAAAGAAAAAAAAAGAAGAAGACAGAAAAAATTAAAGGAAACACACTACTCTGATTTCATCTCACAATCCTATCTCTGTTATACTTTGCACTGGAAAGGAATCTGACAAGAAAGTCTCCTGGGTTTTCCTGTTCCATAAAGAAGTTTTTATATTTCCTGTTTCACCAGGGCTTGTTTCTGGAACTAGCCTCTATGTAGATATCCTTCCTGTACCATAGCCAATATTTTTAACTATAGGATTAGTGTAAATCAGTATTTAAGCCATTCCTATTTACATTCAGTTATAAAAATACAAGGGCAGATAGGCATCTCAATAAAACAAGAAATACTCAAAAGAGCACTTCATTTCCCTTAGGAGAAATCACTTCCATTCTGCCATATGTAATCTGTGTTAGGTGCCATGATAATCTGGAGTAGAGGCAAACATGGTCAGAGTTAACATTCTGAAGCCACGTGTAAAACCTTCAATGAAAGGTTTTGTTTCCAAAAGGTGAGAGTACATACACCACCAAGTTCTGCATGGTGAACAGAACTTGACAGTTGTAATGATGTCTGTAGTTACATAGGGCTGTATATTCAATTTTTCTATTAAATTCCAGAGGATGCTGCCCTAATAATACATAGGCTTGGAGTGTTATTTCTAAATTATCCCTTTTTTCTTCTCAGGCAAATTACAGAAAAAGCCATTACCTCTGAAATGGTAAGTTTCAGGGGGAAAAAGAGGGAATTTATATGTCATCTGGAAGTTTTAGCAAAATTGCCCTAAATGTGCTGCTCCTGGCATTATCCTCAGCAGGTATGCCCTTCACAGAATGCCATGCAGGATGTGTCCTGGCACCAGGAGGGACATCATGTCCTCATTCAGCACACATTTAGGAACAATTCTACTTCCTGCTGAGAGCCACGAAATAGTACCTTGAGATCTACAGAAGCAAAACACCTTCCTCTCTGTGAATAGAGAGGATCTGCGAATCGCTATATGTTCATAAAGAGGTGTGGCAAATAAACTAGATCCTGCTAAGGCTACAACCTGGGAGCTAGTTAAAGCCTTTGTGATTCATTAACACATGAGTTGTGAGCACTGTTACAGGACTAAATGGTATTCAGGGAGTCCGAAAGAGATCACGCCATGACTAATTCCCAGCAAAATGTCTCAGCATCAACTTAGCAACTCAGGGGATATCATTAGTGTGCCCTCAGGAAATTGCCTGGCTGGGAGGCAAGCCTATTTCTTATTTGCACAGGTACTATTATTTACAGAAGATACTATATATATATTTTTCAGTGGTATTCACACCACTTTCTGTTTCTTGACAATGGGACATGCTTTATTATAAGACTGTCTACCTGAATAGCATGCTAAGAAAAAAAACTGTAGTTTTCGAGAAATTAAACCATGTTAAAAACAACCTTTTGAATGTTTAAATAATTTCATAAATAGCAAGATAATGTTCTGGTATAAGTGAACATCAGATTCCTCAGATGTGGGTCCAAGCCATACGTAAGCTGTAATTCTTACCACACAGCCACATGAAATGCGTGTCCACACAGCATACAGTGAGCTGGGCATGAACCCTGGAAATAGTTCTCATTCCGTTGGAGGTTGTTGCTGTCATTGTTAAACATCTGGATTGGATGCCCACTGAGCTCTGAAAGCAATGTTTTTTCTTTTCCTTTTTTCTTAAACTGAGCTTTTGAAACTACATTTCATAGGAAGGCCACCGCAGATGGGTGCTGAACCTTACCTAGGAAACCAGAAGGAAAAGACCTGTTCCTTGTTCATCAGAGGAACTGAGGTTCTGCCTCGCTTCTGTGCCCTAGAGAAGAGGTGCATGTGTTGCGTGGACCTTTTGTCCTTGATGTTTCCACTGATCATGAACATGGTCTGCATCTGTTGACTTCAGACCATGAGATCTCTAAAAGTTCATTTTAAATTCTATCTTTTCATGTCAGACTGCAGTAGTGATCTGAGTTAAACCTAGATCATTGAACTCCTCTCTTCCTGAAGAACTGTACGAAGACATCTCCACGACTAGTCATACTGGTTTATTCATCCCATCGACGTCCCTCAGGTAAGCAGGATCCTGAACTGTATTTCGGACTCTGCTAGTGCTCTGCCGCTCCATCCTCACCTTCAGTGGAAAGCAGAAGTCCCGGAAACATCGCTTGAAGTTTTCATCAAGAAAGGCATAGAGAATGGGATTCAGGCTACTGTTGGTATAGCCTAAGGCGATGCAGAAGTAATAGCTGGAGAGAGCAGCTGTGCTGTGGGAGGTGCTCCCCAGAGCCTCCACCAGGATGAATATGTGAATGGGGGTCCAGCAGACGATGAAGACCGCCACCACCACCAGGACCAGTCTGGTGATCCTACGCAGGTTGCGATCTTTCTCTCGGGAGCCAGAAAGGAGCCGGACGCTCTTGAGACGCAGGATCATCAGGGTGTAGCAGACGATGATGATGAGGACAGGGATCACGAAGGCAAAGACGAAGACGCAGATCTTCATGAAAAGGTCCCACCAGGAATAGTCATCATCTGGGAACTGCAAGGAGCACTCGATGACATCCACGTCTGGAGGAGGGCAACAAAAACCACAAACACACAGAAACCTGTTATTGTTATTACCGTGGCTGCAAAGTGTTTTAAATATGAATTTTAATACCTTTTATTGCAATGGTCCAATTATGGTAAGATGACATTACCTGAAGTAGATCACCAAATTACTAATGAATACTGTATTTTGTTAATCATCCTAATCTTTGTGCATGGAACAATGATGATAGTCACTGTTTACTGGTAACATACACAATACTGTAGAATTAAGATTAGCTGGCAATCTTGCTCATCTAGTTGCAGAAGTTGGTTTGACACTGATGGCTTGCAGAAGAGGTAAAGAGTTAATGTATAGTATGAGTACTTATTTCTATTTCCATTCATTAACACTTCCCCCAGACCTAAGGCTCTAGCAATGAAAAAGCTAATGCCTATTTGTAATAAATGACTAAATATTTCAAATCTAGCCACTGAATTTAACAAAAGCCAACTTGTTTGAAAAACATTAACTGGTTTACAGGAAATCATTATGTGGGTCAATAAAAATTGATATGCAATTTATTTAAATATGACTGAAGTATTGTGATTTAATGGAACCAGTGACAGTCATTGTGATTAAGGGCATTACTGAAACACAAGTAAAACCTTTGGAGGAGGTGGGGGAGAATCATCATCATCATCAAGGGAATTCTGAGTAAATCAGGCACATTTATTTTCATTTTTACCAACATTATTATGTAACTCAGATAAAACAAATATTTGTATGTGATTACTTAGAAAATTGCTACATTTGCTCTGCTTCTCTTTGCTGGGTAGTATTCTCTTTGGAGTAGCCTTAATATTAGGAAGACCAGGAACTCAGGATGGACACCTTCTGAACTATTTTTGTGGGTGTCCCATGGGCTCGCCTTTCCCCAAACACCAGCTAGCCCACATTTCCAACCCCTGCCCCTGGGCAGTCAGCGAGCACACAGCAGAGCTCTCTTTGCCCTGGTCCTTCCTCACAGACAAGGTAGTCATGAGCAACACCATGAGCATGATTACAGTAATGAAAATATTTTCTTCTGACATTGGAAAAATCTGCTTCAAAAATAGCACATGAATATTTTCTAAATAGCAAAATAGCTCTATTAATGTTTTCTAAAACATTTTAATGCAATCTTAATAGAATATCCCATCTTACTAGAATTTTAATTACATATACTTTAAAATAAGAAGGATATAATCATTTTTGACAATTAATAAAGATGACTATCTTAGAGACCTTCATGTATCAATGAAATATCAGATCAAACCTTGGAGTAGTAAATGAACACTTCCAGAGAAATTTGTCATTTTTGATTTTTTAAAAAAGTCATTGTCCAAAGTAATATTACTATGAAGACTATTAACTTTTGCTTTAGTGTTTATGGTAAACGATTTTTAAATCATTACTATTATCACAGAATATAAGATATCCATTAAGCAACTTTTGATGGGTGATACATGAAAAACAAATCTGAGTTCAATATAAATATTCTATTCTGGGTTTTGACTTGTTTGTTGAATCTGGTAGAAGAATTTCCTTGGAGGTAGGGACCATGGTTTGGTTTGTTTTTTTCTGCTTAGCTTTTGTTTTCAGCATCAGCTGTTTCCTGTGGCTGACCTCAGCTTATATGTCACTTCAGAGACATTTAGATGGAGGTCTGTCTCTTAAATGGTCCTCTTCTCGGTAACTTTTACTTTGTCTACATGTTATATTCACCCAATTTCTCAGACAGAAGCTTGTCTGATCTGTAATTGTGTGTTACCTTCCTAACATTTTTCTCTCCATCCAGAATGTGAACTGCCTTAGTGGAGAAACCCAGCCAGCCTTAATCAACACTGAATCCCTGGCACCTAGGCTGGTACCTGGAACATGTGGTGCATAAACAGAATAAATTGTTAAATAAATGAACAAACAAATACATATCACATGAATAACAAACTCTCGAAAGTGGGTCCTAATTACAGTAGTTATTATGGAAAAGTCACCAGCTAAGCTAAGCTAAGCAGAAGCCGCACAGGGCTGCTGTTTAATTCGGATAGACCTTTAACTCCGAGGCTCAGCTTCCTCCCAAACAAACTGTCTTGCATGTAGTGGGAGATGATAAGTATTAGATGACTGGGTGAAATAATTAACAACAGCTACTTTACAAGACTTTGGGAAACAAATGTCCCACTACAGAGTTGGAAATATCCTCCAGAAATGTCAATGAAGCTGAATTTGTAGCGTAAAGAGAGTGCTGAGGCAATCATCAAGAATCCCAGTGCACTTCACATTATGCTAAGGGGATCAAGCCAGGCACAGAAAGACAAACATCACATGTCCTCAAGCATCATATTTGGGGGGTTAAAAAAAAAACCTGAACTTACAGAGATAGAGAGTAGAACCTCTAGTGGTGACCAGAGGCTGGGAAGGGTTGTGGGGAGGGGGATATACAGGGGTTGGTTAATGCATACGAAACACACTTAGAAGAAAAAGGATCATGTTCGGTAGCATAAGAGGGTGACTACAGTTAACAATAATTTATTATATATTTCAAAATAACTAAAGGAGTGAAATTGGAATTTTCCTAACACAAACAAATGATAAATACTTGAGGTGATGAATATCCCAATTTCCCTAATGTGATCATCGCACATTGTATGCTTGTATCAAAATAGCACTGGTACCCCCTAAATATGTACATCTATTATGAATTCATACAAACTAAGCATTTTTAAAAAAGAAATTCCTGTCCAAGCATGCCATTTTTATTAAATGTTCTGTTTCAGGAAGAAGGGGACATTTTCAGATTGAAGTATCCATACAACTGCCTCAGTTTAACAAGCAGATTTTGGTTTCCTTATATATTAATATTAGAGGGCTGTGGCTTCTGCTGGCTCCTGCTCCAGCATCTCATGGTTGTCATAATTATAGAGTTAGTTCTAATAGCTAAACTACAGCTTTTCTTGTGTGTATTCATTTTGTTAAGAATAATTGTTTCTGCTTATAGCGATTATAATAATTCTTAGCTACTATAATAAAAGTAAGAGCAGACTATGAATCCTCACATAAAACACACACATATACTACAGTATGGAAAATATTAGAGTCAACATTTTACGTTCACAGAGTGAAAGCTTTGCCTCAGAAAAGTTTCTTGCACTTTATTTCTATTTGCTGTAGGCATGAAGAAACAAAATCCTATGTGTGATTAATCATATTTTGAAATGCAAATATGATAAAGAAAGTTGGGCATTTCTTAAAATTTACCTAGTAGTATAGCTTGACACCTGCTATGGCTATGCTAGAAATTCATTTTGTAGTTTCAGAGGGAAAAGATCAGCTTCATTAAAAAACAATGAATAAAGTCATTATACATTTGTTCAAATCCACAGGACACATAACCCGGAGAGTGAGCCCTCCTGTAAACTCCAGGCTCTGAGTGATAACGAGGTGTCAGTGTGGGTTCAGCAGCTGTAATAAATGAACCACTCTGTAGCGGAGGATGTGCCTGTGTGGGGTAAATGGAAGTAAATGGAAGTGCTTCTCTGTGCTTTCTGCTCAGTTTTGCTGTGAACCTAAAACTGTAAACTGAAACCTAACTAGATTAAGTCTAAAAGCAAACAAACCATGTATCATGCAAGACAAGCTATGATTTTAGCACCTTGCCCTTTCACTATGACCTGGAAAGTCCTCACTAAATACACTCAGTTATCTGCTCTCACAGGTATTATGAACCCCCTAGTAAACTGGAGCATTTAGATACCTGCTGGAGCATTAAACAGCATGAGTAGGCCCAGAGTGACTATTCTGTTTGCCTCCCCATCATTAATTTCTATGAGGAACAAAGATGCTTTCCATAGCTTTATATTTTGCTAGTAAAGCAAAACTCCTAGAACAGTACCTCTCACCTTGGCTGCAGGTCAGAGTCACCTGGAGAGAGCTCAAAAATCTTGACACCCAGCCTGTACCCCAGGTCAATTACACCAGACCCTTCAGGGGTGGGATGCAGGCAGCAGTGGTTTCTAAAGTACCCCGGTGATTCCAATGTGCAGCCCAGAATGAGAACTACTGTCCTAGAAATTCGGGAAAAACATCAACGGGGGGCCAGGCACAGTGGCTCACGCCTGTAATCCCAGCACTTTGGGAGGCCGAGGCAGGCAGATCACGAGGTCAAGAGATTGAGACCGTCCTGGCCAACACGGTGAAACCCTGTCTCTACTAAAAATACGAAAAATTAGCTGGGCATGGTGGCGTGTGCCTGTAGTCCCAGCTACTCAAGAGGCTGAGGTTGAACCCGGGAGGCAGAGGTTGCAGTGAGCCGATATCGCGCCACTGCACTCTAGCCTGGTGACAGAGCAAGACTCTGTCTCAAAAAAAAAAAAAAAAAAATCAACTGGCTGGTTTGCATGGGGTAAAACCTGGTATGTCCAAAGTCAAGTGGTTCTGCTCATCTGTAACTACCATCCATCTGTTAACTTGATTTTGAATGGCCTACAGCCAAAGCTGTTAAAATAGTGATTTGGAGGTTATCCTTTAGGAATAAAAGAGGAAAGAACCAGCATATGTCGCCAATAATTTATATCCCTTGTTAAAGAGAAAAAAAGAAGTGAGAAGGTGTGTCCTGGACTTGCCAGGTTGTACTTTAAAATTCCACATGCCTGTGGTTTCTTACCTCATCCTCACCCCTCCACTTTCTACTAAACATTGCCAGAATGGGAGACAGGTCGGGCATCTCTCTTCTGGCAATGTCATTATTGCATTCTGTGTTTAGAAGTGGAAAGGGACACAAAATTGTTCTACTTCTCATCTTCCATGGATTTAGGCACTACATTTCCGTCGTCTTTTGGCATCGATTTCCACTAAATATGTGGCCTACTCACGCTCAAATTAAGTCTATATAATTTGAAGCTACATTTTTATGAACAGAATGAAAATGACTGCTCTTACCTTCCCTGACTTTGGTGCCTCCGAGAACTATTGCAGAGATGCCAACAGATGACGACAGCAGCCAGATGCAGATATTGATGATCTTTGCCTTCAAGGGCGTGCGGAAGTCCAAAGCCTTCACAGGGTGGCACACGGCAATGTAGCGGTCCACGCTCATCATGGTCAAGGTGAAGATGCTGGTGAACATGTTGTAGTAATCAATGGAAATTACTATCTTGCACAGCACATCCCCAAAAGGCCAGGAATTCATCAAGTAGACGGTACTCTGGAAGGGCATGGTTGTAGTAACTAAAGCATCTGCCAAAGCCAGGTTAAATATGTAAATGTTGGTTGCTGTCTTCATCTTTGTGTATCTAAAAGAAAAGAAACAATAGCATTTCCCTCCATTTTCAAGTCAAACCCATAAGGTGAATGTGTTTGTGATAGCTTTTGGATTACTGATTTTGCTTCTTCATTCAATTATTCTTATATTCATTGATGGTCTAACATGTAAAAGGACTGTTCTAGACATTGATAGGAAAAATAGACAAAGATCTCTGACTTTATTGTTTATTCTAGTGCTTTGTTTAAAAAATTTAAATATAGAAGATACAGAAGACAGCAGAGATAGATGAATAGACATATAGATCTAGCACTGCATATAATACAGATCTTTATTTTGTGGCTGACAATTCATCTTAATCCTGCCCAGAGTCGCTTGGCTTTAAGCATTTTTAAAACACTATATTCATTTTCTTTGACTTGTTTAAAACATTTTTTTCCTCAGAGTTATTTTGAGAAATCAATCATTATAATTATGATGTATTTTGAAAATACAAAACGGTTTTCAATTTTGATATGTGCTCCGTTGCAATGATTGAAACACAATTAGGTTTGCTGATTTTTGTTCTCCAGTGCACCATTAATTTGTCATTTTAAATATATTGTATAAATAAGGCAGATTGAATTCTGCTATTACACGTCATAGCACTAAGCATAGTATGGTACAGTAGGAGATAAATAATTCTGTCTTTCTTTACTCCTTGAGATATTTTCTAAGCATGTAATATGTCTCATCCTCCAATTGAGAGAAGAGTAATTTTCAAGGTAGGTAAGAAAGATTGCTTCTATGCCTGAGTTATTCTTTACATTATAACATGATGTTTAGGACAACTTCATTTTCAACTAAGACTGAGTTAAGAGGGTTGTTTTGCTTAGAGAATGCTTCCTCAAATATCCATAGAGTATTAAAGAAATGTTCCAAACCATACTATCAGGTTTTCAAAGGCCAAGAGCTGAAATATGTTGGGAAAATCCATATGTTGATTACGTTCTACAGCCTCAGATTTGAAGACCTTGTCACGATTCAAGTGTGCCCCATTTGATACATGAATTTCCACATGAGAAACAACTCTGAACATTTCATGATAGAACAGAACAGCCCTGGCTCCTCTTGGAGGCAGTGTGGTCTCATGTGAACTCAGACAGTCCTGAGTCTGAACTCAGAGAATGACTTATCTGATTTTCAGTTCCTGCTAAATAAGAATCATAAAACCTAACTCACAGTACATGAGACAAGGGCAGTAGATGGCCTGACACACAGGATCACACTCCAGCCTCAGTGTCCACTGCCTTCCCTCCCCACCTCCCATCTCTACTCATTAGGAAGTGGCTGTGTTTGGGGTCAGCTGGGAAGGCATTGTGAAGACAGGTACTAGAGTTGGTATCTGTTAGTTTCCATTTGGATGTTCTGCTTACTAAAGAGTGATTTAATCTGGAAAGCGAGGAGTTTATTTACAACTGTTTTTTGACTTTATACTTTTTATTCAGACATTATTAAATGACCTATAAGTTTTAGGTAGTGACTAAACATGGATGGCCAAGTTCTCATAGCACAAGCTTTACAAAAGCAGAGATAGCCAAGCAAGGACAGTTACTGAGAAGGAGCCACATGTTTCTAATGAGAAAGACTGAAATGCTATCTATTCAGATATTTTCTTAAAAAATAGGGTTTTATGTTTGAAAAAAAAATGCATCTTACAAACCTATCTTCTACTTTTTCAACTCCTCCCACCCCAAAACCCCAGATACTAGCAAGGATTCCGGCAGGAATCTGACTCCTGCTCTTGTATTTTATGACTCTGGTATTCCCCTCTTTCTTTATGAAGTCAGAGTGGCATTCTTTTTGCTATAAACTTAGGCAGACCTGGGTTCTAGTCCTTATTTTTCAAACTAACAAGTATACTTTAGAGGGTCCTTAACCACCCTGAGCTTCAGTTTCCCCAGTTATAAAATGGAAACTATAATATTTATCTCATAGAGTTCCGGGGGTAATTAATGAATGCATCTGACCCAGATAGCATGTCTGATCTATGTCATGTTCCCCAACTCCCACCTCCCTTCTTACGTGGGTGGAAGCCACCAGTTACCACAGAAAGCATAAAAGAATGTAGTTTCTAGGTAACATCCATGGTCATATTTACCCAATTCAGCTTAAATATAAAAGGTGAGAATAAAAAGGAGCCCCAGGACCTGACACAAAGAACATGAATGGAATGATCGATAAATTACCATAAAATGTAATGTGCATCTTTAAGTAGTCATACAATGTAGAGTGATAGCTTAATTTTAGTTTTTCAAAATATTTATAGCCACTAGATGTATGAAACTGCATAAGACTTGAACATGTAAAGAATTCAAACGCCATCTTCAGATCTCAGAGAGATGAGCATAGGCAATAATCACACTGACCACATTTCCGAGTGCCTGCGTCAGGCCCTCTGCCATGCATTCCCCAAGCTTCGTCTCATTTCATCCTCACAGTCACTTCATATGGTAGGTACTGGTATCCCTATTCTATAGATGAAGTGACTAAGAATCACAGGATTTTCTTTAAAATTCTCAAAGTGATATAACTATAGGCATAGCAGAAATTTAAACCCGGGGCTTTGATCCCAATTCGTCCATTCTTATATCTCCCCAGCACTTTGTAATTTGCAAAGTCCAGTATTTTGACTTCCACGTATCTTACTTGATTCTCAAAACTACTGCCCTTCTAGATTACCTGAAAGACTTATGTCTTTTCCCTCATATAGCTGAAGAAAGTTAGGCTCAGGTAAGTTAAGTGATTTGTTTGGTGTCAGCAGAGGCGGGACCTTAGTAGGAGGATCTGGAAGGGGTGGCAAGCCAGGGCCCCCTTCCAGGTTTCTGGAAGACACATGCTTATAAACCTATAACACTAGAAGGGGAGAACTCATGAGTATAATTAAAAGTAATGAATAAACTCTGAATTCAATGAATATTTTCAGATAGTCTTCTGTGTACTACACTGGACTACTCTGTGAACGTGAATATAAAGCAACGCTGTGATGCTCAGAGGCAGTCTGGTTGAGCCCCAGGGTACTGTTTGTATCTAACCGCAACAGAATTAGCCAGTCTTTTCATTCATTGTATGTCCACCACTGAAAAAACAAGCAAGCTTTCTCATTATGCTATGATATGAAATTATTTTCCATTTCACCCACACTGCTTTACAAAAATTCACAAGCATTTCAAGCAAAATGGCACCATCTGGGTGGGAAGTTCTGGCTTGTGTGGAGGAGCTGGAAGTGGGCTGGCAGCTCGTGGCTGCACTTTTGAGCATACACACCGCAGGAGCATATGGTATGAAAAGAGCAAAGTCCGTGGGCTGTCCTCGCTAAATTGACAACGTAACAGACCTGCAAAAACAGTACGGTGAGTGGAATGGGAAGTGAGGGGCAGGCCGGGAAAGAGGGTTTACCTGGGGAACTTGAGTTGTGAGCACCGGGAAGGCTATGGTGGCCAGGCAACAGGGTGAAGGGTGTTCCAGAGACTTAGAAATGCTCCCCAATGACACTTTAACTCAAGACCATCCTAGTGTACTTCTCTTTACAGAGAAGCGAGGGGTGGCTTCAAAATTGGCAGCCACTGGTGCTTGTGTGATGGTGAGGGGAACAAAGTTATCTGCTGAGATGTCAGGAACCAGTGTCACCAGGCAGGGTTTCTGGAAGGACATGACACTCACCATGCTAGAAAGGTGGCACTTGAGAAGGGGGAGCTGATCCTGCAACACAGCACTCTCAGGACTTCCTGTCCTTTCCATGCACGGCTGTACTCAGACAATATGCAGGAGGTAGAGGAGGTAATTATTGGATTATTAGCATGCTTTCCCATTGAGGTGCATTGCCTAGGTTTGTTTTCTGTTTTTTAAATTTCAATGATGCTTCTTTAATCAGGAACTCCTTTTCACCTTCATGACAATAGTATAATAAACCTTTAATCTTGATGACTCATTACCATATACCTTTCAAACCAACACACTTTCAGTTGCACTGATTTCAGTTATTCTGGGTCTTCCCTTGCACTTGTCCCCCATGGTGACGCATGCACCCTCTCCTCCCTCTCCAGTTATGTGCATGGCCCCTCCCCTGTCTTTACTCTTTCATTTCTCTACCCCATAAGTAGCAGTATACTAGACTTTGAGAATGACTGAAAAACCCAATATACAGATCCTGGCTCTGAGGATCTTTTAAACTGAGACCAGATTATAATGTGAACTATAGGAATCCATGGAAGGGAAAGATTGCTGTGTCGTGAGGAAATCAGGACATATTTTGAAGAGAAAATTTAGCAGGATCTTGAGCTTTGAGAAAGATCTGGACAGACAGAGAAGCTTTCTGGCTAGTGTCTTATTCAGAGTCAATGAGGAAATGGATTTCCTGGTTCAAGGTTCCTGCTGAGGAGTCACAGGTGGCTGCCTGGGATGGGAACAGTAGTGTCAGGCCACAGAGGGCCCTGAACACCAGAAGGAAAAAAATCACTTTAACATTTATTGATGACATTATGTGACAGACACTGTTTGGGGAATTTCATATTATCTGATAAAGTTGTCATGATGATTAAATGAGACACGCATAAAATCACTCAGCACCAGACTGGTACTTGATAATTGCTTAGTGAATGCCAGCCTTCATTGTCACATGACTGCTCCTGCTGTTGTTACTGTTATTAATTACCTACCACAGCCCTAATAAGCCATATCACAATCCCATAAGATACCACTGCCCCTACTTTCTTCTGAAGAGAAAAAGTTTGAGAAAACATCTTAGAAATACTCTCAGTGTTTTTCAGTTCTTGGAATCTATATGTAATAAGTAAAGGAACTTAGGCTTGTCTTATTTCAAGGTTTCTTTAAAAATCAGGTATTTTATCAGAGAAATAAATACTGCCACTTCCTGCAGTTCGATGTTGAAAAGCATTCTGATGAGGATGGTCAAGTATGCATCATGAGAGTAGAAAACATTTAGCATGAGAAACAGGGCAAGGTCCAGGCAGAAATACTATAGTAATACATTAAATACTACCCCTCAATGGACAAAACAATGTCATGTACGTTGTGGAATTTTTCCATAGGCCCATTTTTGGGGGTGGGGAAACTGAGTTAAAAGGGAGTAGGTGACTTGCCTGAAACCACAAACTAGTGAGACAATGGGAACTCAAACTTCAGCTCCAATATAATAAAAAAGAAAAGGGAAATAAAACAAAACAAAAGCCCTTGTGATTTTCTAAATAGATTCCTTTAATACAGCAAAAACCTAAAGGTCCATAGAATGCACCTGAACAAATGCCGTTTGGTGAAAACACAAGCGTGATCAAATGCCACGGACCCACAGGAAGCTGGTGGCTCTCTTACAACAATAGAGCTGTCCTTGGAGTCCAAAGATGCCCAAGACACCAAACTCAGTAGGAGGAAAGCTCTGCAGCAGCAGGGAAAATGCAGTCCTTTTTCACAAACGATGGAAGATGAGCATGGTCAGAGATGAGTTTGGGAGCTCTTTTCTCTGTATTGCCAACAAGCATTTTCCTGGGCGTGTCTTCCAGATGCATGGCATTCTAGATTTGATGTGCAAAATGATCAGAAATGGTGGGGGAAATGGAGAGGGCTGGTCAAAGGATACAAAGCTTCAGTGTAAGATGGATAAATTCAGGGGACCCAATTTACAGCAGGGGGCTAGCATCAACAATACTGTATTGCTTATCTTGAAATTTGCTGATTGAGTAGATATTAAGTGTACTCACCCCCCCAGCACACACCATACATGCACAAAATGGTAACTGTGTGTGGTAATGGCTGTGTAATCTGTGGTAATCACAAATTAATGTATATCAAATTACCATGTTGTGCATGTTTAATATATGTAATTTTTATTTGTCAATTATTCCTCACCAAAGCTTGTGGGGGGGAGGGGGGGAAATAATGAACTCGGATGTAAAGTATGGCCTCTGGGTGATGATGTGTAAATGCAGGCTCATCAGCCCCACAAATGCCCCACTCTGGGGAAATGTGAGAATGGAGACTGTACATGTGTGGGGGCATGGGTTATATGGGAACTGTAACTTCCCTTCCATTTTTCTGTGAAGCTAAAACTGCTTTTTTAAAAGTCTGTTTAAAAAATAAAAATAAAATGAAGAATGATGACCGTGCTGACGTGACTTTTCAGTGGAACTTACTTAAAAACATAATGAATGTTTCACTAAATTTTTCAGTTAGTTTCAGTTCATCTCAATGAAATTAACTGCTATATGCTCTTCTGGGTTATTTACTATTGAAATTGTAGCTTTTTTTTTTTCTAAAGGGGCCGTAGTTTATTAATTTTAGAAAAGAAAGGAGGGAGGCAGAGGCAGGAGGATGGCTTGACTGCCCCACTGCACCCCAGCCTGGGCGACAGAGAGAGACTCCATGTTGTTTGTCGCTTAAAAAGAAAGGTAAAAGGAAAGGAAAGAAAAAAGAAAAGGAAAGGGAAAGAGAAAGAAAGGAAGAAGGGAAGGAAAGGAAAATGGAAAGGAAAGATAAGGAAATTAAATTCACTGCTTCTCAAAGGATCTGACTTTGATATCCCTCAGTCTGTAGTATTCTGAAGGAGTCATACTCACATAGGAGCCAGGCCCTTGCAGCTCTCCAGAATCACTCTCCTGCGTGCAAAGCGCAAAGCCATCAAGAGAACAGCAGGCACCCATGTGCGATCAGGACTCCAGACGCACAGCCCCGCGCAGGTGCAGGCTATCCATGCAGGGTGGCAGCAAGCAAGGATGGAAGGGTAACGGGGAGCGATGATTCCACGGGAACAGCCAGTGCCCCTGGGAGCTGCTAAGCTCCTCCTCTCAGTTGTCCCGGCTGTGGGATCATGCGCCTCTGGACCCCTAGGAGGAACGTTCTAGTGCATTCAGGGGTACGTGCAGGGTGAGCGCTTCTCACGCCCAACAGCACCTATAAGAAAATGGCATCTCGCTAATGACTGGCGTGCAGTTTCCTAGGGCACAACTACCCGGATGCCTAGCAGTATATGGATACTTAAAATTAGTTTTCCTATTTTTATACAGAAAGCTGACCTAAATCAGAGCAAGCCACAGAGCGTGGGCACATGGAGAGGGGGACGATGGCCCTCTTACGCTGCCCTCTCCCCATGAAGCCAGTCCTCCACTGGACAGGAAGCAACCCAGCCAGGCAGAGGGCGCTGAGAAGATTCAGGGCTAAGCAAATTGGGCTGTGATACTGGACTGATCATTTAACAATTGCCTGCCCTTGGGCAGTTCATTATACCTCTGTAGTTGATTTCCTTATCTGAAAACGAGCTCTAACAATCTTCATTTCACAGGTGTGTTGTGAATTTGAGTGAGCTCAACAGGAGCTCTGAAAATCAGTCCTGTCGCCTATCATAGCTGATCTCTGATTGCATGTAACTCCAGCCACTCTTTTTTTTTTTTGAGACGGAGTCTGGCTCTGTCGCCCAGGCCGGAGTGCAGTGGCGCGATCTCGGCTCACTGCAAGCTCCGCCTCCCGGGTTCAGGCCATTCTCCTGCCTTAGCCTCCCGAGTAGCTGGGACTACAGGCGCCCGCCACTACGCCCGGCTAATTTTTTGTATTTTTAGTAGAGACGGGGTTTCACTCTCAGCCAGGATGGTCTCGATCTCCTGACCTCGTGATCCACCTGCCTCGGCCTTCCAAAGTGCTGGGATTACAGGTGTGAGCCACCGCGCCCGGCCACTCCAGCCATTCTTAACCCAAGGCTTCCCTGCCCAGCTTCACACCAGTTCCTTTGGGATCTCTCAATTCATCACATGGTTTTGTCGTCCTCCATTGAAATTCCAACCTGCTTGGCCAATGGAGAAGGCAAGTGTTAAACAAGCCATTTACAGTATTATCCCCACTCCTAAAATCTATTCTTCATATATAAGCCTTCCTTATCAAAGACGTAAACCAGCACCCCCTCCAAAGGGAAAAAAAGGGACTGCTGCTGATCTTTCTGTTGAGGAATAAATAAATGTTATTCTGAAACCACCTCTTGTTAATATGATTCTAAGTATGTATTACTTGCACCACTGAAACCACATAAGCTAAACCTTCAAAAGGCAACTGTCCTGCAGCCATACAATTTGAGGTTTTTAGCTGAGCACAGAGACTCCTGGGGCCATGACAATGAAGTGCATCCAAGTTAATCGGGAATGAAGGGAGGTGTCAACTGCACGGCCACGTGAAAATATTGCTGCGGATGAGATGCAGCTGAATGAGTCATGGAGTGGATCTATTCGTACCAGTGAGAAGCAAATTCCTTCTGAAACTAACTCTGAGACAGGCATCAGAAAACAAGTAAAGTCAACACAATCAAGAAATGATTTTGAAGGCTACAGTTTTTCCTGGAGTCTATTAAAGTTTAGGACCTCCATACCTGATCACCTAATTGGTTTCTCGCATTCTCACTTGCTCTCTTTCTCTCTCTCTCTCTGCAGTTGTATAGTCTCTGATCCCTGAGAAGCAGTTCCACGAGACTTTGGCCTCCATCTGTGATCACACATCCCTCAGGGGAGAAAATAATTTGGCTAATCCATGTAAGCAGTTGCAATTTTCTTTCAAAAGGTTGTCAAATGTATACAAATTACTTTGAAAAATGAAAGATAGTCTCTTGAAAATAATTTCTGAAGTTATTTTTGCTACATTTGTATTAAAGAAAATGTTTAAAGACAGGATCAAGAAATTAAAGACAGTTTCAAGAAAAATTAGAACATACTATATTAACCAAAGCCTAAAATAAGACTGGTGTCCTGTAGGGGGCAGCCATTGGTGAATTATACAGGTACTATATTGAACCTTTGCTTTTTTTTAATGCCTCTGTATGTGTGATTTGGTGATATTATCTAAGGTAGGCTATGTTGACACTTATGAGAATGTGGAACATGTATGTACACACAACTACAGTGGTTATAACACATACTTCAAGGAGGGATAAGAAGAAACTCGGGAGAGAAGAGGCAGGCATTGTGCCAGACCCTCTGTCACCCCATTCCGTCCCACACTTCTCTAGTTCCAGGACAGCCACATAGTTTTGGTGAGGCTGAGACAAGTACAACCATGAGGCCCAGACTGGCCCAGGAGTGACTTGAATGAGTCAGTAAATGGCCCATAACCTAAGATGATCCCAGCAGAGGAAGCCTGGAACTTCTGTTCAGTGGACTGAGGAAGAAACACCGTATCCTGCTATTTATAAACAAGATGATGAGTATTTTTAGAAGGACCAAGCTCTATGCCTAGCAAGCTTGAGTGAGTTGGCCCTTTTGGTGCAGAAATTTGAGTTCAGGAAATGTAACTGTTTCCATAGTACTTTTGCAGTTTTGTTTTCTTCGAGGACCCTTACAAATTTCCCCCTTTGGGGAGATTTCAATACTGCTGAGGCTGAACTGTAGGGAAGCAAAGGTCTCCCAGAGGAAGGTTCATGAGAGATTGAATCCTATAAGTCTGTATTGTGATAGCAACAAATTAATTACAACTAATGAGAAAAGGAATAGGCTAAACTAAGACCAAGGATCAAAGAATTTTCTGATTCCTCCTATTTTTCTTAACAAAATTTCCTTGTTTATCCTTATAATTAATTTACAGAAATAAATGAAAAGAGAACATATACATAATTGTTGTGAAAACTGAAGCTTGACAGAATGTCCTCTTAAGGAGAACAGAAAGAGGATGGGCAGTGTTCTGAGCTGAACCGTGTCCTCTCAAAATTCCTATGTTGAAGTCCTAAGCCCCAGTACTTCCGAATGTGACTGTACAGTCCTGCCTTGGTATCCCTGGGGGATTGGTTCCAGGACCCCCCCGTCGGATCCAAAATCCATGGATGCTCCAGTCCCTGATATAAAATGAGATAGTGTTTGCATATAACTTACACAGATCCTCCCTTATACTCTAAGTCATCTCAAGATTACTTATAATACCTACTACAATGTAAAGGTTATGTGAATAGTTGTTATACTCTACTGTTTATGGAATAATGACAAGAAAGAAAGTCTGTACATCTTCAGTACAGGTGCAATTTAAAAAAACAACATTTTTCAGCCATGGTTGGTTGAATCCATGGATGCAGAATTCACAGATATGGAATGAGGGCTGACTGCATTTGGAGACAGGAGCTTTAAAGAGATAATTAAGGTAAATTAGGCCATATGGGTGGGCCCCAATCTGCTATGACTGGTGTCCTCATAAGAAGAAGAGATTAGGACACAGATGTGTAGGGGAAAGGCTATGTGAAGTTACAGGGAGAAGGCAACATCTATAGGCCAAGGAGAGAGGCCTCGGGCCTCAGGGGAAGCCCTGCAGACACCTTGATCTCGGGCTTCTGGCCTCCAGAACTGTGAGACAATCAACAACAGGGGTTGCTTAACCCACCCAGTCTGTGGTGCTTTGTTATGGCAGCCTCAGCAAACTAAGGGAGGCTCTAGAAACCTGAGGTGCCAGGGAGATCATCACATTGAGCCATTTAGAAGGAAGGAGGCCAGCTGGGTCTGCAGAAAGGCATGGATAACTGGGAGAGAGAGAGAGAGAATTAGATTTAGGATTTGTCAGAATGTACCTGACAGTTATGGCCACAAGAATGGATGAAACCATTGAAAGGGAGTGTGATGAGTCACCTTGGCCAGGCTACAGTCCCCAGGTCTTCAAACACTCATCTCGGTGCTGCTGCAAAGGTGTTTTGTAGGTGTGATTTGAGTCCATAATCAGTTGACTTTAAGCAAGGGAGATCATCCTAGGTAATCTGAAAATGGGGCCTGATCCAATCAGTGGGAACCTTAAAAGCAGAGCCGAAGATCCCTGAGGAAGAAGAAATTCTGCCTGGAAAGCAGCAGCTTGTCTCTCTTGACTTCCTATCTTAGCCAGTCCCAAAGTCACCTATGCCATTTTTTTGTGAGAAATTTCTTAACATGGACATCCCCTACTGGTCCTGCTTCTTTGGCTGATCCTTGATTAATACAGAGAATATGCAAAGTGAGGACAGAAGAGAGCTGAGAAGGCTCTGGAGAATATGAGCATTTAGGAAACCTCAGAGGAAGGGCAATCTGTGCAGGGGAGCAAGGAGAATGCCAGAGGATGTGGGGGAAGCCAAGGAGAGGGTGCTATTCGAGAAAGTGAGGACCTAAGGTCGCCCAAGCATGCCAGACGCTCCACACAAGGCAAGAGAAAGTGGCCTAAAATGAGCATCTGAAACACACACCAGGGCTTTGGTGAAGGAACATCGCGGGGAGCTCAAATGCTCAGGGCAGAGGACGGGGTGGAAGAAAAGGAAACAAAGAGGCGGGATTACTCCTCCAAGAAGCTTGCCTGCCCGTGACAGGCAGGAGGATGAAAGGACACTAGCTAAGGAAATGAGGAAAATGGAAGGTTGGTGGATAGTGGGTTGTTGATTGTTTGTAAGATGACAGATGCTTGGGTATGTTCATGTGCTGAAGAGCAGGTGAAGAGGGAGAGATTGCAGACACAGTAGAAAGGAGATAGCTTATATGGTAAAGATCCCAGGAGGCAGTGAGCTTCAAAACCCAGGAGCAGGAATTAGCCTTGGATAGAAGGAAGGAGAATCCTCCTGTGAGACAAAACAGAATGCAGGGAAGGTGGCTGCCAAAGTGAGTATGTAGAGAAGCAGTATTCCTGAGGGCTGCACTCCAGTGTCTTGGTGAACTACTGGGTAAGACCACTGATGAAGAGAATATGATAAAGAGAGCGAAGAATATGACCATGAAGAGAATACGATCAGGTGGAGGGTTTGGGAATAAGGGCAGATTTGAATTCATTTTTAAAATGGGAAATGAAGCAAGGAATTGGCTCTTTCTGGAAAATAGAAGAGGGACACAGAAAAACTTCTAGGGAGAATTAGGGTCAGGTATACTTGAAGGTGGTGACTGTCTTGACAAAGATAAAATTTATTTTATCCAACAGCATCCAACTAGCTGGGTATAGGAATAAGGAAGGTAGGTTACTAGCTTGATCAAGGGTTAAGGCTTTGGTGGAAGACACTGGCAGAAGTACAAGAAGGCAGGACACTTGGGTGTGTTGTCAAGACAGTGCTTTAATTGATAGCTCATGCAGTCTAGGATGGGGGAGAGAAAAAGAGACAGTCTGGGAGAAAATGTAGAACCTCCTAGAAAGAAAGAATCCAAATGTCTGCAGGAGTGGTATGGTGGGAAATAAGGAACAGAATGGATAAGAGCACAGGATCTACGGTCAGGCCACTGGCATCATTCTGGACCCGTGAGTTACCCAGGTGTAACCTTAGTTTATTTCATCTTTCTGCGCTTTCGTTTCCTTATCTGTTAAGTGGGTATGGTAATGATATACCTATAGTTGTGAAGATTACATAATTCACATGAAGAAGGTAGCTTTACCTGCTTGACAATTATTAAGTGTTCATTAAATGTTAGTTACCTTCTTTAAGGGAGGAGAAAGTCGAACATGTATGAAGTTGTGGTAAGAGTGGCAGAATGGATGTTTATGATGTCAGAGGTAGGGCTGCCTCTGGTGGGGCAAAGGGGTGTGAGTGTCATGGTGTTCATTAATTAATGAAAAATGATGACTGCACAGGGGAATCCTGCACAGGAGGAAGTCAGGAGACCACAGGATTAGAATCCTGATGTTCAGCGGAGTGTAGTGGCTCACACCTGTAATCCCAGCACTTTGGGAGGCCAAGGCCGGCAGATCACTTGAGGTCAGGAGTTTGAGACCGGCCTGCACAACATGGTGAAACTCCGTCTCTACCAAAAATACAAAAATTAGCATGGTGGTACATGCCTGTAATCCTTGCTACTTAGGAGGCTGAGGTGAGAGAATCGCTTGAGCCTGGGAGGCAGAGGTTGCAGTGAGC
The DNA here is from genome assembly GCF_009828535.3 of Hylobates moloch. Classification (NCBI taxonomy): domain Eukaryota; kingdom Metazoa; phylum Chordata; class Mammalia; order Primates; family Hylobatidae; genus Hylobates; species Hylobates moloch. The sequence goes on along the minus strand of NW_026652284.1, from coordinate 46,393,970 downwards.
TGAGATCACGCCGCTGCACTCCAGCCTGGGCAATAGAGCCAGACTCTGTCTCAAAAAAAAAAAAAAAAAAAAAAAAAAGAATCCTGAGGGTCACACCCATATTCACACCCAACAACCACAAACCCCAAAGCCTGATGAGTGAGGAGGCTGCAGCACTGCCATTTTAAGGTCTCCACAGTGAAAGTTAATGTGCCCTAATTATCAAGGGATTATGTCAGTTGGTACACACTAAATGATGAGAACTATTGAAACTTTAAATCAGAAGATATGAGGCAGCATTCCAGGGGCCCGAGGTGGGAAAAACTATTTGTAAGGCAGGCCTAAAAGTAGCCATATCTTTCTCCACAGCTCTTTATCCCCAGGTCTGAGCTGAACAGTCTAGATCTGCACCTGCCCACACTCTGAGCATCTAAGTTCCATTTCTACAATGATTTTCTATAAGATTGAACTATGCTAGGAGCCTTTCCCATGTAAAATATTTTAAAATAGTATCCTCCATCTTTCACGCACAGTTACTCAGTCTCTTCAGTAACAAGGGCCGTGGGGCCTCCACACCCTGGTTCTGCACGCAGGCCTGATGATCACAACGCAACCCACTTCATGCCACCCTCTCTCCGATCTTTAGTCTCTTCCTTTCCTAAGATAAATAAACCCAAGTACATCAATTCTACTTCAAAGGTTTTATTTTTCAATCCTTGAACCATCTATCATCATGAAATAATACTAAATACTCCTTTTCCTTTTTAGCTATAGACTTAAGTGAACTAGGTTCACTAGACATTAACCTTTCATTTGTGAAGACCTTAAAATGTATGTGCTCTAGCCATAAGTGAACTAGATAGATTTCAGTAGGTTGGCACTCCAGGACGGCAGTAGAACTCTTCACTTTTCATTCATCATCAAACGTAACCTTTAAGTATTGGGAGATGGGAGAATGGAGAATGATGTATGTGAACCATCCAACTTCTTTTATATTTTTAGCTGAACTTACCCCCTTATAACACACTTTAGTGTTGGATATATTTGGGAAATCTATCCATTAAAAGTCCTAGCTAATCTACAGGATTTTTTTTTTCCTTCTTACAAGTCAAATGTTCCCCATGGAGTTATATTTGCACATAACATCTAAATGTTATTTTAGGATTCCTCATTCTTTTTAATCCTAGTCTGCAAAAGGTTGCAGAGCAACTACAAAGCTCTTTTCAAACTGGAGACTTCAGGGGCTCATTCAAATAACAACAATATGTATCTGTTTTACTTGAGCACCTAAATATGATATGGGTAGAAACAGAGCTATTTTTTTCTTAGAGCTTTCTTTTGCTTATCAATGTTTCTATTACCCCACCACCAAATAAATAGCTTCTGTACCAAAGATCTCCTAAAAATTTTAATTAAAATTCAGAATACAGTTGTCTTTTCTTTTGTCTAATTGTCTCTTTAGTGGAGGCCAGCCCTGAGATTACTAATGACTTGGACAAACAATTTAATTTTAAAATATTCCTTCCTTCTATAACCTTTACTCATCATGGATAGAATTCCTGTGAAATGCAATAGGCAATTATGAAAACCAAGGGCCCCAAGCTATAAACACTAGTTGTTGATGAAATGAGCTTTATAATATGTGTTTGGAGATTTAAATGATAGTTTTTAATGTCAGAGCATACATAGGAATAAAAGACCTGACATTCTCAAGCAAAAAAAATAAAAATAAAAATAAAAATAAAAATAAAGCAGTATTTTTATTATGATAATTTTCCAAGAGAAAGATTTATGCTACCATTCATGATATGGTTGTTAAAGTTCATAATAAATAAATGGCCTGTTTCAAAACTAAAATCAAGCTTAAAAAATCAGCTATTCATCCTTTCAGAGTCCCTAGCCAGGGTGACTTGCACCCCGCCCTTATTTCATAGAGACTTCTCAAAGGAACACAAGCTGCCTACTCCCTCTCACAGGTGTGTTGACAAAGCTGTAGTGCTCCCAGAAAATGAAACACATCTATCTTAAGAAAAGTGCAGAACAAAGTTAGGTTTTTCTTTTCTTGTTTTTCTTTCTTAAAGTCAGAATCACTTTGCTTACCAGAAAATTAGCATATATGTGGATATTGGGATACTTATTATTAGAAGTTGACCTAAAGAAATTTCCACACACACAAAAAAAAAAATAAAATAAAACGTTCAATTTCTCATGGTGGAAAAAAAAAAAAACAGCGAAGTAGTTTTTGAAAATCTCCACAGGCCATGTTTTAGAGGATAAATATTATTTACTGATATTCCTAACAAATGGGATGCCATTTGATACTAAAAAGGCTCATATATGCATATCAACAACGCTAGAGCATATATCAGGTTTTGTTTCATAAGTCAAAACACCAATCTGAGGAGTCCCAGGAAATTCGGAATTATCTTCAGTGCATTGGGTGGGCTTGAAATTTATCTTAAGAAATATTTGCAAACGGCATAACAAAGTGCTCCAAACTGGCGCAGGCAACCAGGCAAATGGATTAGTTCCTTTACCAGGAGTCCCTGACCCTGTTGTCAGCACCCTGGCACCTTGCCCTGCGCATAGAGTTTTTAGCAGAAACACTGGGCCCTAGGGTGGGGTCGGGGGATCACTCCGAAAACTTCCAGACGCCCCTGGCCTCCCGGATTCGCCTGTGTGAACCTCTCAGCACTCCACCAAAAACTCCCAGAAAATCCTTCACCTCTTCTAGGAAGCCACCCTGTAGCATTTCCAGGATCCTTCACGGAACAGAGTCCCCACCACCTGGCCGGCTGCCCTCACTGCTTCTCCAGTGGCGGGGCCCGACCCTCACTCCCTGCCCCGCCCAGCCCCCAGCGCTGCGCTGAACCCGCGCTCACCGGATGATCACGAACATGACCAGCGAGTTGCCCACCAAGCCTACGACGAACACTACGGAGTAGACCGCCGTGATGATGACTGGGATGGCCGGGGAGATGTGCGCGGGCTCCAGCTGCGCGTCCTCCGAGCCGGCGCTGCCGTTGCTGTCGGGCTCAGCCCAGCCGGGAAACCAGGCGCTGCTGTTGGGTGGCAGGCAGGGGCTGGGGGAGCAGGTAGGGCCCGGCTCCCCGCGGAAGATCTGGATCGGGGAGTCCATGGTGGGGCGACTGCAGCAAGAAGGCGAGGACAGGTGGCACCTGCGGGGCTGCCGGGAGCGAGAGAACCGGCTGGACGCGGAGAGGCAAACTTTGCCCGCGCCTGGCCAGCGGCGCTGGGGACCCGAAGCCTGCGAATCCCCACCCGGGCCGCAAGTCGCCGGGGGCAGGACAGGGAGAACGGACTTCTCGCTGCCTTTCCGGCCAGCAGGCGCGCGGCTGGGTGCCGGAGAGGGGCGAAGAGCGCTCGCTCCTTCTCCCCCAGCTCCCGAGGTGCCTCCCTCACCAATTCTAGGCACCGGCCCCTGGTGGAACTGTCCCTAGACTGCCTGAGTCCCCAGGGTCAAGCCCCCTTCCCAGCTCCTAGCACGGAGCTCTACCTAGAACTGCGCCTCGAAAGCCCAAAGCTTACCTATGGTTCCCAGAGACAGGCGAAGGCGAGGTTTTTTAGGGGACGCCCTGGTAGGTGCTGAACCGCGCGCTCACGAGTCCCGCTCAGCTCTTGCAGTCACCTGCTCTCGGACCCCAGCCCCGCTCTCGGCCCGAGGGCTGCTGTTCCGCAGAGCGCAGCCCCCGCCTCTCAGCGCGCGGCTCCTACTACTGGCAGCGGCTCTGCGGGGCGGAGCGGGGCGGCACGCAGCCGGGACGCGGCTGGGCGCTGGGGGCCTGCGGGCGGAGAGCTTGGCTGATGCGCCCGCCCCAGGCCGGCCCGTCCCTGCCCCGCCCCGCCCCGCCCGCCCGGAGTCAGCCCCCAGCTCCTCAGCCTCCCAGCCCCGCGTCCCCTGCAGCCCTGCAGGCTCGCCCGGCCCACTAACTGCCCGAGCGGCACACCGCCTGGTCCCCAGCCATGCAGCCTTCCCCAAGACCTGAGACTGAGCCATTTAGATTTAGTAAAAAGGAGGGCCATGCCTATTTAGTGCAAGTATGCACCTGGATTTTCATATTGTGTCCAGAACTTCTTATCTGCATAGTTCGCAGTCAGGAACTAAGCTTATTTGAATGGCCCATCCAAAGAAAGTAACAAAATGATCCAGTTAGAATAAGACCAGTTCATAAAATAATGACTTAAAAGACACATAAATAGAATATTTCCTTGCGTTCTCTTCCATTCCGTCTGCTCTAACCGGGATGACAGGCTGCAGACAAACTGCACCTTACGGGTATTACCTGAATTGCTGATAGTATCTGAGAAGGGCAAAACACTATCCTTACCCGGGCCTCAGTGGTGCTCCAGGGAGGTGACAGTGTCTCTGTTTTACATTAATCCCTGCAGCCATCACGTTCTCCTCACTTCTCCCTCACAGTAGCGCTGCCTCCATTATACGGCCGCGAATCTGAGCGTCCATAAATAAACTGTCACCATCATTTCTTTGCATAACTCTGCTAGTCCAAGGGTCGCTGTCAGATTCTGCTAGGTGAGAGACATTCTCTTCTCAGGCAAAGGGACCGGCAAGACACAAAGGGAGCAAGGGCTCAGCCCCTGAGGTGAAGGTTCTGAAAGGGAGTGGGGAAATTCCCCTTCTCCACAGGGTACTGGAGACAGGCCTAGGGGAGACTGGGGGTTTAGGCACCTCAATTTCCCCAGTGGATTCACTGCCTCAGGCTGACAAACACAGGTCCCCACTGCATCCCACAGCTAATGTCCGTGCCATACCTGGACACACTAATGGCTGATACAGCCCTTCCTCCATCAGCTGAGGGCAAAAGGGGGCTCCTGTCTCTTTCAAGACGCCATGACCCCAAAGTGGAATTTGACCACCAGCGTCTTCCCGCCTGGAGACGCACAACTCTTTTGAGCAGTGTAATATGAAGAGCCTAAGGAAATCTTCCCTTTGTTCAACCATATCCCTTCAACCCTTTCAAATAATTTTGAAAATTATTATCAAGTCTTACAGTTCTTTTAAGTCTGATTGCAAACTGTCATTGGAGGATCACATCTGCTTCAGTAACACATCAGACCTGCTGGGACCTCCGCGTGTCTGAGGGTGCCCTCTTCATAAGGAAGATGGCAGACAGTCTTCCCCGCATGTCTGGGAGCTCCTTTCCTGCCACAGTGATCCCATGCTGCCCCCAAACAAACCCAGCAAATAGTTTACTTGAAACTAACAAAAGCTGAGTGGTATCAGTGTTAAAAAGAAAATAAAAATAGTATGTCAAAAGGAAATAAGTGGGAAGTTCAAAATTATCCATCTATCTTTTTATCTATTACCTATTTGTCTATTTATCTATGATTCCATGCATCAAAGGTACAATTGTGTTTGTGCTATACGCTTTTGAAGGTGCCCGTATTTTCTATCTAGGCTTTTGTACTTGTTTACCACATTGGTTGTTTTCTTTGGTTAGTGCACAGGTGGCTCTCACAGCTGGTAATGTTAGATCTGGGTTCAAACACAGGTGTTTCTGGCTCTTGCCGTATGCTTATTGAATAGAACTATTTCATGTAAGAAGACAAATACAGAGCCACTTTTCCCCTCCAAAGACAAAAACATTTAGGAAGGGGATATTCAGCAAAGATGAAAAAAGGAAGGAAAAGTTATTATTTGAAAAGATTTAGGTAAAATCGTAAACAGGTGAAAACCTTTAAAGAAGTTACCAAGTTGATACAATTTCAACAATTCAGACTCTTGAACTCCATTTCTCACATATATCATGAGTGCAGAGGGATTTTCCTTCCATAACAAAAGCAGGGGTACAAGACCAGCCTGGGGTTTCTAAACTATAATAGGAGGTTCTCATTCTCATGATTGATTTAAAAAAAAAAAGTCCTCTTCTAGTTGAGACAGTCTTTTGAAGGTAAAACAAGACTAATTATGATAAAAGTAGTTTTATTTCATTTGAGCACTCTTACCTTTCTTGTTTACCAAATTAATGGTCAAAATAAAGGGAAGGCAAAATGAACAGAGCATGGAGAAGCCCTCAGGTGGCTCAGGTTGCCAGGGGAACCCACCCGAGTCTCTAAATCCAGGAAGTATGGCTGCTTCTGTGGAGTCATGCTCTTGGGAGTATGCAATTTTATCATAATATCGGATAAAAGCTCATAAAATAGAAAGGAAAAGTAAACTGCTAAAATGCTATACACTGTTACACACTGACATAAAGCACATGTGGTTATACTTGGCCATTCCACTCAATGCAAACACTATGCTTATAACTAAGTACATGGAAAGCACTTTTATAGATGAAAATGTGGAGATTTTCGTTGGATAATGCTACAATGCTAAGGAGCATCTTGGGTAGTGGGGGGCTTTGACATTTTTGTTAGATAGACTAGATAACCCACCAGTAAATTGCAATTAACTCCCTTTCTTGTGCTTCCAACAACAGATATTGTTGTGCAGCAATGAGTGCAGAGCTGGAGGGAGCAACTTCATTAGCTTAAGACCCCAGTGCAGCCAATGGAGTCTTGCTGAGCCGGGATGCTGCTGGCTTCAGCTCACTTCACTCAGCAGATATTGCAGAGTATCCCCAAGTGGCTGAAGAAAAAGCACCCTCTGGGGATACAACAATAACAACACAGAGACAATCTCTTCTCAAAGACAATGTGAAGCTAGTGTGAGAGATGGGATCTAACTTTTTTTTTTAATGTTAGGAATAATTAATAAACAATTAACAATAACTAAATCTATCCAACTCGCAAATGTTATGTAGAAAAGGTGTTTAATAAACAGTGATAGCCAGTGCAGCAAATTTGCATGAAATTTAAAAATAGCATCCTTTTCATAAGGCACTTTACTTATATCTGTCAGCAAGTTGTCATAATAAATATCCAAATCAGTCTTGTCTTTGGTGTGAAGCATACTGTGAGATACTGCACACTTAGGTGCAGTGTGGTCTACACCTGTGTGCAGATCCCCTGAAGAAGACCTGGTGTCTGGGAACCCTGCTCAGTCAGAGAACATCAGGGAAGCCCTTCTTGAAATGGCACTGAAGCTGATATTTAAGGATTGCAGTTATGGCAGTTATCCAGGAGAGGGGGAAGAAAGAGCATTCCACAGCATATGTGAAGAATGTAGATGGTCAAGAGTGGGGCATTTCTGTGGCACCCTGATGAGGCTGAGGTGCTTGAGCCTGGCGATCAAGAGCAGTTAAGGTGCAGACCATGCTGAGCCTTGTCAAGAATGTCAAAGATTTTGGATTTCAGCGTAAGAGTAATAAAGAGCCAGTGAAGGCTCTCAGGCAGGAGAGTGGCATGCCCATATTGGGTTCTTTGACATATCACTTGTCTTTAGTTTGGTGAACATACTGGAGGGAACGAGTAGGTGTGAGGAGCTCCATATTGAATCGGGATCATGTGTTGTTCCGGCTAAAGGTGCCGCGCATCTGCATGTGACATAGACAACATGAAACCAGGACTTTTTCATAGCCCTAGACTTAAACTTGAAACAGCTTATACTGAAACTCTTGACTGCATTAAATCCACAGGTTTGAAAAGTCAATGCCAGTCACATGTCAGACTCTAAGCTGGGGAGTGAGAGAAATTTTGGCAACACAAAGCAATGAATGGCATATCAGACGAATGGGCAGAATTATTTCAAAAGAAGTTGAGATTATCTCTGGTAGTAGAAGAAAGATGACACTAAGGTAGGGATTGGAATTTAAGCAAGAATTTTATCAAGAAGAAAAGGCATGGAGGCACACGTGCAAAGGTGTGAGAGCCTGACACGTGGTGGTGTGGGGCTTGCAGTGTTACAGAAGGTGTGGGGGGAGGCAAGTGGTGAATTAGGACAGCCAGGGCACAGACTCAGGGAAGAGCAGGTCGGCCCGGCTGTGCTGGGATCGTGAGCTGACCGTGTGGTGGAAGTGGCCCTGACTGACACAAGGAGGACACCTTTGGACAGAGAACAGTAATAAAGATCTCCTAACCATCTAGGTGAGAGATGAATTAACCCTAAAACAGCACAATTGCTAAGCAGATTGAGGAGGATAGGATAGTTTTGAGAACTGTGTAGGAAATTAAATTGACAAGAAATGGTCTGAATGAATATGGAAGTTAGGGAGGAGAAAGGGTTTAGAATTACTTTAGGATTACGCTTGGGTGACCAACTGAATGACGGTGCCATTAACTGAAATAAGAAATACAGGAGGAATCACAGCAAGCTGTAGAAAGAACATAATGAGCTTGGGTTTGGAAGGCTGTGTTTGAGGCACCAATGAGGCATTCATTTGTGTGCGTGATCCAGGGCTGTCTAATGCTGGGCAGATTGTGTTGGAGAGACACAAGGCAGAGCCATGCAGGTGAATAAGGACATGGAAAGTGAACATGGCAAGAAAATCAAGCTGATGAGAAAATGCTGGAGAAAGCATGTGCTTTAATAGGGATCTATCAAAGAACACTGATGAAGAACAGGCATCAATGAAAGAGGAGGAAAAGAAGCAGAGAAACCAAGAGAAGAAAGAATTTCAGGATGGAGAGGTGATCAACAGTGTCCACACGGCCAAGAACTTAAACAAGTTATTTGGCAAAGAGAATGTCACTGGAGATACCAGTACTAACTATAATTAAAATTAGGTTTTATATCTGTGCAATAGAACAGAAATGAACAGACAATAAAACAGTGAAAGGGCAAAGACCCGCTGGGCCTTAGAGTCTCTGCTGAAGGTACTCCTAACCTGGGGCAGAGGGTAGGGGTATGCCACATGGCTAGTGCGAAACACACCTGCCTCTTTCTCACTGCCCAGGGCCACTCCCCACTTGTTATCACAACTGTGGGAACACAAAAACACCCCTTACCACTGGCCATGGGAGAATTTTGCACTCTGGAATGGAGATGCCCTCCCTCTGATAGACAAGGTCTCAGGATCTTGGCTTGTGTGATGTTACTCTCCCCTTTACTCATCGAAATTCAGTATGTTTCCACTGAGGTTAAAACACAGCCAACTCCACACACTATAGGTCATCATTAGTCTGGATTTTGACCAAAGGTCATCTTTATTGGTGACTGTGGGGAGAGAAGGCTCCTGCTGCAGTGGACAGCTGCTCCAGTGCTGCCAGGCCATGGGTCACACATGGCAAAGCCACTTCGTGTCTCAGCTGATCAGCCTCTATCTGCCTAGTTTGTAGGAAGTTGAGTTTTTCATAAGGTTCTCTGTAATAGAATTTCCAAAATCACTTTTTCTAAATCCTTTTGCAGACAAATTAAATTAAGGCAATTTTTTTAAAGGAAAATTCACTCTTTATTCTCTGTAATGCCTGTATTATTGAATTTTTACAAAGCAACATATTACTTTTTTTAATTTTATTATTATTATACTTTAAGTTTTAGGGTACATGTGCACAACGTGCAGGTTTGTTACATATGTATACATGTGCCATGTTGGTTTGCTGCACCCATTAACACATCATTTAGCATTTGGTATATCTCCTAATGCTATCCCTCCCCCCTCCCCACACCCCACAACAGTCCCTGGTGTGTGATGTTCCCCTTCCTGTGTCCATGTGTTCTCATTGTTCAATTCCCACATATGAGTGAGAACATGCAGTGTTTGGTTTTTTGTCCTTGCGATAGTTTGCTGAGAATGATGGTTTCCAGTTTCATCCATGTCCCTACAAAGGACATGAACTCATCATTTTTTATGGCTGCATAGTATTCCATGGTGTATATGTGCCACATTTTCTTAATCCAGTCTATCATTGTTGAACATTTGGGTTGGTTCCAAGTCTTTGCTATTGTGAATAGTGCCGAAATAAACACACATGTGCATGTGTCTTTATAGCAGCATGATTTATAATCCTTAAGGCAATTTTTTAAAAAATAAATAAATAATCCTTTCACAAAGACATATTCAAGTTCCAAGGGATCTTTGCTTTTTCTCTCTCTGTTTGGTTTGTTTTCTGTCAAGTCCAGGAGGACCCTTTACCCCTACCCAAGCCCCTATCAATACCTCACATTAGTGGTTACTAAGACTGTTTCTGGGAATTATATTCTCTTCCCCAGTGTGGGGATGCTCCTCATCTACCTTAGAAGAGGCATGGTAGGAAGATCAGACCCCTCCAAGGATTATTTTCACAAACATTGCCTGAACTGACTCTCCTGCTCCGATATGATCCCCCTCAAGTTGGTCTGGAGGACAAGTGGATGCCTCTCTACTTCCATCATTCCCGCCTTCACTGTACTTGAAAATTCTGGTTTGGACTGTAGCTGTAGGCACTTTCCGTTCTTCAGCTTCTGAGAACTGAATCAAAAAAGCCATTTTAAAGGGCTTGAACACATTCTTTACATGAAAGTGTTGCTCATAGTTCAGATGACTGTCTTACAGTTTCAGTTTATGGATAAAGACATGAGTCTGCAGGGAGAGCAAGAAGGCCAGGAGCTTTTCATCTTCAGGAATTACTATAATTACTGATGCACAATCCAGCAAGCAAGGACATTTAGGGCAGATGCACAAAAGCACTGCCCAGAGAGGGACTGGTTTACTGCTAGTTTGGAGAATAACTGGCTTCCCTGGGAGTGAGGGACTCCTCAGTCCCTGAATGGCTGGATTTTGCCTTGCTCTTGAATGGGCCGGGAGAGGCTGTGCAGAATCAGAATCTCCAGAGTGTAGCCTGGGCAACTAGCAGACATTAAACTCTTCCTCCCCACTCACCTGGCTCCTTGGCATGAAAGCGCTCTGACAAGGCAGCCATGCTGTCAGCTTCTGCAGAGGGAAGACAAATTTCACCCTGGGATGGCAGGTCTTTATTACCAAACTCACAGTGCTCAGCCCCCCAGAATTTGGTCTGGTCATGCAAGTATTCTGATCACTCTCAACCTCACCAAACCCACTGTCCAGTATGCAAAGAGAGAAAAGCATTTTCAGTTAATAAATATTCATACTGATACTTTTACTCATATCTCCAATACAATTTCTGGCATCTACAAAGCATAAACTAACTGGATGAATTAAAAATGATGGCAGGCTGGGCACAGTGGCTCGCACCACGATCCCAGTGCTTTGAGAGACCAACGAGGGAGGATCTTTTGAGGCCATCCCTGTACAACAAAAATATTTTTAAAAAAATCAAAAATTATTAAATAAAAATAAAAATTAGCCAGGAATGGTGCCTACCTGTAGTTCCAGCTTGAGCCCAGGAGTTCCAGGTTACAGTGTCACTACTCTCCAGACTTGGTGACAGAGTGAGACCCAGTCTCAAAAAAAAAAAGGACAAATTATATGTTACATTTCACATTAAAGAAGCAAAGGAGAATGGATGGGCTCGGGACCAGAAAAAGTGCTGATAGAATATGAGCATGTGTTGGAAAACTAGCATTACCTTGAGACAGTGGTTATATTTAATTTACCAACTTCTACAGCATTTTATTTTCTTTTTACTTACATACATCTTGAAGTATAATTATGGCCAAAATGGTAGAACCCAAGTCTAGAGAAAACTGGTTGGTGGATTTCTTTGGATCCCACATGGCATTGTGCACATTTATTAAGATCAATACATTCACTGAGTTTAACAAAACTTAGGAGTTCATGACTCCAAAGGCAATTATACTTGGAATAAGCTTTGTATCTGAAGGCAGCGATTGCTCAAAATTGTACTTATTTTACAATAAAGTTAACAATTATTGAGTTAGCACTCAGAGTCTAGGAACAAAAATCCTCTCAGTGGAGAAGCCTCAGTAGCTCATGACATCTAATAATACCATCTCTACTGACTCCTTTGTCTTATAAGAAAAAGATTTCAGTTTCTAGCATTTCACAGCATGTGCCATTCAAATTAAAAGCTTTAGACTGCACTCAAAAAATCATATTTAGAAAGAAGATCAAAGCATGGTTATACAAACTACAAGAAAAGAAAAACAGAATAGAGAATGTTTGAATAATCTACCCTCAGAAAGAACGAGATAATTGCAAGCATGTTTCAGGTGACACAGAGGTGAATTCTATGTGATTTATTCCCGCCCCCCACTCACAGTTTAACACAATGTGAAAACAAGGACGTTCAAACAGCAGAGGGAGTAGGTGCTATAAAATATTACTCTTGGTAAAGAGATTAAAAATAAACAGAGATAGAACTGGCATAAATACTTTCAATGACACAGCAAAATTTGAATCCAGCTTTATTTTGAAGATATTGAAATTTTTTATATTTCAAAATCTAGGCAGCATATTAAGACACCTCTGTGGTCATGGTAATAATAATATCATAAATTTGTTTGAGTCTTTGCTTTCATCAAGGCATTTCATATAAAAAATGCCTTATTTGGTCAGAACTTCCTTGTACTTTATGAAGAAAAAAACTGACTATCCCTATTTTGTAATTAAGAAAACACGTTCCAAGAGGTTAAGCCCTATAACCATGATCACTTAATAAATGGAGGACTAGGAATAGAATCTTCCTCTTGAATTCCAATCCAGTGATTTTTTTCACCTTCCCAGGGTGCACAAAAATTTTAGTTTGAATGAAAGCAGAGATGAGTCATAAGAGTAAAATTAAAATGTGAGAAGACTGTCAAGTGTTCTCTTTAACACTGAAGCATGAACTGTGGCTTCATTGTGCAAGAGCTACCTAATGTAATTTTAAACCAGAAACAAATGGTCACAACGGAAACCATTTTGAAAAACTGCATCAATATTAGTAAGTTAAACTTCTCTATAAAAAGACTGTATTTGGACAACTAAAGCAAGTAGAAAAAAAGACTCATCGATTCCACAGTCAATGAAACAAAAAATATCGAATAAGTGAATACTGAAAATATGTTTATTTGGGGAAAAATAATTGATATGAACAGGATTACATGAAACATGTGAAAGTAACATTTTGTTATATAGGATAATTTATCAAGCTTAGATGGTTAACAATAAAAAAATTATATATAGGTCAAAACAAGCAAGATTTACTTTTATTAGTTTAAAAAGATTGTTGGCCAGGTGTGATGGCTCACGCCTGTAATCCCAGCACTTTGGGAGGCAGAGGCGGGCGGATCACTTGAGGTCAGGAGTTCGAGACCAGCCTGTCCAACATGGCAAAACCTTGTCTCTACTAAAAATACAAAAAATTATTCGTTTATGAGCGCATGCCCCTGTAATTCCAGCAACCTGGGAGGGTGAGGCAGGAGAATCGCTTGAATCCAGGAGGCAGAGATTGCAGTGAGCCGAGATCACGCCACTGCACTCCAGCCTGGGTAATAGAGTGACACTCTGTCTCAAAAAAAAAAAAAAAAAAAAAAAAAAGAAAAAAACATTGTTAATTGTTTTGCTAATATGTTCACATGAACCAAAAGTCAAAAATATTTACAAAGATATTTGGAAGCTTTGTTCTCTCCTATTCTATCCTTTTCCTCCCATCCTACTTCTATCTCATATAAGCAAACTACTTTCTCAGTTTCTTTTACATGTGTTTTCGTGTTTCCTTATGCAAATGAAATCAAATTACATACTCTACTTTTTTACATAAAAATATTGTTTCCCACCATGGTTTTTTTTTTAATGTAGTTGTACATTCTGGAGATACTTCTATACTGAGACACAGTTTTCTCAATTTTAAAAAAAGTTTTTTAACTTTTTCAGAGTATTCCACTTTGAGGCTGTACAAGAGTTTCTATAACCAATCCTTCACAAATAGAAGCTTGGATTGTTTCCATCTCCTGCTATCACAAGCAATGCTGCAATTGTGTGTATACACCACTGGGCAGGAGTGCAGGTATACCTGTATTTTCAGAGGGGGGTGATTTAATCAAAGCATAGTTAAAGTAAGTAGTGTGCTAAAATCAGCTGTTAACATTTTGGGAATCTTTTGTTCTGGTCGTTAAAAACAGACTCTACTAAAAATTAAATTATACAAATGTTAATTATATATATTATAAAATTATACTATAAAATCATATTATTATGTTGTATTAATAAATTATATTATAAATAAAGGTATTAAACAAATCAGTGAATCACTTCCTCACTATTTTACTATGCTTTAGTCTGTGCTCTGGAGATGTCTACTATATGGACATGGTGGGTACTGTATAACGGTGTGCTGCGTTCGGTAACATCACATCGGTTGCTGACTCAGCCATGATAGGCAAGTATTGAAACCACAGAAGTTAGCAAATGCTATCAGTCAGGGTCTTGTTTTCTTTTTGTCTAAAGAGCCAGTGGTTAAACATTCACCTGCATACCGCTCATTAGATATCTTTGCGCTATTCTTAACCTGTAGCAATTTAGTGGACTCCAACTTTATAAAAGGAAATTAAACCTTTTTAATTGACATCTGATTCTCACTCTCCACACCATTCACTTCTATTATTGAATCTCTCTGCTTTTTAATGACCATATAGATTTTTTGCATAGGTTCAATAAGAATCTGCTCTTCTTTCTACCAGAATGCAATTGGAAAAAAAAATCAGAAAAAAAAATGAAAAATCTTTTCTGGTGTTAATTTTGGCAAATTATATCATCCTATAGTTTCTTCCTTCCTTATGATTACTTAATTTCTATATTTGAAAATTTTCCCCTTTTCAAACATAGCGTTTTATCTATTCTATTACTTCTCATTATTTTTTTAGAACCAGATTTGAATTTAGTCTATTGTATTTCTTTTTAAAAGCTTCATAATTTCTGCTTTTACCTTTACTAATTCCTTTCTTCTGTTTTTGTTCAGTTTAATCTATTCCTGTTCTTCCATCTTTTCCATTTGGAGGATAATTTATTTCTTCCTTTTTTCAACAGTTAAAAGTATGTAAGGCTTGAATTTTCCTCTGAATCCTCACTTTATTTTATTTCAAAGTTCTTTAAACACAATATTTTTGTTATCTCGCTTTGAGGAAATGCTCTAATTTTGGTTTCTATTTCCTCTTTGATCCAAGAGTTGTTTAAGAGTTTTGTAAATGTAAATGTTCAAAAGGAGAAACTTTTCTGTTTTCTAATTGTTAAAATTTATTTCTACTCTTATGTGACTATGATCAAATTGTCTGAACTTTTTTCTTTTCTCTTGTTTTGGAGTATATTGAAATTTACTTATGTGGCTCAATAGATAATAAATGTGAATGTTCCATGAGCTTTTGAAAAAGAAGATATTTTCTCCAATTTAAGGATACAGAGTTTAGTAAATGCCAATTACATGCACTTATTAACCATGTTATTTTAGTCTTTTATATCCTTATTTATTTACTCTCAACTTGGTGTATCATATAAGAAAGAGGTGATCTAAATTCCCTTACCACAGTTGTGTTGCTTGTGTCTTCTGTAATTTCTGCTTTATGAATGTTATTGCCATATTTTTTGATGCATTGCTATTTACAATTGTTAAGTTTTCACTGCACATTTCACTTATTAATGCTAATTTAGTTCATTCTGTCCCACATTTCATCTTGTCTGGTATTAACATCTGGGAAGGATGGAGTTAAGCAACTATCTTGCAATCCATTTCTCTTCGGTTATAGGATTTGGGAGAAACTCCTTGGAAACAAAGGAGGCAGTTAGCTCAGTCTAATCACCTTGTAAACATACCTTAAAAGATGCTCTAGAAAATACGTTGAATAATTGAAATAGCTAAGAAAAGAGTCCTTATCTATTGAATGCTTTTAGCAGGATGTTCCTGTTCTAGGATTGTTTGTGGTAAATAACTTGAGAATCTTTGGACATATGAGCCATGTCTCCTGGAAAATATCACATAAGTTATGTAAATTATATAAATCTGAGATAAAATAAAGGCATTTCATAACCTAAATGCTCTCTGCCATGCATGAGCAAGGTGACCACAGACCCATTTAGAAATATCATCTTATGAGTTGGCCAGAGAATATGTCCAGTGCAAGAAAAAGGGACCTGGTGAACATGTGAATGTCCTGGACACCTGGCTGCTATAGCTGTGTCACTTGGAAATTACTAATAAAGTTTGATATATAGTAGATTGTCTGGTTCGTGGAACTCTGATTTAACAACTCAATCCTCAATCCTTTGTGTTAGGACAACATCACTACTTCTGCTTTCTTTTTCTTTGCCTTTTTCTAGTGTAATGTTTTATCATTTTTTTTTTTTTTTTTTTTTTTTTTTTTGAGACGGAGTCTCGCTCTGTCACCCAGGCTGGAGTGCAGTGGCGCGATCTCGGCTCACTGCAAGCTCCGCCTCCCGGGTTCACGCCATTCTCCTGCCTCAGCCTACAGGCTGAGGGACTACAGGCGCCCGCCACCTCGCCCGGCTAATTTTTTGTATTTTTAGTAGAGACGGGGTTTCACCGTGGTCTCGATCTCCTGACCTCGTGATCCGCCTGCCTCGGCCTCCCAAAGTGCTGGGATTACAAGCGTGAGCCACCGCGCCCAGCCGTTTTATCATTTTTATCTGCAACTTTTCTGAATCTCTTTATTTAGGGAGTGTTCCTTATATATAGCACGGAGTTGAGATCTGCTTTTTAATTCAATTTGAAAATATTTTTGTATTTGTAGGTAAATTAAGCCCATTTGTATTTATTAATTTCAGACATATTTTGACTCAATTCTCTCCTATTATTTCGCATTAAGTTTTCTGGGTTTTGTAAAGTTTTTGGGAAGTTTTGTTTTGCAACTTCTAATAATATAGGGTACTATTTTTTCTTGTTTTTGTATTTAGTTCCTCTGATATTTAGAATGGGTTCTGTTTATATTGGTCTGCTAGGATTGGCATAACAGAGTACCACAGACTGGGCGGCTTCACCAGCAAAAATTTATTTTCTCACTGTTCTGGAGACTGGAAGTCCAAGATCAAAGTGCCAGCATAGGAGGGTTCTGGTGAGATCTCTCTCCTTTGTTCTTTGATCACCACCTTCACGATGTGTCCTCACATGGCCTTATCTCCATGGATGTAAAAAAAGAGAGAGAGGGCTCTGGTGGTTCTTCTTCTTCTGGTAAAAACACCAGTCCTATAAAATTGAAGCCCCATCCTTATGACTTCATTTAATTCAGTCACATTGAGGGTTAGGGCTTCAACATATAGATTTGTGGAGACACATTTTAGTCCATAACAATGCTTATAAAGGTGAAGTGGTTATCCTCATAATCAGGATTACATAAAATCACCTTAATCATCTGCTTCTGAAGAAAATACACAATAATTTCTGTGGTAAACTGAATAAGTGCCCCCCAAATATGTGCATGTCCTAATATCCAGAACCTGTGAATGTTACTGTATATGGAAAAGGGGACTTTGTAGCTATCAGTAATGTAAGGATCATGAGATGGTGAGATTAACCTGAGTTACCCAGGGGACCCAATGTAATTCCACAGGCCCTTGTAAGAGGCAGGCAAGAGTCAGATTCGAGGAGAAGGTGATCTGATGACACAGCAGAGATTGGAGTGATGCACTCTGGAGATGAAGGAAGGGTCCATCTTGCCTTTTTCAGTTTCTAGTGACCACTTGTATTCCACCAGCCAACGAACTCAAGTGGCTACTAGAAACTAAAAAAGACAAGGAAATGAATTCTTCCCTCAGAATCTCCAGAAGGAAGCAGCCCAGCCAACATCTTGACCTTAGCCTTGTGAAACTGATTTTGGACATCTGACCTGCAGAATTATAAGATAATAAATTTGTGTGGTTTCTTTTTCTTTTCTTTTCTTTTTCTTTTTTCTTTTCTTTTTTTTTTTTTTTTTTTGACAGAGTCTTACTCTGTCACTCAGGCTGGAGTGCAATGGCACGATCTCAGCTCACTGCAACCTCCGCCTCGTGGGTTCAAGTGATTTTTCTGCCTCAGCCTCCTGAGTAGCTGGGATTACAGGCACATGCCACCATGCCCAGCTAACTTTTGTATTTTTAGTAGAGATGTGGTTTCACCATGTTGGTCAGGCTAGTCTTGAACTCCTGACCTCGTGATCTGCCTGCCTTGGCCTCCCAAAGGGCTGGGATTACAGCCATGAGTCACCGTGCCTGGCCTAATTTATGTGGTTTTAAATCACTAAGTTTGTGGTAGTTGGTGGTAGTTTGTTAGAGCAGCAATAGGAAGTTAATACAATTCTCTCTATAAGTAAGATAAAAATTAGCATATTTCTTTTCTCCTTCCACTGCCAAGTTTTAGTCAATATATTTCTTAGTGTTCACCTTTGAACTGTGAAACATGTTTATTATTTAAATACTTGATTTTGCAACTTCATGTGATACTTTTGATTCCCAGACATTACAAATTAGGCGATTAGCAAAACTATGCCACTTCACACTTTTTTTTGCTACCTTCTCTTTCATATACATATACTAGTATATGTATCATTTCCACATTTTCAAGGCACATACATTTCCATTATATTCTGTCACATTAATTTTCATATTTCTTTAATCTTAGTTTTACAGATAAATATTATCAATGCTCACTGCTATTACCTCTGCTCTGGCTTCCTTAGCCAATTTATGTTTTATTGAAGTTTTTCCTGTGTTATTTTTTTAAATGGCTCGGGAAACAGTATTTTCTGAGCTTTTATGTATTAAAACGTATTTTAAAACCTATCTAATTTGGCTAGATAAAAAATTATTTGCTCACACTTTCTTTCCTTAAAGATCTTGTAGGCATTGCTTCACTGTCATCTGGCTTTATATGTTGCCATGGAGAAGTGAATTCAGCTTAACTGCATTTCCTCTTATAAAACTTGATCATTTTCTCAACTTTTCATAGATTTTAAAATTATCTTTTAAAGTCCAATAAGTATACCTGAATATTTCTCAATATCGATCATGTTAGACCAATTTTTGTCATTTCAAATTGTAAAATTCTGCCTGTGTGGCAGAGACTCTCAGAGCTTTGAAGCATGGAATATGATCCTGATGTCACCCTACACCATGAGAACTTCCTGCAAGTAGGTACTACAGGAAAGTAAAAGTCACTGATGAATAATCAAAAAGAAAAACTAAAAGAAAATGTATATAAAACAAAAATTAGAGAAAAATAATAGATACAAAAGAAAAACAAAATTGTATCTCACAAACACACACACACACACAAACGACACAGCCCTACCTTGTGCAAGAGCTCTTCCAGCAGGCTCAGCAGCTGAGTGGCATCTCCTGTCTCCCCCAGCTCCCTGGATAGAAGACCTAGTCCTACTGATTCAGCAGCCAGGAAACATCAACAGATTCTATTTTGTACAACTTCATCTTGTGGAAATCCTGTACCAGGAGGATGGAAGAAGCTGAGCAAGGCTCCTATTCACCCACTGTCAACTCCCACTCCATAGGGAATACCCGAGCAGAGAAGACAGGAAGAATGAAATTTGCTTTTCCTGCACAGCTCTATGTTGCTGAGAGCTGCTCTGGTTTTCTCAGCAACCAAGTGGTAGTCCCTTCTCCAGCTTTCTGGGGTGGAAGAACTATTTGGGGTAGCTTCAGCAGCCTGTGAACATTGGCAGATCCCAAGTTCCTCAGAGGTTGCCTGCAGGAAATTCTTACTGGGCAATGGCAGCACCAGTGGCAGCACTAACTCCTAACCTTTCCCCTTCCCCACTCCCCACACCCATGCAGCTCTAGCCCATAAGGAGGATCTAGATGGATTAGCTGGTGAAGAGTGAATCCTCATCCCCACTGCAGCCTACCTTCTGCTCCACGGTACAGAAGTTCTTCCTCGAGGAGGATCAGACCAAGCCCCAAAGGTGAGCAATACCCTCCCCTGCCATGGGGCCTGGCTGTATTTGGATCAGACAATGGAACAATTTATGTCCCAGGACAATGTAAAAATCAATAAAGCAATCAGTAGCAATTAGTGGAGGCTGCCAGTTGGGGGTGATACCACAGAGAAGAACAAAAGGTAAATGAGGAAATTAGTGGAAAAAAAACAAAGAAGCCCAACCAAAACTACAGTCATGTCTGATGGTCAGGAAGATTATATGCCTGCCCAACATTAACCTCTGAGAATGATCAGAGAGGGAATCTATGAGCTCCAAGTCCTGAGTTAAATATAGAGCAAAAGTAGTCTCTAAGCCACATATGGCTCCAACAATATTTGAATAATACATTGGAAATAAGAGCTCAGAGTCACCAAGAGAATAAGCACTCAAACAGAGAATTTCTCAGCAAGGCAAAGTTTACTTCTGCAAAAGGGTGCTGCCTGCATCAGTCATGATCACACAAGCACCCCGAACAAAGGAAAGAAGAGTTTTGATCTCTAACACAGCTTCTGTTTCTGTGTCCTTTCCCCATTGGCTGGAGTCGGACCACACAATCTAAACTATCCTGATTGGCTAACCTAAACTTTTCCAATTGGGGTAAATGCACAATTTGCGAAGAGAGGATGGGATGGAGAGACTGTTCATTACTAAGGTGGGAAGGGTTTTCTACAGAACAAGTATAAGGCATGTCTGGGCATGTCAGGGCAAGGCTAGTTACAAATTAAGCTGAGAAACAAGAAAGAATGGAGAAGGTGGGTTACAGGTCAGGACTAGCGGGAATAGTTGTTTACAGAGCAGGTAACTGGGGGCGAGAAGGTACAACGAAGTTGAGTCCGAAAACAAAGAACTAGGATGTTTCACCTTTGAAGAGGAACTCACTGTACCTGACAATTTAATGTGTGTTTTCAAAGAAAAACAGAATTAAATTATGTGATAGCCATAAATGTTTAAACGTTCATCATAGAAACTAGAAAAAGAAGAGCAAACAAAACTTCAAACTAGTAGAAGGATGGAAACAATAAAGGTTAGAGCTGATAGAAATGGAATAGGAATTCCAAAAACACTAGAGAAAATCTACAAAACCAGAAGTTTGGCTCTTTGAAAAGAAAAATTGACAAACTTTAGCCAAATGATGACATCAAGAAAGTGAAAAGTCATCAAAATGGACAAACTATGTGTAATTTATATATCTGATAAAAGATAAATCCAGAATATACAAAGAATAATTACAACTCAATAATCATTTTAAAAGTAACTCAGTTTTTAAATGGGCATAGGATCTAAATAGGCAGATCTCTGAAAAGGATATACAAGTGACCAATAAACACATGAAAATATGCTCAACATCATTAGTCACTAGGGAAATGCATGTCAGAACCACAATGAGATCATACTTGACACCCACTACAATGGATACAATAAAAAAAATAGACTATAAAAGTGTTGGAAAAGATGTAGAGAAATCATAACCCTCATACATTGCTGGTCCACTTGGAGCAACAGTTTTGGAGTTCTCAAAATAGTAAATGTAGAGTTGCCATATGATCCAGAAATTCCTGTCCTTGTTACATCCAAAAGAAATGAAAACCTGTATCTACACAAAAACCTATACACTAGTATTCTTAGCAGTATTATTCATAATAGCCAAGAGTGGAAGCAACCAAAATGTCCACCAACTACTGAGCAGATGAATAACATGTTGTATGTCCATACAGTGAAATATTATTCAGCCAAAAAAAGAGAAAAGAATGTAGTACTAATGAACACATGGTACTGCATGGATGAACCTTGAGAACATCATGGTAAGGGAAAGAAGCCCATTGCAAAAGACCACATATCACATGATTCCATGCACATGAAATGCCCAGAACAGGCAAATCTACAGAGGCAGTGAGGACATTCATGGTTGCCTCAGTCTGGGAGTGGGAGATAATGAATGACTATCAATGATACAGGATTTCCTTCTGGGGTGATAAAAATGTTTTAAAATTAGATTGTGGTGATAACTGCACAACTCAGTAATATACTCAAAACATTGTATTTTTCACATTATGTGGTTGAGTTTTATGTTATGTAAATTATAGCTCTATAAAGGTGTCAAAAAAGAAAATTACCATAATGAAAGGAGACAGAACATCTCCAGTATCTCCCCAGGAAGAAGATAAAAGCTGTATTTTCTTATTACAATTCTCCAGGTAATATGGTGGGCTAACAGTGCAGTTATCCCAATAGTTAGAGGAAGAAAGTCTCAAAAGGATGGAAGTTGTCTGTATGGGACAGCAAAAAAACAAGGAACAAAGGGAGGCAGAATAGCCCAAATGTTAGCAGACAAATACCAACTAATTCAGTACCCTATGGATTTGGAATTATGTCCCTACTGCAGCTATGAGTGCATCAGACTGCCATAGCAGGAGCAGCCACACCCTTTGTGCTGATTTTATATGCACTCAGCAACCTTTTCTTTGTATTTCACTTCCCCTTTATCCTTTTCTACAGGAAAAAAGACACTGATCACTCTTAGAAAGAAAATTACCACTCATGTTACAATTGAGTATCTTATTATACAAGAGTACATTTAATTTTCTTATTGACCAGTGCCTTGTGAGCCTGATGATTATAAGTAGGTCGCTGAGACTGGGTCCCTGAGATTATGTTTCTGGACTCTTGAAGCTGAAGACCAGACTGTGGATCATAAACATAACTCCACTTCATGAAGTTTCTAGGAATCCAGCCGTATGATTGACACTTTTTAATTTTGATATTGCAATCATACTGTAACAGTTGTATTCCCTGACAATAGCTTTTAAGAAATAATCACCTGTATTAAGTAAGAGAAATAACTACCTGTATTAAGTAAGAGAAATAATTGGGCAATTCTAAACACTGGGCCCTACTAATGGCAAATATTTAGGCCCAGGAATCAAGCAGCAGTTAAAGAATCTTTGTCTTTAAGAAACCTTATTTAAATGTGTCAAGATGACAGAAATTCAAGTCAACATAATCATCAAAAGTACATTTAAATATAACTATTTTTTGTGTCAGTCTAAATTTGCCCAATTGCTTCTTTCAATTGCAGATCAGGTGGAGAAAATAATTATATTAGGTACCCATTAAAATGTACTTTACATCTCTGCTTTTACTGTAAAAGAAAAAGAAGTTTCAGAATATTGTTCTCTTTACATCTGTATTCAATTTTCTAATATAAGCCATCTATCACAACAAGGCCAAATTTTATGATAGGTCCACAATCCCATATACAAATCCTTGGGCCCTCATGCTTCTGAACCTAACATTTTTCAAATTTCAGAAAACTAATATAGTGCATACACCATGTTTTACATAATTTCTTCAGGGAGCTCTGAGGTGGCACTCTTGTAATCCAATATTAATGGTAATCAATGTATTGGCTACTCTTGTAATCAATCATTAATATCTCACCAAACTGGGATAAAGACTCACATTACTTCAGACCAGATTTTGCCTCCCTATAAATTTACTGAAATTTTCTGAGGAAAAAAATTGATTTTCAGAGCTTTCTGCTTTTGGAATCATGAATATAGATTCTAGATGCATAATTTAAATCACTATGTCACATCAAGAAGAGAACTAATAAATTTCTCATGGGATGAAGGAAAGGAGAACAGATGTAATCCTTTAGGTCTAATAACAAATTATATATCGTTCTCTTACCTTCTCACCATCCCAATCCACCCTCATATTCATGCCAGAATCAAGCAGGATTACATACTTTAGAGATATCATGTAGCTACACTGTATCATCATGAATTTAACATATTTAAAATACAAGTTAATCCTGGGATTAAATCTCTTTCTCTCTGTCTTCTTTCTCTCCCCCAGGGTTTTCTCAGTGGTGTGGATTGGGACCAGCCTCATGTGAGATCCAGAAGTAGAAAGGACTGGAAAAGAGATTCTGACGGACACAGAACTCCTGCTACATCGTATAGATTGACAGAACATATAAATATAAATAATCATATTTTATTGTTTGATTTAAGCCTTATATTTAATTGATAGGTGTGTTAGAAAACAAGATTTTATAAAGCTTTCCCAGATGGTAGAATTTAGAGAAAAATATTTCACATCAAAATTCAGGGACTTCCTCCATAAAAATAGCACTGTTTAACTCTAAAGCAAAAGACTGCATTTCAGTTTGTTCATGACATACAGTGGGTGGACAGGTAAGAAACCAAGTCAGCAATTGCTTGATTTACATTTTTGTAGCCATTATAAACAAGACTGGTTCAGATTTTGATCTGATGACTAAATTGATTTTTTTGCAAAGGGAAATATTTCATTACTCACACCAGAATTCAATTCTAAGAATTTTCTTTCATGTAATGCTTTCCAGTGTTTCAGTGCGACTTCCACTGTCTCTGACCCTAGAGAAAACTCTCGTGGTAAAGCACAAGGCTTCCTGCAGAAGGCTTGTCTGGAGACACTGGCATCAATACTGCTATGAAACACATTCAACGCATACTTTAAAATTCAAATGACCAACATTCCTTTCAGCCATATTTGCTTATGATCCTGGCCTTTTATCTGGCAGGGATTTTAATAAAAACTTAGCTTTGGAATAATTTTAGTTTCTCTCTTAAAAATGGAAATCTGCCCAAGTCTGTATTTGTTTGGGGAGAAGATAGAATGTCTTATAAAGAATTCATTCCATATAACAGCTCTCAGAATAAAGCAAAAGAATGAAGTCATTTCAATATGGAACGTCATAGAAGTCATGGAAATCGATATCCAATATGCAATAAGAAATGTAGTGATATACAGATCATAGGATGATATTGAACTCTCCCATCTTTCTTCATTTCTTTGTCTAGAATTGCTGACAAATCAACATTTTTATCATACATATGCCAATATCTAGTTACAGATTAAATTTTTTGGATCTACGAGGGCAAAAGTGAGTTGCTGTAACTTTAAAGTAGGGACATTAAGAAAAAAAAGAACAAAAGAAGGGAAAGGAAGAAAGGAAGGAGGAAAGAAAGAAAAGAAAAAAAAGGAAGGAAGGAAGGAAGGAAGGAAGGAAGGAAGGAAGGAAAGAAGGAAGGAAGGACAGCAAGCCTCGACATATTTGGATTATGCTTATACCAAAAATATTGCCATTTCTCAAAAAAAATTAAAACATTCCTTTTAGAATTCCATCCACAAATTTCTGTATATGAAGAAATGCTATATTTTAGTATTTGGAAATGTCCAAAAGTCACTTTTGGGCTTGCAGAGTGAGTCAAATTAATCAGATTGTGGGTTTTTTTGTGGTTTTTTTTTTAGGATTTAAGTTGCTTTTATTGTTGTTTACCTTCAAACCAGTAACGAGGCTGTGTAATAGATATGGCTGTACGTAGCCATCAGTTAAGAGGCTTCACCACCACACTGTCTTGCCAGGTCCTCACAGGGGTGCCCCAATTAGGAGTCTTGGGTGGGCACAGGACATCACTAGGCATGAGCTTCATGGGTGATTCATGAACTTGTCTTTGAAACATTAACTGGGCACTCCAGGCTCTACCTACAACCAGAGGAGGCAATTTTGAGTTGTGCTCATCAGACCTACAGAAGGGCTGGCCCTGGCCAGACACACCTCTCTATCCTTTGAGTTTCTTGGAGGAAGGAGAACCATGTCTTGTATCTCTACATCTGCAGTGCCTAACACTGTACCTGGCCTATAGGAGGCCCCCGGGAAATATCTCTTGATCAATTGGATAGACTGACTTACTTTCAGTTCCACACCCTGGGGTGAGTGAACATTTCTCAGAGACGAAATGTTTGGTCAGATAGTCCTGAGGGGTTTCTTCTTTGTTCTAACACTGCCAGTTCTCAACAATGTAGGGATGGAAGTCTGAGCTTTCTCACAGCTTCAGCAGGCCTGCAGAGAAGTGGGGAAGGAACATCTGTGTCCTCAACTGGGGCTACTCCCAGGGCAACAGAGCCAAATAGCAGGAGAGGGACAGCGACAGTAAGAGATGGGCAAGGGGGCTGCAGAAGCCTCATGTAGATTACATGAGAGATAATGAATGCACCAACTTTTGTCCTTCTTTTCATATAACACTGAAATATCATCCAACTAAGTGAGGCTTATGGTCTACGGTATTGGTATAAGATTCACAGAAAATAATAAAAATAAGGATAACATGACTTTTTTCACCAAGTTAAGTATATCCTTTTAAACAAATTACTTAATATAGGGATATGTATTTTTTAATTTCATATATTTGGGGGGTATTTTATGGCATTATGGTGATAGTGGATTTTTTTTCCTTTTTAATGTCTTTTTTATTATTATTATACTTTAAATTCTAGGGTACACATGCACAATGTGCAGGTTTGTTACATATGTGTACATGTGCCATGTTGGTGTGCTGCACCCATTAACTCATCATTTACATTAGGTATATCTCCTAATGCTATCCATCCCCCATCAACCCATCCCACAACAGGCCCCGGTTAGTGATGTTCCCCATCCTGTGTCCAAGTGTTCTCGTTGTTCAATTCCCACCTATGAGTGAGAACATGCGGGGTTTGGTTTTCTGTCCTTGCGATAGTTTGCTCAGAATGATGGTTTCCAAAAAGAAGACAAGCAGCCAACAGACACATGAAAAAATGCTCATCATCACTGGCCATCAGAGACATGCAAATCTCACACCAGTTAGAATGGTGATCATTAAAAAGTCAGGAAACAACAGGTGCTGGAGAGGATGTGGAGAAACAGGAACACTTTTACACTGTTGGTGGGACTGTAAACTAGTTCAACCATTGTGGAAGACAGTGTGGTGATTCCTCAAGGAACTAGAACTAGAAATACCATTTGACCCAGCCATCCCATTACTGGGTATATACCCAAAGGATTATAAATCATGCTGCTATAAAGACACACACACACATATGTTTATTGCAGTACTATTCACAATAGCAAACACTTGGAACCAATCCAAATGTCCATCAATGATAGACTAGATTAAGAAAATGTTGCACATATACACCATGGAATACTATGCAGCCATAAAAAAGGATGAGTTCATGTCCTTTGTAGGGACTCAGATTGTGTTTTGGATGTGCTATGGTTTAAATGTGTCCCCTCCAAAATTTATTTGTGGTGATATTAGGAGGTGGGGACTTTTGGGAAGTAATTAAGCCATGTGGGCTCCACCTTGATGAATGGATTACTACCTTATGAAAGGGCTGGAGGTAACTAACTTAGGCCTTTTTCTCTAGCCCTTCTGCCTTCCCCCACCTGAAGACACAGCAGTAAGGCACCGTCTTAGAAGCAGAGAGATGGGAATTTTACCAGACACCAAACCTGCTGGTGCCTTGATCTTGGATTTCAAGCCTCCAGAACTATGAGAAATAAGTTTTTATTGTTTACAAATTATCCAGTCTGAGATATTTTGTTATAGTAGCACACATAGGCTAAGACAAAATGGTTCATAAGCATATTATGATGACATTTATAAAAGAGGAGTCCCAAAATGTTTTGAGCAATGACAAAATTTTGGAAATATGTGTGTGTATCAGTTGGAGTCCCATCAGGAAAACAGCAACCACTCTACATATCTTAAACAAAGGATATTTAATCCAGGGAGTTGGTTACATAGCCAATGGAAGAGCTGAAGACACAAACAGGAGACCAAAATAGAACCAGAGAATAGCAGGAAGTTGTACCAGCTCTGGGACTGGAGGGTTGTGGGGGAAATGGAGTTCTTCGGGTCCAGGCAGAATCTTGGAACATCTGGCAAGAGATAAAACCACCAGACTGATGGAGCAGTGTGGGAGGGAGGCACCAGTGTGAGCTCAGACCAGAGAGAGAAGGACCGGTCAAAGGACCTGGAGCCACAGTGAGGTGTAGCTACTGCTGGAGATGCTGCTCAAAGTAACGTCTGGGGAAGGAACACTCTGGCCTCTTCACCCCTCTCACACCAAGCTTTTCCAGGACTCCTGAGCTCCTGGGAAACCAGAAAGAGGTGAAATGTGGAACTGCACGTATGTATTCCTGGCAATACAGTGCAAGTGGAGGGTGCAGATTATAGCTGAAAGCAAACCAGTAAGTGTTAGCTGCTAAAGTACACTTGAAAAGAAGATTTATGTGGAGTTTGGTATTTCTCTATGTCTGTTCATTTGTTCCTCAGATAACTGAGCACATTCTGCATTCAGGCACAATTTCAGGCTTTAGGAAAAAAAACACCATCTCCTGCTTTACAAAGCTTCCCTACTAATGAGGAAGACAGGCAAGAAACAAGAAAACACATAAATAAATAAACACAGAACTGGAAGACAAAACAAAGTGTGTCATTGGGCAAAGCCCCTTTTGAGGTCTTCACATGTGAACTGAGGTTGGCCAGGCAAGCAGGACTGAGCTGCGGAGGAACCTGGCAGCCTGAGCATTCCAAGTAACAGAGCCGCAGTGGCCCTGGAGCACCACTGTGAGGAAGGAGAGAAGGGTGGGAGATGAGGCTGGAGGGCTAGATGGCATAGGGCCTCGGAGGCCTCATTAAGGTATCCTGTCCTAAGGGTAATGAGAGGCCCATAGAAAATTTAAATCAAGGAGTAGCATGATATAATTTTTTATTCCAAAAATATTATTCATACTGCTGTATTTGCATAATATTGTGGGGGCAGGGGGACAAAAGTGAATGCAGGCAGGCAAATTAAGACCTTTTAATTGCCCAGGAAATATGATAGTTGTATGGACTATGGGGTCCTGAGGGAAATGAGAGAAATAGATGATTTTGAATATTATTTAGAAGTTAACAAAAAACGTTTATGGAATGAATGTGGAGGAATAAGAGAAAAGAAGAGATCAAAGGTAATTCCTAAATTTTTGTTTTAAATAACTGAGAAGATAAGTGATATAGTTTGAATGTTTGTCTCTTCTAAATCTCCTGTTGAGATGTAATCCCCAATGTTGGAGGTGGGGCTTGGTGGGAGGTGTTTCAGTCACAGGGGGATCCCTTATGGCTTGGTGCTATTTTCACTATAGTAAGTGAGTTCTCTCAAGATCTGGTCATTTGAGTGTTAGCACTTCCCCCCTCACCTCTCTCTTACTCCTGCTCTCACCATGTGATACACCTATTTCCCCTTCTGCCATGATTTTAAGGTTCCTGAGGCTTCACCAGAAGCTGAGCAGATGCCATACCTGTGCCATACTTGTACAGCCTGCAGAACAGTAAGCCAATGAAACCTCTTTCCTTTATAAATTACCCAGTTTCAGGTATTTCTTTATAGCAATGCAAGAATGGCCTAATACAATGGGGGTTCCCTTTACTGAAATGGGGAGGATGGGATCTTCTAACTCTTCGTTATTGAAATGTCACTGAGAGGCTGCTTTGGATATGTTAATGTATGAATTATTCCTCAACAGCCAAGTGAAAGAATTTCATGCCATTTCATTAATGGAATTATACTAATCAGTGGAAATAAAGCTAGATATGTAAATAAATTTAGGCAGCACTAACATTTCAATGATAACATAAAGCCATAAGATTAGGTAAGATGGCCAAAAGAGAGGGCGTAGATAGACCTCATGCTCCCCTGGAAGAAGTATGATTGGCCTATTTAAAAATAAACATAAAAACCTCTTGTTTGAGGGATGCATGGGACACCTTTTGGAATAGATGTTTCTATATCTGAATTTCTTTCTATGGGTACTTTGAAGAGCACTAATTGAAGGGACTTTGGGCATTTGTCACATGGAAAATACACTAACAACTTGCCGCTTAGATTCTTCTTCCTGTCATTTTCAGGACTTCTTGTCTTTCTCGGGACTTTCATTTGATTTGGAAAATTTTCAGTCATTATTTCTTCAAATTTGCTCTACCCTCGTTTTCCTCCTTCTCCTTCTGGATGACACAGATGTTACTCCAGTGACACAGATGTTACTCCAGTGACACAGATATTACTCCAGTGACACAGATGTTACTCCAGTGACACAGATGTTACTCCAGTGACACAGACGTTACTCCAATGACACAGATGTTACTCCAGTGACACAGACATTACTCCAGTGACATAGATGTTACTCCAGTGACACAGGCATTACTTCAATGACACAGATGTTACTGCAGTGACACAGATGTTACTCCAGTGACACAGACATTATTCCAGTGACACAGACGTTACTCCAGTGACACAGACGTTACTCCAATGACACAAACATTACTCCAGTGACACAGTTGTTACTCCAGCAACAAAGACATTACTCCAGTGACACAGTTGTTACTCCAGCAACAAAGACATTACTCCAGTGACACAGATGTTACTCCAGTGACACAGACATTACTCCAATGACACAGACATTGCACTCTTTGACTACATCCCACACCTCTTGCACACTCTGTCCTGTTTTTGCCCATTCTATTGTCTCTTTTTCTTTCTTTTGGATATATTTAGTATAGCTGTCTTCCTATTTACTTACACTGTTTTCTACTGTGTCCAGTGTGCTGTTAAATCCATTCAGTGAGTTCTTATTTCAGACATTAATTTTTCAATTATAGAATGCTCATTGGATTCTTTTAATAGATTTTAATTCTTTGTTGAGATACTCCTTTTTTAAATCCATTTTTTTGTCCAGATTTTGCTCTGTTTTCTTTGACATATTAATGCCAGTCATACTAAAGTCTTGTCTTTTATGTCCAAAATCTGGGTCATCTTTGGTATCCTTCGACTGACAGATTTATCCTTTGACTACTGGTCACGGTTTCCTGCTTATTTGTATTTCTAGTAATTGAATGCTGGATATTATGGATGACACATCGTGGAAGCTATGAAATACGTTATCCTCCTTTAAAGAGGGTTCAACTTTGTTCTAACAGGCAGGTAAATTACTGACAGATCACCTATATCCTGTCAGGCTAAGGCAGCCTGAATGTGGTTTTGTGTTTATTCCTTAGTTATACCTTTAACTCCTACTGTGTGATCTTTTCACCTGAGAGTGGTCTTTCTGGGGTCTCAAGTGAAGGCCTGGGATAAATATCTCCCCCAAAGGTCTGGCCATGCTAAGCTGGAACTCTACTGTCTCCAAAATATACTACACAGCTAGAGTAAGTAAAGCAGCATGGTACTGGCATAAAAACAGATACCTACATCAATGGAACAGAATAGAGAGCCCAGAAATAAACCCACACATTTACAGCCAACTCATTTTCAACAAAGGCACCAAGATCATATATTGGGAAAAAACAGAAAACTGGACATTAACATGCACAAGAATGAAATTAGACCTCTATCTCTCACCATATACAAAAATCAACTCAAAATGGATAAAAGGTTTAAACAGAAGACCTGAAACTATGAATCTACTAGGAGAAAACATTGGGGAAACACTTCAGGACATTTGTCTGGGCAAATATTTCTTGAGTAAGATCTCAAAAGCATAGGCAATCAAAGCAAAAATTGAAAAATGTAATGATGCCAAGCTAAAAAGCTTCTGCACAGCAAAGAAAACCATCAACAAAGTGAAGAGGCAACCTACAGAATGGCAGAAAATATTTGCAAACTATTTATATGATAAGAGATTCATAACCAGAGTACATAAGAAACTCAAACTACTCAATAGCAAAAATCAAATAATCTGATTTTTTAAAAATAGGCAAAAGATCTGAATAGATATTTCCCAAAAAGAGACATTCAAATGGCCAACAAGTGTATGAAAAAATGCTCAATATCACAGATCATCAGGGAAGTTCAAATTAAAAGCACAATGAAACCCAGTTAAAATGGCTAGTATAAAAAAACAGAGAAAATAACACATTCTGGCAAGGATGTAGAGAAAGAGGAACCCTCATACACTGTTGGTGTAAATGTAAATTAGTGCAGCCACTGTGGAAAACACTATGGAGCTTCCTCAAAAAAACAAAATTAGAACTACCCTATGGCCCAGTAATCCTACTGCTGGGTAAATTTCCAAAAGACAGAACATCAGTATATTAAAGAGATATCTGTACTCCCATGTTCACTGCAGCACTATTCACAACAGCCAAAATAGGGAATCAACCCAAGTGTCCATCAGCGAATAAATGGTTAAAGAAAACAGGGTAGGTATATATATACACACACAAAGAAATGTCATTCAACCACAAAAAAAAAAAAAAAGCTTGTCATTGGCAGCAATGTAATGGACCTGGAGGACTTTATGTTAAGTGAAATAATGCAGGCACAGAAAGACAAACACCACATGTTCCCACTCATATGTGGGACCTGAAAAGCATTGATCTTATGGACATAGGAATAGACTGATTGTTACCAGAGGCTATGAGGGGGAGGGATGAAGAGAGGTTGGTTGATAAGTACAAAAATACAATGAGATAAAAGGAATAGGATCTAGTGTTCAGTGGCACAATAGGACAACTATAGTTGACAATGATTTATTGTATATTTCAATATAGACAGAAGAGAACATTTGGAATGCTCCTAACACAAAGCAATTATAAATATTTGAGATGATGAATATCCCAGTTATGGACATTGATTATTACAAATTCTATACTTGTATCAAAATAACACAAGTACCCCCAAAATATGTACAACTATAAGAATAGGTTAAGAGTTATATCCAGTATGACATTCTGTGTCTTCTTGTTGTGGTGGTTAGTTCATTTCTATTTTTGTGACTATTGATCTATTTGAATTCATAAAAAGTAGAATAAAAAAGAGAAATGCCTGCTCTCCAGGATCTCCACCTGGCTCTCAGCCCCAGCAGCTGCTTTTCAGTGTGCGCACACAGTGGAGTCACCCAGGCCCTGAGACATTCCCACTCACATGCTGAGCTCCTCTCTCTGTGGTGTGCCCTCTTTGTGACTTCGCCTCCCAAATCTCAGTCACCTTAGTGCCTCGAACTCATCTCTGTTCTCTTCTACCAGCAAGACCACTGCCTCCTCCCTGGGATCATTTTTCCCTCAGCAATGACCCAGAAATACGTCCACAAGATGCAAGCCTGCGTGAATTTGGGGCTAATCTTGTGTGACTCTGTGTTTTCTGCATTGCAAGCCAGACTTGATTGTTTTCCAATGCCTACAAACTGTTTTTCTAAATGTATTTTTCCAGATGTTACAGTTTTTTTTATGATAGGGTGGTAAGTATGATTTCCATCTACTTTCTCTATGGCTAGCAATCTAGTTATGCTTTTATTGTTGATTTCTAACCTAATTCAATTTTGATCTCAGAATGTGGTCTCTACACTATCAAGTATTTGAAGTTTCCTGAAACATTTTTATAACCTAGTAGATAGTCAATTTTTATAAACAGTCCATGTGTGCTAGAAAATAATGTGTGTTTGTCATGTGTGGCCATCGGAGTCTACTAGTACCAATTATATTAAGCTCACTAATTGTATTGTTCACATATACACATCACTATTAAATTTTTTTGCCTGTTTTATATATCAGTTACTGAAAGGAGCATGTCAGTTGTTTCTGTTTCTTCTTGTGGTTCTGTTCATTTTCCCTTTATGTGTTTTGAGGTATTTTCAAATTTTGAATAATTTTAGGATTATTTTAGTTTCCTGTGTATTTGACCTTTACTAATTACTCTTCAGTAACTCCTTAACCCCATTGATACTTTGACTAAAAGCCTCGTCTGTCTTTTATTAATGAAGCAACACCAGCTTCTCTTTTTCATCCTTTTACTTTAAACATTTTTGTGAACTTGTATTTTAGGTGTAGGCCTTGCAAGAATAGGTTAAGAGTTAAATTTTGTTTTTATATCCAATATGACATTCTGTGTCTTCTTTTGTTGTGATAAGTTCATTTCTATTTTTGTGACTATTGACCTATTTGAATTTATCTATCATTTTATTTTTTCTATATTTTCAGCTTTTCCTATATTCTCTTTTTTCTCTCTTTCTTCTTTTAGACTGACTTGGTTTTTAACATTTCATCCCCCAACCTCTACTCTTTCAGAAATTATTCCCGGTTTTGTTGTTTACTTGGTGGTTATCCTTAGAATATTAACATGCTCTGAAAGTCAGGATGCTGGTAGGAAATTAATCGCTTATATGAGAACATTTTAATAAAGGGGGTCTCCTCTGAAGCACAGTCAGAGTTTAGCTGGGTTTTATGAGGAACAGTAATCGATCATTGTCACACTTGGGTTTGAAAGGGCAAGGAAAGGAGAGTGGTTTCCAAACCCACAAAAGGTAGAGATAGCTGTGAGAGCTTTAAAAGATGGTGTCTTGGGTTGGGCGTGGTGGCTTATCCCTGTAATCCCAGCACTTTGGGAGGCCAAGGTGGGCGGATAACAAGGCCAGGAGATTGAGACCATCCTGGCTAACACGGTGAAACCCCACCTCTACCAAAAATACAAAAAATTAGCTGGGCATGGTGGCAGGCACCTGTAGTCCCAGCTACTCGGGAGGCTGAGGCAGGAGAATAGCTTGAGCCCGGGAGGCGGAGATTGCAGTGAGCCCAGATCGCGCCACTGCACTCCAGCCTGGGCGACAGAGCGAGACTCAGTCTCCAAAAAAAAAAAAAAAAGAGGGTGTCTTACAGAAGCTGCCTTTGGAGAGCAAAGCAGCCACCTGAGATGACCCAGCAGAGGGAGCCGGGGAGTACATCCCTCTCCCTCACTCCCCTCTCACCTCCAGTGCCTCCCAGGGCAAACCCACGGAACAGGCACAAGGGCCAGCCTTCCTGCGCAGAGCGGGACAGGCCTGAGAGGATAACTGAAGAAGTCAAGCCCACGAACGTGTCTGAAGCTAAAGTAAAGCCACCACTCCACTCTCTCCCGAATAAAACAGGAATCCTAGAGCACATCAGTCCAACCACTTCATGGTGTATTAGTATAATATTGTTGTCAGCCTTTTACTTGCATTTTAACCCTCAAACTTCGCATTGTTCCTTCTTTCTTTCACTCATTTATTGTTTTTTGCACCCTAAGCCGATATCTTTCTTTCTCATACTCCTTCAAGAGTTCTTTCAGTGAGGGCCTGGTGGTTGTGAATGCCTTCGATTTTTGTTTGTTTGAAAATGTCTCAATTTTGTCCTTATTTTGTAATGAAAGTTAGGCAGACCAAATAATTTGAAAGTGACAGTTATTTTCCCTGAGCCCTCTGCAGATATTATTACAATTGTTTCTGGGTAACATTGTCTTTTAATAAGTAAGCGGTGGTTTAATTGTTATTCCGTTGTAGGCAGTCTGTCTTTTCTCTTCATCTGCCTTTGTCTTTTTTCTTTCAGCTGTTTAACTACAGTTATTTAGGTTTCTTTTAAAAATCTATCCGTTTTTCTTTTAACTTCACAGCCATGCTTTTCTTAAATATTCCCTCTTCTCCACTTTCCCTATTCTTTCGCTTCTGGAATGCTGATGAGTGTGTTTTAGACCACTCTTTCCTATTTGCTATCTCTCAACTTCTCTGACATATTTACCATTTTGTCATCTCTTACTGCCATATCCTAAGTACTTTCAAATTTCTTTTCTAGCTTACCAGTTCCCTCTAAGCTGTATCTAATCTGCTGTCTGAATCGTCTATTAACTTTATAATTTCATTGACTGTATTTTTCATTTCTAAATCTTATATTCTCTCATTTTAAAAACCAGCCTTTTTGCGCTGTGGCTCCTGCCTGTAATCCCAGCACTTTGGGAGGCCAAGGTGAGCAGATCACCTGAGGTCGGTTGTTCAAGACCAGCCTGACCAACATGGAGAAAACCCATCTCTATTAAAAATACACAAAATTAACCGGGTGTGGTGGCATATACCTGTAATCCCAGCTACTCGGGAGGCTGAGGCAAGGGAATCGCTTGAACCCGGAAGGCGGAGGTTGTGGAGAGCCTAGATCATGCCATTGCATCCAAGCCTGGGCAACAAGAGCAAAACTCCATCTCAAAAAAAACAAATAAATAAAAAGAAAGAAAGAAAAAAGAAAATCAGATTTTCTTATTTGATATCTTGTTTGTTGCTAACATTTTTATTTCATCCTTCATTGTATTAAAGATTTTATGAGTGGCTTTATTTTAAGGTCCTGTGTTTTATATTACAGCATCTGTGTTCCTCAGAGTCTTCCTCTGCCATTGCTGGATCCCCTATAGATGTTTTGTCATTTTGATTGTGAGGGCATGCCCTGCAGAATTTAAGTAGAGGATAATCCTAAACAAGGCTGAATTGAGAGCATTTTCACCCTGTATTTTTTTTCCTAAGGAATCCAGGACACTATCATTCTGGGGATATTTTAATTTAATCATTGACTTATAATTTTCTGGATCATGAAGGCAACATAATTAAAATTCCAAGCAAATATAAGGGTATTTTCAAGGCTACACATTCTCCAGAGAGGAAAGAAAAAGTGTTTTTCAATCCAGAGCTATGGGCAAGACAGGCAAGTCATTTTGTCAGATCCTTTTGCCAGAGGGAAGATTTCTTCTGTCTTGAAGTACTGTCCTGCCCTCTGCTCTGAGAACTGCTGCTTCCTGGAGGTGGCAGCCCTGCAGCAGCTCACTGGGAAGCTGGGCTGGCTGAATGGGCAGGGTGATAAGTCAGCTACTCAGGTTTGGCACTAGACTAATGACCCCCTCAGGGCTGAATGGCCCCCTCCTCCTCAGCCCTGCAACCCCAGGCTCCCCTCTCCCTGGCAATGCTCCATGCTTGCTGTTGTGCTCTGCCATGGCCCCTGTACACATCCTCACCTGCTGGCTTCCTCTGTGACCCACTGTCACCTGCATCCATTAGTTTATAAACTTCCGAAGACTCCTGTTGTGTCGCTGAGCAACACAAACAAGCATTGTTTCTATTATTTCATTTAGAGAGAGAAGACCAGTTTATACTCAGTTCAACCTCTTGCAATGGAAATAATATTTTACATAACTGATATACTGTGTTTAGTATATTTTGCTTTAAAAGTCTAGAAAGTAAGTAATGTAGTTAGTCATGATTTGGAGTAAAGATGGGAAAATGTAATACAGGAGGAAATGAAGTCTTGGGTGGGAAGAACACTGAACTGCAGCCATAAAACCTGGGTTCTGCTCCTTGTTCAATCACGAAAGCACAGTGTGCCATTGTCAAGGTGATTTATTCTATCTTGGCATCAGTTCACTCAACTGTCAATAAGGTGGATTTTGTTAGATGCTTTCTAACGTGCCATCCTTTTCTAAAACTCTATAAATTTTAGCTACTTGAAAAATGTATGTATGTACGCTACCTACTTCCCTGAGAATGTTGAGTAAGAGAGAACACTAACTACCAACCTCATTATAAAGACCAGTATAAAGACCTTAA
Source organism: Hylobates moloch (assembly GCF_009828535.3). Classification (NCBI taxonomy): domain Eukaryota; kingdom Metazoa; phylum Chordata; class Mammalia; order Primates; family Hylobatidae; genus Hylobates; species Hylobates moloch. The sequence goes on along the minus strand of NW_026652284.1, from coordinate 46,357,092 downwards.
TATCTCCTACTTCATCTCTTGATTTAAAAAGAGGAAAAAAGTTAAAGCCCTTAGATCGTAGTTCAAAATAATTCTAAAGATTTTTATCCAGCTTGCTCAAGTATGACAGATCATTCCTGGTGATAACATAGGCAGCAAAATGCAGCTGGATGTAAAGCCAATGAATAAGGATTCCCAGTTGTGAGTTTTCCAAATAAGCAAGAAAGACTACAAGTCTTCTGTCAGGTAGTTACTAAGCATGAAAAAGGCAAAGCTGCCATGATTTACTCGCTATCTGTTACCAACTCACGACCGCTTTGCTTGGGTTCCTTCTCTGGTAACCAATGGCCGTCAGGTGTAGCCTGAGAGCACTTCACCTCAGCTATACCATGTAACTCTCTTCTTCTGCCCTAATCACTTAATACTGTTATTGGGGGGTGGTCCTGCAGTAGCCTGCTCAGATGTTCTCATATAAACAGAAATCCGTAAGAGTAAGAGTGTTAACCCTTGTCCACTGGGAAATGAAGCCCATCCATTTTCCATGTCTCAGACGGACGTTTCTGCATATTCTGCAAAGTCCTTTGGAGGGCTCTCAGCAGGAGCTCCCCTAGTCCACAGCAGTACTGCTCAATTATGAGCTAGTGAGTGCCCCTTATGTTGACTTCCTCCTCCTCTTCCTTTTATTCTTCCCTGTCCCCCCACCAATCTTTTTCTTTGTGATAACTTTCCAAAATAGTCTACCTTTGCTGGGGTGCTCCATTCAGTCCTGCTTTGAGCTGAAGGCACTCATTTCCACAGACATCGGAAATATTGCTTGTAGTGAGAACGGCTCTGAGAACTGCTGTTGACTGAAGGAGCTGCCTTACTCAAGGCTATGCTGCTATCCTGGGGCCAGTTACTACTCCGTGACCGGTCAGTATTGGAGTACAAAGACCTAGCCCCTCGACTTAGGTTGGACAACTCTGCAAGGCCGCCTAAGAATCAGTGTTCACCATGGGTCAGTGGACACCTCTATGGCTGTCACATCACAACCCAACTTCTCCATTTGTTTAAATCCACTTCACCCACTCCCTTAGCTGTGCTGTTACTCAGAGCACACTGACTGACAAAACTGCTCAGCAAATTTCTGTCATAGGGCCTTGTTTCAAGGCACCTAAGACACAGCCCTTGTCTTGGGCTTGTTGTTTTGAGTTTCTGTTGGTGAGGAATAGCAATGCAAACTAAGACAGTTGGAGTATGTGTGTGTGTGTATATGAGAGAGAGAGAGAGAGACAAAATTTAGGGGTTTTGATGATCACTTCCTTACAGCAGGAATTTCTTAAGTTTATAACTACAATATTTTGGGCATAGGAAGCAATCATAGCAAAAGAGAGTCATTAATTTTTAAGATGGAATTCAGGCCTAATAACTAAAGCATACCAATTAGTTATTGAGTAGGTGAAGAGCCATAGAAAACACATGCATGTCAGTACAGTATGTAGTTTTTTTCCTATCTCACTGAAAAACCATAATTTATGTATCCTTATTTTAGGACACTACAGACAATAAAGTTGCAAATTTATCTCTTTTTCTTTAATCTTTCCAAGGCAGTGAAGGTCTATAACTAATATCCACTTTTCTCCTTCTGTATATTCCTCAGATTTCTTGGCACTTTTGCATTTTAGCTGCTCTCAACTCTGTAGTTCCAGTTGCCAATTAAGTATTCATCATAATTTAAAATTAGCAGGTAATATAAAACATTTTCAAAATTACTAATAAATGGATAGGGATGTTAAATTCAAGTCTAAGGCTGATTCCTGCAGGGCCATTTATTTTTGGCATTTAACACCACCTGCCTATGCAGGAAATTAAGTAATGTTCTTTCCTTAACTATAATTTTTTTTTCTTTTAATGATGGTAATTGCAGAGAAGAAATAAATCACAAAGAAAATAAAAACAGAACTATATATATAACTATTTGTGGTTACACTGCCTTTTCCAACAAGGCATAATGAAATTGAAGATTAAGCAATAATGTAATTATTTATGGACAATCAATCTAGAGCACTCAGACTCCCAAGACAATGCATTTCTCTTGAATGGCAATACATTTAAACCGTATAATTCACAACTTCTAATACTAATTTTATTTTGCCTACATTAATCTGGTTGGTGTTAAAGGAAAATAAGTAAATGCTTTGGCTTTTATATTTTTGCAGTCTTTTGTATTTCATGTAGAGCATCAATACCACATTTTGTAATTACAAAAATTATATCATTTAAATGATGTTTCTAAAAAAAACAAAAATTGGCAAGTGGGACCTAATTAAACTAAAGAGCTTCTGCACAGCAAAAGAAAATATGAAGAGAATCAGAATAAACAGATAACCTATAGAATGGGAGAAAATATTCTCAAACTATGTGTCCAACTAATATCTAATATCCTAATTTATAAAGAATCTAAACAATTGAACAACAACAAAAAAACAAATAACCCCATTAAAAAATGGGCAAGAGACATAAACATTTCTCAAAAGAAGACATATAAATATCCAACAAACATGAAAAAGTGCTCCTCATCACTAATCATCAGAGAAATGCAAATCAACACCACAGTGAGCTACCATCTCACACCAGTCAGAATGGCTATTACTAAAAAGTCAAAAAGTAACAGATATTGGTGACGCTGTGGAGAAAAGGAAATGCTTATACACTGCTGCTGGGAATGTAAATTAATTTAGCTACTGTGGAAAGCAGTTTGGAGATTTCTCAAAGAATTGAAAACAGAATGATCATTTGACCCAGCAACCCCATTACTGGGTATATACCCAAAAGAAAACAACTCATTCCACCAAAAAGACACATGCACCTGTATGTTTATTTCAGCACTATTCACCATAGCAAAAACATGGAATCAACGTAAATTGACACAGGAAGAGAAAACCAAATGTCACATGTTCTCACTTATAAGTGGGAGCCAAACATTGGGTACTCATGGACATAAAGGTGGCAACAATAGACACTGGAGACTACTAGAGTAGGGGGTAGAGAGGGAAGGGGAAAAGGGTTGAAAAACTAACTATTGGGCACTCTGCTTAGTACCTAGGTGATGGGATCATTCATACCTGAAACCTCAGGATCACACAATATACTCATGTAACAAACCTGCATGCGCACCCACTAAATCTAAAATAAAAGTTGAAAAAGATAAATAAATAAATAAATAAATAAATAAATAAATAAATAAATAAAACTTCTGAGATTTAAAGCCTTGTTGTTAACTGCTTGAATTTTTTGAAGACACAAAAATACATGGAACTTGTTGACAGGCAAACACCTTGTTTGTCACTTTGTTTCTCTATTGTATAGAGGTGATCGCTCTTGTTAAATGCAAATAAAACAGGTCAAGGCCAGACCCAGGTGATGTTCCAAGGTAAATGTATATTGCATCTTCCCATGTGCTCCTCTCTCATTGATCAATGTCTCTTGCTGTCCCTCTAGCCCAGGGCAGCCAGGAGCATCCTAGAGCTCTGAAGTAGTCCCTATTTATTCCATCCCCTTCCTTTCTTTCTTCCCCAGTTCATCTATCTTGCTTTCCAAACACTCAGTCAAGGATTATCTCAAAAGTAACATGAAGGTCCAGTCTATATGACATAACTTGATGGACACATGTTTCCAAATATGGACTCATCATAATAAAGAGCTCCATTATGGCTCTATTCTTTTCATTTGTGTAGGTGTTACAGGACCACCAGATTCATATGACTGCACAGTAACAGACCAATACACAGGGACAGCAGGGTTTGCAGCAGAGAAAGAGTTTAATGATCACAGGGCAGCTGAGAAAATGGGAGCCTTAAATTCATCTTCCCTGGAGTTCTGGGTTGGGTTTTTAAGGAGATCATGAAGGGTGAGGAGCTGGAAAATTAGAGTAATTGATTGTTTAATGTAAGTGGGGGATAAAATCATCAGGATATGGAAACTGCCCTCTTTGGTGTCAGCTCTTTGTGGCGTCCTTTACCAGCGATGCAAGTAGCTCCACAACTATGCAGGACCTGAAAGAATATCTCAAAGGGAAAACTTAACATTTTACAATGTTAAAGTTGTTATCTATAGAGCAGTTAAGGGGAACTAGAAACTTATAACAGGGTCTGTGTGATTCTGGGGCAATAGGTACCAAACAACTATGAGGAACGGGTCAGAGAGCAGCTGACCTCCTGATGAATGCTGATGTGCTGTATGCTTGGCTTATGTTTGTTTTTTTCCCTCCCTTATTCCATGATTAATTTTATAAAGTTTACAGGGGCAGTTTCATAGGTATATCAGACTCGAAGAGTCCCTCATTAAAAATTCATGACCTCTGAGGTAGTAAAAATGGCTAAAATCATCATTAGCACCTAGAGAGTAATTTTCACTGAGCAAGGCCACAGATACCTGTGCAAAGAGGAAAGCAGCATGATCTCTGAAGCCAATCTCTGAGATAATCTCACCAATCTAGTGTGCAAATGCGTGGATGGTGCATGGTAGGGACTCAATAGACAGTGAATGGAATTGTGGGTTGACAATACAAAGTGGCAAGTGTTGAACTCGTTTCACCTAATTCTCAGCTTTCTATGAGGCTTTGTTCTTAGGGCATAGTTAGAGGGCCAGAAAATCAATCTCATAAACAAATGCAACTTAATATAAGGTGTTAATAAATAATTTCCAAAAATACACCTCCAATACACCACACACACATACACACACACACACACACACACACATGCACACCCACCCCCATCATGTCCTCATGGTCTGATGTAAATACATCTGTTACCGCCTTTCTCCACACCATGTAATCACCAACTGGATCTACTTCTCCTTCAACTTGGCCACATGTCTCAAATTCAAGTGATTACTAGTTCCTGGCAAACGACATGATTGTCTGGGCCACGTGGAGGCAGGTGAGAACTGCATCTTCTAAAGCAGCAACACTGCCAAGCTGCCAGCTGCCATGTGTAATGTGGGCCTGATGTGCTGTATATTCTAACTTTTTTAAGTTGAGAAAGATATATTAGCCTAATGTAAAATTCATTGGTAACCAATTCAGCTCTGCATCAGCTAATATATTGTTCATCTTTCCCCAAATTGGATCACAGGTTGCCAATATTACGGTCTCTGAAGTAGAACATGATTCTCTGAAAGTGTATCTAGGTCTTGTTCTTTCTTCTATCTTTAGTGCTTAGCCTAGTATCTCACGAGTAGTAAGAGCTGGGTCTGCGGAGAAGCTAAGTATGCCCACAGTGCTAACCATTCCCAGGAGAGTCCAGTGCTTAGAAACATCCCTGGGGCCCAGGGAAATGATTACCTGCAGTTAGTCTTTTCTCCTCTAAGAAGAAAATTTCTTTTTATAGATGCTTCCCCTTACCACAATACATCAAAAATAGAAAAGAAGACATAAAAATCATTCAAGGCAATATTATCAAAGACCATAAACTAAAATATTTTCTTAAAATAACAAACCCTTGATATTTTATTATGTCAGGTTTGACTAGAAAAACGAAATCAGCTAAAACATGTCTAGACAGTGCCAAGTCCTCCTTCAACTTGCTCTTCTGACCACAAATGATACTTTGTGTGATTTTATGCATAAACTCTCGCCTACATTAATGTTTGCAGTGCTCTTTGTTCATAAAGTTGCTGCCCAGGAAATCACCAGCAAGAAAAATTTGAAAGTGTCCTGAAGAGAGTGAAGAATCACTTGATTTTATGAACTTGCTCTTTGTTGACAGAGTAAAATAACACTTAAAGTATCACTCAATCTACTCTACCAAAGTGCAGTACAGGTTTAAGGAAATTACATTTAATTCAGACAAAAAGAAGAGCTTAACACAAATGATTCAAAACTTGATGATCTATTTGGTTCAAATTCATTATCTAGTATTAGTTTTTTACTTGTTCAGACAGTCTAAGTTTAATCTCCTTACTTTCAACGAATGTTGGTTTTATCTGTTAATTAAAAAAAGAAAGGAAGGAAGGAAGGAAGGAAGGAAGGAAGGAAGGAAGGAAGGAAGGGGAAGGGGAAAGGGAAGGGGAAAGGGAAGGGGGAGGGGAAGGGGAAAGGGAAGGGGAAGGGGAAGGGAAAACAGGTCAAAATACCTCTGACTTGCTGGTCATTGCATCACATTACCTGGGTCTAGGGTATATACTACACAATGAGCTTCATGAGCTTCATGAAGCCCTTGAAATTGTGGGCAAAATATTCTCTGTGTCTGTTTTTTTTTTTTTTTTTTTGGGAAGGGAGTTCAGATCTTTTATTAAATTGTCAAAGAGACTAAGAAAATATTAATAATCGTGGAGATATGTGATCACCCAGTTCTCTTCCAATACTGAAATTTCTGTGACTATTTCAGAAATTCATGCAGGTGAATGTGATCATGAAAATAAGTAAAAACTGTGTAAATACCTTATTGGAATCACAGATTAGTCAACTTAAGAATAATTAGCAAATGGCTTATATGTATTAACCCTGTATCCTTTGAGATTGTTTACTATTGTTACAAAATTCAAAACCAACCCTCAATATACAAAAAGTTTAACAAATCAATAATAAATGAATGAAATACTCAACAGAAAAAAATAGAGCAAATGGTACCCCCCCTTTCCAAGCACCAACCTGGTGTGATATATATAAACATAAATATATCTACTTTAATGAGCTATATCTAATTATCTGTTTCTACATAACAAACCACCCCAAAACTAAGTGGCTCAATACAACCAATAATTGTTTATTATAGTACATCATGAGTCTGTGAATTGGCTAGAGGTTGGTGGAAACCATTTGGGCTTACACGTCTGCAGGCTGGCTAGGGATTCTACTCTTGGTTGAGAATGGCTAGGACAATACAGCCTAGACAGCTCAGCTCCATGCTTCTCCTCAGACCATTGGGCAAATACAGGTGTGTCATGCTCATGGTGATGGCAGATGAGCCAGAAGAAGCAAAAACTTTGAAGGTCTCTTAAGGTCTAGGTTGGAATAGCTTCACCATCACCACTGCCTCATACTGTTCTCAAGGCAAGTCATGTGACTGAAGGTTGAAGAAATACACCCTGCATCTTTAATGCAAAGAACTGAAAGTTATGGACAAAAGCATAAATACAGAATTCTCTATACTGAGGCTATTAATTAAGTTTATCGCATGGGCCAAACTTCTGAAGAGTCCGAACAGGAAGCAGGTTTATTTTTCTCCTGGCATTGCCTTAAAATATGTTCTATTGAGTCTCCCTTCTCCTACCCCTTGACCATACCTCGAATTTTAGCTCATTTGCATTGAAACAGTCTATCTGAGTAATGACTCCTCACTTTTAGGCAAGAATATGTTCAGGCCAACCATATCCAACATCCAATTCAGAGCTTCAATTTTGTCAGGTTTCTTTGCTCACAGACTTGTACAGAGGACAAGGGTTACAGTTCAGATCCCCCCTTCAAGGAAGGATGTGCCTCCCAGCTGCAAGGAGTGGATAGCAGACAGATCCAGCTGTCAGCCCCTTCAGGGCAGCCTCAGCTGCAGAGAGCCCCCACCGAAGCCCACGCCCTGTCTGAGCACCAGTATCCGGTGCCTGCGGTGGGGGCATAAAGGCCTGGCCAGTTGACCCCAACCCAGACAATGCTGGTGGGCAGTTCTTGCTGCAGAGCTCCTGCTGGGGTGGCTGAGGCTTCGTAGGACCTGCCTCGCTGTCTGCCTGAACCTGCTTCCTCCCTCTTGCTTTCACAAGTGTCAATCCCCATAAATATTTTTTGCACCCCAAACTCCACCTCAGCATCTGCTTCCAGAAAATTCAAACTGTAACAGATTTGTTCTGTAACTATTTCGCCTCTCCTCCTGCTGACTTCTCCAGGGGATGTGCCAGGGAATGGGAGACCAGGGGTAAGGATGGAAAGGTCGTGTCACCGGTGCTGTTGTAATTCAGATGTGCTGTATCAATCTCTCTCTTCATCTAGCTATCTATACACATCTACACATACATGTCTATCTCTACCCATATATATCCATATGTATGTATCAATATCTTTGCATACATATGAACACATACATATCTACAGCTATCCACACATATCTGAACATATATTGTATCACTACCTCAGTGGTAAAGGAAGGAAGATGGTATCACTGCTGCTGCTGTAATCGAGATGTGTGTAAGGCATCTAGCTATATCAATCTGTATCTAGCTATCTATGCATAGATATGTAAACATACCTATATCTATCCATACATATCTATACATATGTATCTATATCTATCCATACATATCAGAACATACATATATACATCTATCTATACATATCTACACATACATATGTATCTACATGTATCTATATATACATATCAAAAGAAAACTGTTTTTCTACTCAACAACACTAACACTCAATGTCTGGGTTTTTTCCACAGCAAGCAATTCTCCAATTCTCTGTGGATATCAATTGAGTGTCCTAAAATTAATTTAATTTTGACACCATCTGGAGCCACTTCATTAGCATAATGTGGCATCAGATTCCACTAATTAAGGGCTCAGACCCACAAGACTGCCACTTTAAACACCAACTGCAAGTCCTGGGCCTCCCAAACTTTCAGACGCCTATAAATTAGGGGTTTCCACCATCCCTTTCTCAGGATTGGTAATTTGCTAGAATGGCTCACAGAACTCAGGAAAGCAGTTTACTTTCTACCACTGGCTTATTAGAAAGGATACTACTGACTGGGCATGGCAGCTCAAGCCTGTAATTCCAGCACTTTTGGAGACTGAGGAGAGAGGATCACCCGAGGTCACGAGTCCAAGACCAGCCTGGCCAACATGGTGAAACCCCGTCTCTACTAAAAATACAAAAATTAGCCAGATGTGGTGGCACATGCCTGTAATCTCAGCTACTTGGGAGGCTGAGGCAGGAGAATCACTTTAATCCAGGATGCAGCAGAGGCTGCAGTGAGCCAAGACCATGCCACTGTGCTCCAACCTGGGTGACAGAGTGAGACTCCATCTCAAAAAAAAAAAGAAAGAATGCTACTGAGGAACAGCCAGACGGAAGGCATGCATAGTTCAAAGCATGGGGGAGGGGCCCAGAGCTTCCATGCCCTCTCTGGCCAGCCTCCCAGTGTAGCAGGACAAGCCGCAGACAAAACCCCTCAGACTAGGGGCTGCATGCACCAGCAATCAGAATGGAACAGAACAGAACAGGGATTTTCACAATGCTTTTCCATACAATGTCTGGAATCTATATCACAACCAGTTAGGTCAGGGGTCTATCTTTAACCAGGCCTTGGGCCCGGTGCCAGGCTGTCTGCCTGTGGATTTCATTTCTGCCTTTTAGTTTTTACTTCTTTCTTTGGAGGCAGAAATTGGGCATAAGACAATATGAGGGTTGGTCTCCTCCATTACCAGCACTTCAGTGTGTTCACCAAACTGGAAACTCTCCAATCTCTGTTGCTTAGGGTTCTTATGGAGGCTCCATTACAAAGGCATGAATGATAAGATCATTGGCCACTGGTGATGGAACTCAGTCTTCAGTTCCTCAGGAGGTCAGGACTGGGGCCACATAGTTGATTCCTCTGGCAGCTGGCCCCATCCTGAAGCTGCCCAGGGCCTACCAAGAGTCATCTCATTAGCACAAACTCAAGAAGAATTAAAAAAAGTCTTGTTCTGAATAACAAAAGGTGTTCTTCTCACCCCTACCACTCAGAAAATTCCACGAGTTTCAGGAACTCTGTGCCAGGAACTGGGAATAAAGACCAAATATATATATTTCTTGTTCTATCACAGTATCTTTATCTATCATCATTTCCCACCTGCTTATCCTGCCTCCATGTATCCCCCTTCTAGGCATACCTTCATTTTTGTGGGGATAAGGGAAGACTGCCTCATGGCTACCCAGAGGTGTATGGGGGTAGATGCTTCTCTGCCCTCTGTTCACCTCTGCCTTGAGCCTCTGGTCCCATACAGAGTGGCTTGGACAGCGGTAAGAATCTTGTCCTTCCTGTCTGCTCCTGCCCCTGTGGCCTCTGGCAAGAGGCCTTACCTTCCCTTATATACGTGTTCTGAATGCCCTACAATCCCTTTGTTTTTATAAGTAAGTGGATTTTACTAGAGTTTCAGAAATAGCTATAAAAAATTGCAATGTGGAATTAAAATTTTTAACTGGATGCTTAATAGGACTGATCACAGAGTTCAAGGGAAAAACAAAGAAAAATTAAATCCTTCACATGAGATCTTCCTTGCATACACCTTGTAGTTAGCTTTATTTTCCTGTATAGGATATTTCCCCCTCTCTGCCTCTCAGAGAGCTACCCCTTCAAACTTCTCTACAACCTCCAAATCTCCTTTTCCTCTGGAATTTGTTCCTTCACCCACCAAGGAAATTCCTGGAATGCAAGTATCACTGATGTCTAAACTATCGAGTAAAGCAACATCTTTGGAGATTGATAGAAAGGTGAATAACTGGATTGCAGTTTCACAGTTCACAGTAGATTTGGAAACTTTTTTTCTAAAAGTATCTTTGCATTTTATTTTAAACGGTAATAAATGCACTCCATTTTTGCCCTTGTCTCCTGTGGGTGACAAAGGACATGCTCTGCCACCCTCATCTTTTCCTTAAAAGTCCCCCCCCCAACTCCTGCCCCAGATCTATCTACACACAAGCTAGGCTTCATTCCACCAAAGAAAGCATGGCATTAAAAACAAAAACAAAAACAAAAAAACCTATTGGCTATCTCTTCTGTTCCAAAACATGGGACAAAATTTCACATGATCTTTTTGAAATATTGTGATGATGGCTGGGCACAGTGGCTCACATCTGTAATCCCAGCATTTTGGGAGGCTGAGGCAGGCAGATCACCTGAGGTCAGGAGTTCAAGACCAGCTGGGCAACATGGCAAAACCCTGTCTCTACTAAAAATACAAAAAAATAGCCGGGTGTGGTGGCACACACCTGTAATCCCAGCTACTCGGGAGGCTGAGGCAGGAGAATTGCTTGAAACCCAGCGGCAGAGGTTGCAGTGAACCGACATTCACACCACTGCACTCCAGCCTGGGCCACAGAGCAAGACGTCAGCTCCAAAAAGAAAAGAAATATTATGATGACATCCTTTTGTAGTATAATACATTTGGTTAAGCTTAAATAACTTTTCCAAATATTATGTAGTACAAACAGAATATATCAAGCTTGCTTGGCTATGTAGCAAGAAAAACTGACTTGTAATAATCAACCCTGAGACATATCTCAGCAATATGATCAAACATTCAAAGCTAACATTCAACCAAGACGACACTGGATCCATCTTTCTGAAAAAGTAAGGCAAGACAATGCAAACCAACGATCTTATATTCAGCCAAGCTCTCCTTCAACTATTGTGGCTACAGAAAAGAGGTTTTGTTTTGTCTTGTTTTTAACTTTTATTTTAGGTTCAGGGGCACATGTGAAGGTGTGTTACGCAGGTAAACTCCCATCACAGGGTTTGTTGTACAGATTATTTCATCACCCTGGAGTTAAGCCTAGTACCCAGTAGTTATTTTTCTGTTCCTCTCCCTCCTGCCCCTCCACCCTCAAGTGGGACCCAGTGTCTGTTGTTCCCTTCTTTGTGTCGAGTTCTCATTTAGCTTTCACTTATAAATGACAGCATGTGGTATTTGGTTTTCTGTTGCTACATTACTTTGCTAAGGATAATAGCCTCCAGTTCCTTCCATGTTCCTGAAAAAGACATGATTTCATTCTTCTTTATGGCTGCATAATATTCCATGGTATATATGTATCACATTTTCTTTATCCAGTCTGGGCATTTAGGTTGATTCCATGTATTTGCTATTATGAATGGTGCTGCAATGAATATTCGCATGCATGTGTCTTTATGGTAAAATGATTTATATTCTTCCGGGTATATACCCAGTAATGGGATTGCTGGATGGAGTGGTAGTTCTGTTTTTAGCTCTTTGAGTAATCACCATACTGCTTTCCACAATGGCTGAACTAATTTACACTCTCAGCCACAATCTATAACTGTTCCCTTTTCTCCACAACCTCACCAGCATCTATTTTTTGACTTTTTAATGATAGCCATTCTGACTGGTGTGAGATGGTATCTCATTGTGGTTTTGATTTCCATTTCTCTAATAATCAGTGATATTGAGCTTTTTTTCATATAATTGATGGCTGCATGTATGTCTTGTTTTGAAAAGTATCTTCATGTCCTTTGCCCACTTTTTAATGCAACATCTTTGTTCATATTATTTTATGAACAAAATATTCATAAAATATGAATATATTATGAATATAATTATATTGTGAATATTATATTATGAATATAATTATATTGTGAATATTATTATATTATGAATAGATATTGTGGATATTATTATATTATGAATATTATAAATATTTATTTGTTGTTCACTTTTCTCTAGTTTAAGTACTTTATAGATGCTGGATATTAGACTTTTGTCAGCTGCATAGTTTGCAAATGTTTTCTCCCCCTCTTTAGGTTGTCTGTTTATTCTGATGATATTTTTTTTTGGTGTGCAGCAGCTCTTTAGTTTAATTAGATCCCATTTGTCAATTTTTGCTTTTGTTGTTATTGTTTTTGGTGTCTTTGTCATGAAATCTTTGCTCGTCCTTATGTCCAGAATGGTATTGCCTAGGATGTCTTCCAAGGTTCCTATATTTTGGGTTTTGCATTTAAGTCTTTAATCCATCTTGAGTTGATTTTTTTATATGGTGTAAGGAAGGAGTCCAGCTTCAATCTTCTGCATGTGGCTAGCTAGTTAACCAGGCACCATTTACTGAATAGGGAGTCTTTTCCCCATTGCTTGTTTTTGTCAGCTTTGTCAAAGATCAGATGGTCATAGGTGTGTAGTCTTATTTCTGGGCTCTCTATTCTATTCCATTGGTCTACGTGCCTGTTTTTGTACCAGTACTATGCTGTCTTGGTTACTGTAGCCCTGTAGCATGGTTTAGAGTCAGGTAACATGATGCTTCCAGTTTTATTCTTTTTGCTTAGGATTGCCTTGGCTATTCAGGCTCTTTTTTGGTTCCATATTAATTTTAAAATAGTGTTTTTCTAGTTCTGTGAAGAATGTCATTGGTAGTTTGATAGGAATAGCATTGAATCTGGAAATTGCTTTGGGCAGTATGGCCATTTTAATAATATTGATTATCTTATCCATGAGCATGGAATGTTTTTCCATTTGTTTGTGTCATCTCTGATTTCTTTCAGCAGTTATATGTAATTCTTATTGCAGAGATCTTTCACACCCCTGGTTATCCGTATTCCTAGGTATTTTATTCTTTTTGTGGCTATCACAAATGGGATTGTCTTCCTGATTTGGCTGTTTGCTTGGCTTTGTTGGTGCATAGAAATGTTAGTTATTTTTGCACATTGATTTTGTATCCTGCAACTTTGCTAAAGTTGTTTATCAGCTGAAGGAGCTTTTGGGCCAAGACTATGGGGTTTTTCTTGATATAGAATCATGTTATCTGTAGACAGGGATAGTTTGACTTCCTCTCTTTCTATTTAGATTCCCTTTCTTTCTTTCTCATGCATGATTTCCCTGGTCAGAATTTCCAATACTATGTTGAATAGGGGTAGTGAGAGAGGGCATCCTTGTCTTGTGCTGGTTTTCGCGGGGAATGCTTCCAGCTTTTGCCCATTCAGTATGATGTTGGCTGTGGGTTTGTTATAGATGGCTCTTATTACTTGTCATAGTATGTTCCTTCAGTATCTAGTTTTTAACATGAAGGGATGTTGAATTTTATCAAAAGTCTTTTATGCATTTATCCAGATAATCATGTGTTTTTTGTCCTTAGTTCTGTTTATATGATGAATCACATTGATTTGCATATGTTTAACAAACCTTACATCCCAGGGATGATGCCTACTTGATTGTGGTGGATTAGCTTTTTGATATGCTCATAGATTCTGTTTGCAAGTATTTTGTTGAAGATTTTTGCATTAATGTTCATCAAGGATATTGGCCTGAAGTTTTTTGTTTTTTTTTTTTTTTTGTATCTCTGCCAGGTTTTGGTATCAGGATCATGCTGACCTCATAGAATGAGTTGGGGCGGAGTCCCTCCTCCTCAATTTCTTGGAATAGTTTCAGTAGGAATGGTACCAGCTCTTCTTTGTACATCTGGTAGAATTTGGCTATGAATCCATCTAGTTCAGGGCTTTTTTTGATTTGTAGGCTATTTATTAGTGATTCATTTCAGAGACCGTTATTGGTCTGTTCATGGAATTAATTTCTTCCTGATTCAGTCAGTCTTGGGAGCATGTATGTGTCCAGGAATTTACTCATCTCTTCTAGGTTTTCTAGTTTGTGTGCATAGAGGTGTTTGTAGTAGTTTCCAATGGTTATTTTTTATTTCTGTGGGGTCAGTGGTAACATCCCCCTCATCATTTCTAATTGTTTAGTTGGATTTTCTCTCTTTTATTTTGTATTAGTCTAGCTGATTACCTATCTTATTAATTTTTTCAAAAAACCAACTCCTGGATTTGTTGATCTTTTGAATTTTTTTCATCTTGATTTTCCTCCAGTTCAGCTCTGACTCTTGTTATTTCTTGTCTTCTGCTAAATTTGGGGTTGATTTGTTTTTGCTTCTCTAATCTTTCTGTTGTGATGTGTAGAAGGCATAATGGCATAATCTACATGGCAACTCATAAACAGATGTGGAACTTCACATCTTGATGATAGCCAAGACATCATATTCCCAAGTGCATAGAGAAAATTCTTTTAAAACTTGATTGTATATTTGGTTACAAATAAAACATTAGTAAGTTTGGTAAAATAGAAATATTACAAGCATGCTCTTTGATCACAATGCCATAAAACTCAAAATCATTAACAAAGTCAAAGGCCCTCCTACATAGAAAGTTTAATTCTTAGAGAAAAGGGGAAATAAAGACTCAAATAAAAGAATTCCTAAAACAAATTTAATGAAAACACGTACATCAGAATCTCTGATACATGAAAAGCAGTGATCGGAGAATTTATAATAAACATTCTAATTTTAAAAATTGAAAAAATGAAAAAAACTTGAGAAAAATTCTCAACTCAAGAGACAACAACAATGAAACAGAAACAGAAAGAAAGCATAAGACAAATAATAAAGACAAATGCAGAAATTAATGGGTTAGAAAAGAAAAAATAATACACCTAATTAGTAAGTCAAAATAAATATACTATTTTCTTTTTAATAAATAAACACTAGTTATCTTAATTTAGAAAAAGGGAGGAAGCACACATATACAAAAACGAGAAATTACAAAATTACAAAATAATTTCAGAAACATAGATGAAATAATTTCACTGAGAAACAAAGTTTAGCAAAAGTAACCCAAGTAGAGGTAGATAAATCAATTTACTGAAAGACAAACAGAAGGGTTTCAAGGAACTATATTGTAAAAGAAGCACTGACCCCAGGGTGTTCCACAGGAGAATTCTACCAACCTTCAAAACCATATTGTCCCAGTGCTCTATAAACTGTTCCAGAGCATGGACGATGAAGGAGAAATTTTCAGTGTTTTCGTTAATCAAGTAGAACATTAAGAATTAAACAGATTAAGAGATCACATACATAACAACAAAAATTCAGACAAATATAATTTATAAATATCAATACAAAAATATTAAATAAAGTATTGGCAAACAGAATACAACTTCTTGGGAAAATAACAATAACCAATTGGTATCTACCCCAAAATGCAAGGTAGAGCAGTGTTAGGACATCCATTAACGTAATACAGCTTACTAAAAGACCTAAAGAGAAAAATTACGATTATTTCCATAGGTGCTGAAAAAGACTTTGACAAAATTTGATACTAACACAGATGAAAATATTCAAGAAAATAGGAAATGTTAAAGTTATTTACACTTAGATCAGGAATAAGGCAAGAATGTTCATACTAAATTCAGCATTATACTGAATGTGCTGGTCATTGCATTAAATTAAACAAGAGATGATGAGCATTTCTTCATGTGTTTTTTGGCTGCATAAATGTCTTCTTTTGAGAAGTGTCTGTTCATGTCCTCTGCCCACTTTTTGATGGGGTTGTTTGTTTTTTTCTTGTAAATTTGTTTGAGTTCATTGTAGATTCTGGATATTAGCCCTTTGTCAGATGAGTAGGTTGCAAAAATTTTCTCCCATTCTGTAGGTTGCCTGTTCACTCTGATGATAGTTTCTTTTGCTGTGCAGAAGCTCTTTAGTTTAATGAGATCCCATTTGTCGATTTTTGCTTTTGTTGCCATTGCTTTTGGTGTTTTAGACATGAAGTCCTTGCCCACGCCTATGTCCTGAATGGTATTGCCTAGGTTTTCTTGTAGGATTTTAATGGTTTTAGGTCTAACATATAAGTCTTTAATCCATCTCGAATTAATTTTTGTATAAGGTGTAAGGAAGGGATCCAGTTTCAGCTTTCTACATATGGCTAGCCAGTTTTCCCAGCACCATTTATTAAATAGGGAATCCTTTCCCCATTTCTTGTTTTTGTCAGGTTTGTCAAAGATCAGATAGTTGTAGCTATGCGGCGTCATTTCTGAGGGCTCTGTTCTGTTCCATTGATCTATGTCTCTGTTGTGGTACCAGTACCATGCTGTTTTGGTTACTGTAGCCTTGTAGTATAGTTTAAAGTCAGGTAGCGTGATGCCTCCAGCTTTGTTCTTTTGGCTTAGGATTGACTTGGCGATGCGGGCTCTTTTTTGGTTCCATATGAACTTTAAAGTAGTTTTTTCCAATTCTGTGAAGAAAGTCATTGGTAGCTTGATGGGGATGGCATTGAATCTATAAATGACCTTGGGCAGTATGGCCATTTTCACGATATTGATTCTTCCAACCCATGAGCATGGAATGTTCTTCCATTTGTTTGTATCCTCTTTTATTTCATTGAGCAGTGGTTTGTAGTTCTCCTTGAAGAGGTCCTTCGCATCCCTTGTAAGTTGGATTCCTAGGTATTTTATTCTCTTTGAAGCAATTGTGAATGGGAGTTCACTCATGATTTGGCTCTCTGTTTGTCTGTTATTGGTGTACAAGAATGCTGAGAGCCCCTCAGAGAAATGCAAATCAAAACCACAGTGAGATACCATCTCACACCAGTTAGAATGGCCATCATTAAAAAATCAGGAAACAACAGGTGCTGGAGAGGATGTGGAGAAATAGGAACACTTTTACACTGTTGGTGGGACTGTAAACTAGTTCAACCATTGTGGAAGTCAGTGTGGCGATTCCTCAGGGATCTCGAACTAGAAATACCATTTGACCCAGCCATCCCATTACTGGGTATATACCCAAAGGACTATAAATCATGCTGCTATAAAGACACATGCACACGTATGTTTATTGCGGCACTATTCACAATAGCAAAGAGTTGGAACCAACCCAAATGTCCAACAACGATAGACTGGATTAAGAAAATGTGGCACATATACACCATGGAATACTATGCAGCCATAAAAAATGATGAGTTCGTGTCCTTTGTAGGGACATGGATGAAACTGGAAAACATCATTCTCAGTAAACTATCGCAAGGACAAAAAACCAAACACCGCATGTTCTCACTCATAGGTGGGAATTGAACAATGAGAACTCATGGACACAGGAAGGGGAACATCACACTCCGGGGACTGTTGTGGGGTGGGGGGAGGGGGGAGGGACAGCATTAGGAGATATACCTAATGCTAAATGATGAGTTAATGGGTGCAGGAAATCAACATGGCACATGGATACATATGTAACAAACCTGCACATTGTGCACATGTACCCTAAAACCCTAAAGTATAATAAAAAAATAAATAAATAAATAAAAAACAAAAAACAAAACAAAAAAAATAAAATAAAAATAAAATAAAATTAAATATATAGTAGAATATCTATGCACATTCTGAGTCATTTACACGCAATGGCAATGGTAACAGCAATTGTAAAGCTCTTGGTGTAAAATTATGGCTGTTTTTTTTTTTATTTTCTTCTTTGTACCAAATGCTATATTTTCCACCTCTAAAAACACACAATAAAAAATACAAGTCCCAGATATCAGAAGAACAACAAAAATAAAAAATAAAAAAAAATAAATTAAACAAGAGACAGCAAGGAAAAGCACCAGAACTGGCAAACTACAACTTGTAGAGGATACGAGAGCCTATCTGGAAAAGTCTGGAGAATCATAAACAAACTCAAACAATAAGAGAATTCAGGTAGTTGGAAGAATATAAACTTTATAACATACAGAAATTAATGGCCTTTAGCTGAGTGTGATGGTGTATGCTGGTAGTCCCAGCTACTTCAGAGGCTGAGGCAAGAGGATCTCTTGACCCCAGGAATTCAAGGCTGCAGTTAGCTATGATCACGCAACTGGGGTGAGACTCCATCTCTTAAACAAACAAACAAACAAACAAAACCAGAAAATCAGAAATTAACATTAATGACCTTCATATATTAAGCCAATAACAAGTAGGAGGAAAGTCTGGTTTTACAAACACAATTAAAAAGATAAAAATACTTAGGAATAAACAAATTACATATACAAAACCCATACAACGGAAAAATTAAAAAATTTCTGAAAGACCAACAAATAGTTGTGAACAAATAAAAATGCATTTCTTATTCTTATATAAGATGACCTAACATCACAAGGTATCAGTTCTCCCTAAATTAATCTGTAAATTTGATACAATCCTCAAAAAATACCAAAAAGTTTCTTTACCAAGGTAGACATGTTGATACTAAAATTCATATACAATCAAAAATGCAAGAATAACCAGAAAAACATTGAAAAGAAAAAAACTATGAGAGGAGGCTAGCTCTTTGAGAAATTAAAACATAATTCAAAGCATCTATAATTAAGTAGTGTGCTATTGGTTTATTGTGTAATAGACAGTAAACTAGAATTAAAAGTCCAGAAACAGAACCACATACATATGGAATACTATAAAGGTGACATTTCAAATCACTGTTGCAAAGATGTACTTTTGAATAAAAGGTACTGAGAAAACTGGGTAGTCATTAGGGAAAAGGTAAAACTATATCCACAGCTTATATCATGCACAAACTGTATCTATAACTTACATCATGCACAAACTATATCCATGACTTACACCACGCACAAGAATTATCTCCAGATAGGTCAAAGATGAAAGTATGAAAAATGAAGCCGGCAGGGCATGGTGACTTATGCCTGTAATCCCAGCACTTTTGGGTGGATCACCTGAGGTCAGGAGTTCAAGACCAGCTAGGCCAACATGATGAAACCCCGTCTGTACTAAAAATACAAAAAATTAGCTGAGTGGGGTGTTGGGCACCTGTAATCCCAGCTACTTGGGAGGCTGAGGCAGGAGAATCACTTGAACCCAGGAGGCGGAGGTTGCAGTGAGCAAAGATCGCACCACTTCACTCCAGCCTGGGTAGCAAGAGCGAAACTCCATCTCAAAAAAAAAAAAAGAAAACACACAAGTACTAGAAGCAACAGTAAAGATTTTGTAACCCTGATTAGGGAAAGATTTTCTAACCATGCCTCAAAATCTAACTGTAATAAAAGATAAACTTGATTACCTAAAAAAAAAATTTAAGATCTTTTAAGTTACAAAAAAAATCATAAAAGTCAAAGATACTTAGAAATCAGGAGAAAATAATTATAACATATGTCATAAATACAAGGATAACATCCCTAATACATAATAAATTCAAACTGCAGGGGGGAAAAGGCCAAAAATCTCATCAGAAATGGGCAAAATATATGACAATTTATTCATTAAAATATTTATAATTTAGACCCTAAAAATATGAAAAGGTGCTCAAACTTACACCTCACTAGCAAAATGCAAATTAAAACTACCCTGAGACATCATTTCTCACCTAAGAATTTGGCAAAAATTAAAAAGTATGACAAGACATTCAGTTGGGGAGATGGGAAAACAGGACTCTCATAGCTTACTGGTGAGAACAGATAGACACAATTCTTTTAGAGGAGAATCTGGCAATATCTAATGAAACTATGTAAGTATTTATTTTTTGACTTAAAGAACTCACCCTAAAGTTACATCCCCAACAATAAGAAAATACATATGAACAAGATTGTTACTTGCAACTATGTTGGTAATTACAAAATATTGAAAATAATCTAATGCCCATACCTAAGAGAGCAGTTGAATAAACTATGGTACATCCACACATAGTCTACTGTGCAGTGTATAAAAAGATGGGGAAGATCTTTCTGAACTAGAGAGAGGAACGCTGAAAGCTAGGTACAAAAGGGCATGTATATCGTGCTTTCTTTTTTTAGAGACAGGATCTTGCTCTGTTGACCAGGCTGGAGTGCAGTGGTACAATCAAAGCTCCCTGCAGCCTTGAATTCTTGGGCTCAATCCTCCCACTTCTGCCTCTTGAGTAGCTGGGAATACAGGCACATGCCACCACACTCAGCTATTTTGCTGCTTTTTGTATAAGAAAGAGTATGAATCTGCTCATTTCTATTAATAGAAACAGAAAGAATAAAACATAAATAAATGAAATAGGTTACATACAGGTGGTGGTGGAAAATGACGTAGGAAAAATGAAGAGGTGAAAATGGGTTTGAAGGGAAGGGAAGAGAATTTTGCTTCTCTGAATGTGCTTTTGTGTACAGTTTTGATTCTTAGAACCATCTTATATCTAGATGTCTAAATGCCAAGGTTGTAAAAGACAAAGAATTCCTGAGGAATTTTTCCAGATCATAAGAGATTAAAGATACAAAACTCCTACATTCAATGTGTAAGCCTCTTCCTTTTCTTTTGTAATGAAAGGCATGTGGAACAATTGGCAAAATTTTGAATAAAGTCTGTAAATTAGACAATAGTACTGTAGCAATTTAATCTCCTGATTATGGTATTTATTCTGTGGGGAGGTAAGAGAATGTCCTTATTCATAGAAAATACGTATTAGAGTACTCCTCCCTCTGTCTTTCACTCTTTCTTGGTCTCTCACACACAACTGCATACAGAAAGAGAATAAATTTTAATTATCTAAAATTACTTTTATATATTTATATAATTACATAAAATTACTTTGATATATTTATGTGTCAATTAAGATTTTTTATTGTCAAGTTAATTTTAAGGATTTTCAACTGTCGCTATACATTAATTAAAATGAAATTCTAGAATTCTTAATAAAAACTACAAAACAGTCAAAATATGTTGGTGGGTATCAGTCTAAAAGCTGACAGCCTAGAAAATTTGTGCCTGGATTCCATCAAAATTTGAGGAATTCTAATGAGATAAAAAAATTAGTCAGCCAGGCATGATGGCTCATGCCTGTAATCCCAGCACTTTGGGAGGTGGAGGCAGGCAGATTACTTGAGCCCAGGAGTTCGAGATCAGCTTGGGCAACATGGTGGAACGTCATCTTCACAAAAAATACAAAAATTAGCACGGTGTGGTGGTGCATGCCTGTAGTCCCAGCTACTAGGGGTGTTGAGGTGGAAGGATGGCTTGAACCTGGGAGGTGGAGGCTGCTGTGAGCTGAGATCATGCCACTGCACTCCAGCCTGGGCGACAGAGCAAGACTCTGTCAAAAAAAAAAAATTTTTTTTTGAAAGGTCAATCAAAGTAAGAAGAAAATAATAAAGGCTGGTGAAGAAAGCTTGGCTGTGCCCAGTCTCTTATGTCTTCTCTTCTACCATAAATCCCACCAGCAATAACAACTCAAGAATCTCAAGCATTGGAAAAGCCAAAACAAGGGAGAGGTAGGGGACCTCCAAGGTCTCATTTGGCCACTCAAAGCTCCTATGACAGCTTCATGTTCTGCCTACCCATTGTCAAAGCACACCAGCTCAGCATCCTTAAGCGTCATAAATTCTTTAAGCAACGCGATCTCAACGTGGTTAGAGATCGCCTCTAATTTCATGTCACGACGTGGCTCTTTGTGTAGACTGTGGATTTGAAATGGTAAATATAACCAAAATGCTTTGCTGTGTGAGCCTAGCCTTAAACTGCTATGATGATCCCCACAACAGCTGCCATTCCATAGACACTTTTCTTTTCTCACCTTCAGGATTACATGGGGCTCCTGTGGAAAAAATGCAAACCTCTGCCGAATAACTTACTCCAAAGTCAAACTTTGAACTGATTTCATGTTTTAATAAGTGTGTCAAAGGGAATTATGTTTTATTAAAATGCCATTCATGATAACCACTGTAGATACTAGTAGTAGATCCTGATGAAACTTTCCCCATAAGTCTTTCTAGATATTTAGACATGGCGGACAGCAAAACTTCCCCTATGGGAGAGAGGCTTTGTAAAGTTCTCCTACGGAAGATGAACAAGTCCCTGTCTCTCGTCAACTGTCAGACTCACAGGACAAGGTTTTCTCAAGATATTAATTTCTTTTTTTTCTTTTTTCTTTTTCTTTTCTTTTTTTTTTTTTTTTTTGAGACAGTCTTGCTCTGTTGTCCAGACTGGAGTGCAGTGGTGCAATCTCGGCTCACTGCAACTTCCACTTCCTGGGTTCAAGTGATTCTCCTGCCTCAGCCCCCTAAGTAGCTGGGATTACAGGTGCACACCACCACACTCAGCTAGTTTTTTGTATTTTTAGTAGAGACGAAGTTTCACTATGTTGGCCAGGCTGGTTTGGAACTCCTGACCTCAGGTGATCCACCTGCCTCGGCCTCCCAAAGTTCTGGGATTACAGATGTGAGCCATCATGCCTGGGCTCAATATATTAATTTCTTATTCTCAGCTTTACTCTCTATGGTGCCAGTGTAACTGGAAAACCTTAAATGTCTTTTTCCTTTTTTTTTTTTTTTTTTTTGAGACAGAGTCTTGCTCTGTTGCCAGGCTGGAGTGCAGTGGTGCGATCTGGCTCACTGCAAGCTCCACCTCATGGGTTCATGCCATTCTTCTGCCTCAGCCTCCCGAGTAGCTGGGACTACAGGTGCCCACCACCACGCCTGGCTAATTTTTTATATGTTTAGTAGAGACGGGGTTTCACTGTGTTAGCCAGGATGGCCTCAATCTCCTGACCTCGTGATCCACCCACCTCAGCCTCCCAAAGTGCTGGGATTACAGGCGTGAATCACCGCACCCAGCCAAATATCTTTGTTCTTGCTGTATATTTCTTGAGTTCCTCCCATAGCTCAGGCTCTAAGCGAGGCTAAATTTTATCCTCACACCATGGGATTCTTCAATCGAAGTCCCACACAGGCCAAGTTTAGCATTGGTAGAAGATGACAAAGGCAAGGTGATGTAAATTAGCCAAGATGTTCAGAACGCCCAAGGCATAAGAATACTTCATTGAGAAGTCAGCATTTTTGCAGGACCTTGAGATAAACACTGAATTTTTTAGAGACTTGACCTCCATTACAGTTGCTAAGCTCTACACCTAGCTAGAATTTCTACCTGTGTGATCCCAAGGCAATGCTCACATAGTAACCTGTGGCTGGGTCCTCTTGCCTAGAAAGCCCCTGGGTATACAAGATGCCAAAAAGAACACGCCAGGCTTAATATTCCTTTCCCCATAGAGAAAAAATGCCTTTGAAAATTATGCCATGATATTTACAAGGAAACAACAAAATTACTTCTTATATCAATGATTTTTTAAAAAATTTAAATTAGTAAAGTTGCCTCTAAGTTCTTTGCTAAACACAATCTATCATAACACAGGAGTTGTTAAAGTTATAATGCCATAACCTCAAACAAAAGAAACAAAGATGATTTAATGAAAACGGACTTTCAAAATTGTATAGAAATCTCCTATAAATATTTTAAAAGTCGTTTCATATGAATACATCTTTACAGAAAGCATCCTCAGAAAAGAAGCACAGGATGAGAAGATGAATTAACCTGAAATGAACATAAATTAGACAAGTTGACATTTTACTCCAAACAAACCAGAGTAATGATTTACCTAGTTCTGCATGAAAATGTGTCTAAGTATTCTCTCTCTCTCTCTCTCTCTCATTGTACTAAACACTGGAATTTTTTTTCTAAACTTTTCCTCCTACTTGACTTTTTCATGTTTATTTGGTTTTGAATAACACTTTGACAACTTGATATTCCCTGCCCTGGTTTCCAGTGTGCTCTCTTTATCACAGTTTCATTTTTTATTGTCTCCCGTTTTTGCCCAGATTGAACAAAGTTTCTAAGTCGTTTTCTCTTATGGAACTGATCATTTACATAAGTGGTAGCCAATAGAGACAGTTGGCATGAAACCAAGAGGGAGCCTCCATTTTGATGACTACTTTCAAAGAGCCTCAATACACCTTTCTCCATATCCATACCCATTCTAAAGGACTCAGTGCAACCTAGCTATTGCTCATGATTTTTCACCTCAGTGATTCGACTGCTTATCAAATTGACTTTTATGGCTCTTAAAAAGAATGTTTTGTAAAGCTTGAAAGTGTCTCAGGAAAATGAAGACCACATGTCTAGGGCTGAGGCACCTAAAGCCTTAGTAGATCCAGATCCTCTGGAATTGTGCCAAATGTCCTCATGCCACTTGCACAGATGACGCTCCGTGGTTTACTGGTTCTGCATCTAGAGATGAATTTAGTGATGGAAATGAGGCAGTGAAAAACTTCAATCAACATATGATATTAATGGTATATAAACAGTAGTTCCAGGAACAGCATGCTTCAAATAGCTAAATAATATGTCCACTTGGTACCAAACAACCAGAACCAGAAGTAGCAAGTGTGTTTCTAATTAAAATACTTCAAGTATGACCAAATAAAACCCACTGGTGTATCTGTGCTGCTCAGATTTGGAAAAGAGAGGCCCAGTGGGCATCAGAGATGGCACCTGCCCTTCCACTCCCCAACCCTCAGGCTCACTCACATTTTTGGCCACAACTAAAAAGGCTCTGTTTTCTATAATTTATAGATGAACCATCAGTTTTATATTTATTATAGTTTATAACGAACCATCAGATTTAATTTTTATAAGACATAGTACCAGAATCAAAGATAACCATGAGTATATGAACTTCTCTAAAATGTTTTAGAAGAATTTACCTGGAAATAAAACTTCAAAATGTTACCCCAATCCCATGTCAGTTAGTCAAAGTGCAGCACGTGTGTGTGAGTGCATGTGTGTGTGAATGTGTGTGTGTATAGATGAGGGCATGAACAATCTTAGAACAGTAAGAAGGTGAGTCTTCTCAAAGCAATGAGTTTAATTGTTTAAATTCCAAGTGAACTTCAAAGAAATGGAAATAACAGCTTTGCCTAGAATGCAGATTGACAGCGAAGTGTGGAACATAATAATGACAGAAAGTCAGCATGTTGTGATTTGCTTTGGTTTTCACATGTTCCTTTCTTCATAAACCTGTGACTATGTATGAAGAATAGACTTCATTTTTAATGTAAGTAATCTTTCTCATAGATTCAATTCCCAATGTGACTTTTTTAGAACTAAATTGTCTAACAAGACTGCTTAATATTTTAAATACTCAGTTCACTGTGTCTTAATTACAGACCAAAACTGCACTGTGGGCCCACACTACCCTCTTGACTCTGCATATTGACCAAGTTCAGTGAATAATAGCACACCTCTTTTCCCTGCCTTTTCAGGTAATCACACTATGGAGGTCATACAAACAGTTTTTGTGTTGGAAAAGCCAAAATAATACGCTATTGAAATGCAAATGCCAGGGAAACTGGCAGTTTTCCCTCATTTCTAGACTCTAACTGCAGGGAAAGTGCATGATATATAAACAGTAGTGCATGATATATAAATGGTAGTGCCTGATATATAAACAGTAGTTCCAGGAACAGCGTGCTTCAAACAGTGTGCTAGTCCATTTTTACATAGAAGTGTGTGATCAAAGAAAAAGAAAAGTGTAATTTTTAATATTTTTGAGAAAGACACACTATATCCTCCAAAATGGCATACTCTGCAGATTTTACTTACACATTGTTTTAAAATGATTCATCATAAAGAATATAACATCTTTTGAGTAAAATAAATAGAAGCAGGTAATCTAAATAACAAACAGAGCAGTAAAATTCTCAATGTTCTCAAGGCAAACCTTTATTCCCTCATTCCCATTCATGCTGCATTGACTCCAAGCATCCAGGTCAAAGTTGGTACAGTCTCATCGTGTTGTCAAAGACAACTGGATGTCAAAAATACATACGATCCTAGTTACTGACTGACTTCTGAGCAGTTCCTCATTGCCGGACACTAGGCTAAAGCCTGAGGATATAAAATATGAATAAGTCATCATCTCTATTCTTGAATCAGTACTGAGAGGAGTGAGAGAATCAAAGGTTCAAATTTATAAGATGTTTTAAAGCAGGTTGTGAAAAAAGGGCTATCGATGCACAAAAAGAGGGCAACGGAATCTATGGGGACCATCAAGAAAGGATTCATGGACTAAATGGTATTTGAGTTGGACCTTGAAAGAAGTTTGCTGGGCACAAAGAGGAAGCTCAAAGCACCATGTTCAGAGACATAGCACTGTGAACATGGGTGTGCTCCAGGAGAGGCTAGTGCTGCTCAGTGCAGCTGCAATCCTCTTTGTCCATTTGCCAACAGGCATCTTGAATTGGGCCAGGATCCTTTGCTGGACTGTTCAAGAGCTGTTCCTATCTGGTTTGTTTACCACTTGGGTACAACTCCATATTGGATGGCCGCTGAGTGGTTCTTGGAGACAGAATACTGCTAATGCTTTGTAGTTGAACAACCCTTTTATTTTTAAAAACTGCTTTTAAATTCTCTTTCTGGCATATATCCAGTAGCTGATTTGAGCTCTTGAGGTCTGATCTCAATTGAAAATAGATTATCTATATAACTCAAGCAAAATGACCCTCTTTATAACATTTTCTGGAAAATGTTGGCAAGAGATTGTTTAAATTTTTTCTCCATCAAAAAAAAATCCTGCGTATGTTCCATGTACCTCTCCTTAGTAGATCTCACCTACCTTTGACCTCTCCCAGCTTGGACCCCTGCCCTTCATCTGCTCATAATTCTCCCATGTAGACATGTTCACTAGTGGGCAAACATGCTTTAAAATAAGTCTTTGTCCATTTTATCATATACAAGAAATAAGTATTTTATCCAAGTTTCTGTGAAGTGTGTGTGTTATACATGCTTTAAGAGCTACTGTTATGTCAATTATCCAGGTGCAAAGCTTTGACGCTTGAAAGTAACCACACCATAGTTTGGGTAGAATTGAAGACAACTAAGACCTTTCCTCAAAATACCAAAAATGGATTATTTAGAACACCTTAAGAAATTGTTTCCCTCACTACTATGGCATGGTGCCCATGGCATAGCTAGTGTCCTCCTTCATTGTAGGACCTGCTTGTGCGAGCAGTGCCTCCACTGGGGAATTATTAGATTTCTACTTAATCTCCCAGTTAAGAAAAACTGATACACTAAAAACCCATCCCTCTACTATTTTCTAAGATGGGGAAAGTATTTTTTTAATAGTATTGTAGTTTCTTACTTGACATGCACAGATGGTACTATTCATGTGCCAGCTAATTCCAGCAGCTTATACTATGCATTTACAGTTCATATTATAATATGAAATATGTTAAGGGCACAAGGTATTTTGTACATGCTTCCACATACAAGTAAGACATTTAACATGGTTTAATGTGCAAAGCACATGTGGGATTATGAGTCTGTTTCCATCCCTCCTTCCTCTTCCATTTTCCCATGTACTTCCTGCCACATACTGTCCACCCTTTGCCCTTCTGGGTAACAGTCCCGTGGTACTGAGCTGAACCTCACGTTGTCACTAGAGAAATGTAGCTAGAGGAACATGAGTTTTGAATTTATTAGGAAGTCAATGTATCCTCTCATCTAGCCCAGAGAAACCTCAGATCTTTCTAGGTTTCTCTAAATTCATTCCTTCAAGCCTGCTCTTTGGTTTTCAAGTCTGTTTTGTTTTTAATACATTTACCAATTGCTACCATGTGCAAGCACTACATGCTCTTGGAATCTGTTCATCTTTGCAAATGTCTGGCTATATCTTGTCTCACTGGCTAGTTTTCCCTGGTGATGAGATCTCGGTTCTTTATTATAGGGCAAGAGAACAGACAAGGACTGGACCCTGAAAGGCATTTGGCAAGAATGATGACAGGATGCTAAAATGACAACTTAAAACAAATTGAAAACCAAATTCATTTTGTATTAGCAATGCTACTTATTTTATTAAGCAAAAGAACAGAAGGCATTTCCACCACTGTCTTGGTGACCAGGTCTGAGAGAATATTCTATGGCTCATTAGCAGGAAAGAAGAGCAACTTAAGGATATACAACAGAAGCATATTCAGCTCATGCTGCATGCACACACACAGCTATACAAGAATAAAGCTTTTTCACATAGTTAGAACATTTAGTAAATGCTTCTGTGCCTCACAGCTGCTGTCCTGGCCTAAGAGAACACAGGATTTAAATGAGGGCACAGTCTGGGAAAAGACCAGCACCCCTCACTGCTCCCTTTAACAAAAGCATATTAAACAATTCAAGGTGCCACAGAGATGATAAAACAGGGAAGGAGGAAGAGGGCAGGGACACAGATGTCACACAGCAGCTCACCACAGGAGAGGAGCAGGAAAGACAGCCACAGTGCAACACAGAGGACAAGAGGGGCAGGCTCTGGGAGGTGGACAGTCAGCCGAGCTGTAGGAGGGGTGCAGCTAAATTCTGTCTCCTGTGTGCTTTTTAAAGTAAATCAGAGGAGCAGAGTGGTATCTCTGATTCACATCAAATCAAAAATAGATTGTTGTCTTAGTCATTACAGGCAGCTAAAACAAATTTCCACAGACCAGGGGCTTAAACACCAAGTATTTAGTTTTCACAGTTCTGGAGGCTGGAAGTCCAAGATCAAGGCGCCAGCATGGTTGGGTTCTGCTGAGGGCCTCTCCCAGAATGCAGACAGACTTCTCATTGTGTCCTCACATGGTAGAAAGAGGGCCAGGGAGCTCTCTATGGTTTCTTCCATAAGGGCACTCATCTCATCATGAGGCTCCACCCTCACAACCTAATCACCTCCCAAAAGCTTCACTTCCTAACACTGGGGTTAGGGGTTCAACATATGAATTTGCAGGCAACATGAACACTCAGTTCATAACAATCACATTAGTTCATTCATGGCAGTAGAATAATGTCTTGGAAAATAGGAAGCATGGAATAAAATGAATGCCTTCAAACCATCACTTCTTCCATTTCTGTAATTCCTTTCTTCTCAAAATTTGAGTGTCCACTGAGTATCTAAAAAAACACTCCATCTTGTACCTGAACATAATTATTCGATGCTAATATTTTCAATATTAACCACAATTATTGATTCACATTATTCATTATTTATTCACAAAATTATCATTCTCATGCATTCATCTACTATGCACCAGATGCTAAGCTGCCCACTTGCAGAAGATCAAAATGTAAAGGGAAAATAAATGATTAGCAAATGAAGACAGTGCATCATCAGGAAGGCATATATAAGGCTCCATGAAACCTCCTGGAGTAATTCCTTAACCATATTGGGATGGTGTTGGGATGAGAGAGGCCGGGGCAGAGAGGCCTCACACAGGAGTTGACTTCGAGACTACATCTTAAAACATAAGGAGAACTTTATTGAAGAAAACTCAAGAGAAAGAATTCCTGGGAGACAATGCACTATGGCAGGCTCTGGTAATGAGCGAAGGTGGGAAGTAGAATTTCACTGGTGTGGGGAAGACAGGCAGGGCTGCGTGACCAGAGGCAGTGACCAGGACAATATAAGCACAGGCTCTGCAGCCAGGCAGGCTGGGGTTGGACTCCTAACTCCTTCACTAACTGGTAGTACAGCTTCTATGTCTCAGTTTCCTCCTCTCCTCATCCAAAAAGGGTAGTAGCACCTGTTAGCAACACACCGGTATCTCCGTTGAACTACAGAGCTTAATAAATGCTAACTTTGCCTAGATGTCCAGTGCCCTCCATATAAAGGTTTTTCTTCTGAATGTCCTTTCTGAACACTGTTGGAAAATTCCAAAAGTTGTTTGTTTGGCTTGGGTTTTGTGTTTAGGTTACATGGAGCCCATTCAAACCAAAGAGGCCATCAAAAGGGAAGTTTGCTGGGAAAAATCAGAAGGCAAGAACAGTCTCCAAAAGGAAAGTCTGAAGGTGACACTCCCTTGCTGCAAGGCCATCAGTAGCTTCTCAGAGCCTACAAAAATGAGTCTAAGCTATATTTTTCCATCAAGACCCTGCTAAGGTGTGACCTTCCCCATATGTATGTTCACTCCCCTCCCTAACCCTTAATGCAGTTAATCATCCAGTCTTGAACACTACTTCCATAGCCTACATATACCATTGCCATTGGGCATGGAGTGATTTGTTTATAGGTCCATCTTTCCCGCTGTTCCTATGCTGCTTAAAAGCAAGAAGTAGGACACAGCCACTTTGTGCTCTTAGTGACCAGCTCAATGAATGGCTCAGGTAGCTTCTAAGTAGCATTTGCTTATCTGAACCATCCTAAAGATTTTGGGATGCCATACGCAATAGGGAGAAGTATGATCATATTTATGTTGAAGAGATAATAATGTAAACCACAAAGAAGAGTATGGACTTAAGGAAGGAGAAAATCGATGCAGAAAGATCAGTTCAAAAGCTTTCAAAATAATCCCCACTGAGAGAAGATGAGCACTAGAGTAAGGTGAGGAATGTAGAGAACATGTATTCAGAGCTTTGCACCTGGTAGAATGCTCCACACTTTTCAAATGTGACTGCAGTCTATCCTCAGTTACTGTATCAGGGGAGTGCTATTTTTATCCCGATTTTATTTTTATTATTTATTTATTTATTTATTTTTTGAGACAGGGTCTCACTCTGTCACCCAGGCTGAAGTGCAGTGGTGCAATCTCGGCTCACTGCAACCTCTGCCTCCAGTATCCCTATTTTCAACATGAAAGCAGACTACTGGGCAGTAAGACAACTTGCCAGTAAGACAACTTGCCCAAAGTCACGTAGCTAATATGGAGTGGGAAGTGTGTTGGAGAAGAGGTAAAGAATTTAAGAGATATTAGTAGGTTTAAAAACTCAGTTAATAAATAAATCCTGGGGACAAGCAAGAGGAAAAATCATAGTATCTAATTTGTATGCTTAAGTAAGATCTTTAAAAAGCCAAGTGATATAGGAAAGGACCAATTAGGGAGGGAAAGTCTGACTGTTATGGTAATATTCTTGCACAATACCTGACATGGAATTCAGACATCTACTGAAATAATTTAGACACAAATACTTTGAAATACACAGTTAATTGTTGCAAAGGTAACTTAAGAAAATGAAATGTTCATGAAGTGTTTTCAAGATTTAGCTTCACCTTACATCTGAAATATGGGAAGCCTGACAGTTTCTCTGCTATAAGGTTCTGTTTTTTCTATTATGACAAATACAATTCAACCAAGCGAAGTTGCTGTATGATCACATGAAGACCAGGCGGTAAAGTCCTAGATGAATCTTTAGGAAGGCAGAAACCCTATCTATTTTAATCATCTCTGTTTCCTGAATGCCTTGCACAATACCTGAGACATTGCAGGCATTTAATCAATATTTAATAAATTGAGCCATTACATGCATTTTTAAAATAAAATAACAGCATTATTCATGTTTTTTCAAAAAGAAACATGTAGTTTCTCTGCTTTCAGTAATGTTATGATCACAGTAGGATCACAAAGGATCCATACACACATATATAAGAGAGCATGTGGGCTACAGGACAACTGAGAAGCCCAACATGAGTACTGTGGGAGGGGTGAGGAGAGTTTGCTGCTGCTGCTGCTGCTGCTGCTGCTGCTGCTGCTGCTGGAGAAATATGTCACTGGGGACACCTTTATCTGAAGGTGACAAACTACCTAATTCAGGAAAACCACTTAAATAATAAGAGCATTCATTGTCTCACAAAATAAGAACAGAAGTCAGAAGTGCAAAGATACCATCAAAGACTTGGCCTCTTTCTGTCTCTCTGCTGTACCACGCAGAGCCTCAGATTCTGCCGAGGCAGGCGCCCCAGATGCCCTCCGGACGCTGGCAGTAGGGAGGGCAGTTGCGTGCTTCATCTGTCCTCATCCCGGTGCGCAGGAGAGGCTCGCCTGTGCTGGCTTCCTCTTGAGAAGGGAAACCATTTCTCGGGAGTGTTGGCTAAAGCCGCCTCTCATCCCTGGTTAGCATGAGTCACAGCCTCATTCTAGAACCTGGAGATGGCCTTCCGCTGGAGGGGCGGGGCTCACCCCGAGGAGTTTAAACTGGAGTCGGCTTCCCCCACTTGGAGGAGCAGGGGATAGCAGAAAATCACTACCTCTCTTAGGAAAGAGAAAAAAGGACACGAGGTAAAGCTGCAGGGCGAGACAAGCTAGAGCTAAACCAGCCCAGAGGAACAGAAAGACACTCCCAGCTAAGATCCCCCTTCACTGTAAGGATTAAAATGAAAGAAATAATCTGAATTTGATCCGAAGACCAAAAAGACCTTTCTCTTCCTATACTTATATAAAAGATAAATGCAGGAAGGGGCGGAGCAAGATGCAGAAATAGGGCCCTCTGTTTCTTCTGAGAGAAACACCAATTTGAATAATTCTCTACGCATGAAAGAACCATCACAAGAGCGAGAGAAACTGGTGAGAGACCAGAGTACCTGGTTGTAGCATAAAAATCGACAAAGACGCATTGCATAGGGAAGGAAAGACAGAGTCACAGTGCCCACCTCACCCTTCTCCAGCTCTAAGGGATAAATGCAGAGGGTGCAACACAATTTATCACCTAAACCAGGCCACTTCTGAGCATGCAGGGAAGCACATAAGTTATTAAAATCTTGTGTGTATGTGTATATATGTGTGTGTGCATTTATCTTTATCCAGACCATAGCATTTTTAAATGAGAAAATACTCTTTATAAAGGAATAAGATTGTTAAAGTAAATGCAAATGGAAACACGACCTGGAGAATCCCTGAGCATACAAAGCCAGCCGGGTCTCCTCGTGACCTCAACCTTGCTTGATTTGCAAATATAAATGAAACTTAAGCTATTCCTTGTAAATGCCTATATTAAAGAAAAACAGAACGTAAGCTCAGCCAAACAGAAGCAACCAACAAACATATAACTGTTATAAGAGTTATTAAGAAATTATTTTAGGCAGATAGAGAGGAAAAAGGGTCCTTGGGAAGTTTTTATTTCTTTTAAAGCAGCTCCAGAAATGTTTCTTGTCTAGCAGGAAAGCCCCTGCTCTTAGAGCCAGGCGGCAAGCTTTGGTATGCAAATGCTGACCATTAGAATCTGGATCCACCCAAACATGGCGCTTCCCGCTGTCATCTTCTTGCCCTTGCCCTACGGGTGCCTGGCAACATGGCCGCCCCCACATATCCCCACCTGTGTGGAACATCAAGGCGCCCTGTATTTGCATATTAAAAGCTAGGGTGAGAAGGCCAGTTTTTTCGCGGGGTATGTGAATGGCCTGGTCAAACCAATCCCCTGAGCCCTATACAAACCAGACACCACCTCCTCCAGCCCTCTCATATAAACAGCCACTCTTCCGCAGCACTGGGAGTCTTCTCTTTGTTGGAATCCCCCCTCCCTCTGTCTCTGTAAGTGGGGAGCTGTTTTCTTCTTCCTTCCTTCTTTCTTGCCTATTAAACTTTTCACTTCTTAAAACCACTCCACGTGTGTCCATGTCCTTTTATCCAAACCGGTGCGAGACAAAGAACCCTGGTGTTCCTTCAGTCATCGGAACCGGATCATAACTAGTGACTTTTTAATGGGATAAACCAACTAAGGCAATTG
Source organism: Hylobates moloch (assembly GCF_009828535.3). NCBI lineage: Eukaryota > Metazoa > Chordata > Mammalia > Primates > Hylobatidae > Hylobates > Hylobates moloch. Next base: position 46,323,381 of record NW_026652284.1, on the reverse strand, counting down.
CACAACTGTAAGCAATCAAATATTTTTCCTTGTTTTACTTCCTTGTTCATCCTATGAAAGTCTCCCCCTTGTGTTCCCTCCATGGAGTTCTCAAACTACTCTGGTTTGGAGCTGCCCAATCATGAATCACTGTTTGCTCAAATAAACCCTTTAACATTTTATTATATCTCAGTTTACTTTTTAATAAGATACTTGGTAGGCTAAGAGCAAATTATGCTAAAAATTTTTCTTAACTTTCTTTCTTGGTGAAATGTAGAGAATATTTCAGCCCAATTATCTTCACAGATATTGTCTTTTGCCTCCATTCAGAGTATTTTCCCTTGACAAAAATATTTGTACAACAAAATGTCAATACTTTTCTCTATGACTCTTTTGAATAGGCTGACAGTAATTGTAGGCCATCTCAATTTCATTTCATTCTGATAGAGTGTATAAGTTTATCCAATTAGAAATAGGAGCTAAATCAAAAGTCGTTTCTTGGCCAGATGCAGTGGCTCATGCCTGTAATCCCAGCACTTTGGGAGGTCAAGGTGAGTGGATCACTTGAGCCTAGGAGTTCAAGATCAGACTGGGCAACATGGCAAAACCCTGTATCTACTAAAAAAAAAAAAAAATATGAAAAATTAGCCCAATGTGGTGGCACACACCTGTAGTCCCAGCTACTCGGGTGGCTGAAGTGGGAGGATCACCTGAGCCCAGAAGGTCAAGGCTACAGTGAGTCAAGATAGCACCACTGCACTCCAGCCAGGGTGACGGGAGTGAGACCCTTCTTGCCCCAAGTTAAAATACTAAGCACAAATTATAGAACTTCAAATTAATTTTGTACATATTTAAGCACCCATTTAATTTATTTTTATTCTTCCCTTGCTCTTTCACAGACCATTTTCAATCTGTTCTTGTTGGCAAATTTTGTTTTTAATGATTATAATTTGAAAAGCTTCAAACTTTTTGGTACTCTATGAGTTGAATATATTGATAAAAAATTTTCACCCAAAAGATAACAAGTATTGGCGAGAGTATGGAGAAAGGAAACACCTGTGCACTGTTGGTGGGAATGTACATTAATACATCCACTATGGAAAACAATATGAAGGTTCTTCAGAAAACTAAAGGTAGAATTACCATATGATCCATCAACCCCGGTATATCCGAAGGAATGAAATCAGTGTGTTGAAGTAAAGTGTCAGCACTCACATACCCTGCAGTATTATTTACAATAGCCAAGACATGGAAACAACTTAGGTGTCCAACATCAGATAAATGGATAGGGAAAGAGGAGATGTGGATAAAAGGCTGCAAAGTTTCAGTTAGACAAGATGACTAAGCTCCAGTAATCTATTGCACAGAATGGTGACTATAATAAATAATGACACACCGTATATTTCAAAATCCTTTTAAAAAGTAGATTTTATATGTTTTCATCACAAAAAAATTAAGTATATGAGGCAAAAAAAACCTCGTTAATTAGCTTGATATAATTATTCCATGGTGTAAACAAATATCAAAACAACACATTGTGTATGATAAATAAATATAAATTTATACAATTTATGACCCATAAATATATACAATTATTTGTCAACTAAAAATAAAATGTTTAAAAATTTTTCAACCATTTTTAAATACATCATAACCGTAATATAGAGGACCAATTCACAAAAAGTCCACTTTTATCATAAGACCCAATGTAAGACACACTTATAAAATTTTTAAGTAGTTTTTCTGTGGTTCAAACACCTACACTGTGACTGATGAAGGGCCTCAAAGAGGAAAAACCCATACCATCAAGCTGAAACATTTTGCTATATTCACAATAGCTGTGTCATTAAAGCTTTGTAGTGTGATTACTTATTGCTCAAACAAAATGTTTATAAACATAGATAACTACAATGTCCTTTATAACAGGTGGAATATCCCATCTTGTATGAGCACAATTATACATTATGTCTTCACCATTATGAAGGCTAAGTATATTTTCTGCTCCACTGATTTCTTAATCTAATAAGAATGTTGTGTTTACCACAATTTTGTGTTTCGCTAAAATTTATCTTTACATTATCATGACAAAAACATGACTTTATCTTCAGTGTCAAATTTTAAAACTGAATTTATAACAGCCCTCACCTTAAGAGTCAATTTTTTTTTTTTTTTTTTTTGAGATGGAGTTTCGCTCTGGTTGCCCATGCTGGAGTGCAATGGCACAATCTCGGCTCACCACAACCTCCGCCTCCTGGGTTCAAGTGATTCTCCTGCCTCAGCATCCTGAGTAGCTGGGATTACAAGTGTGCGCCACCATGCCCGGCTAATTTTGTATTTTTAGTAGAGATGGGGTTTCTCCATGTTGGTCAGGCTGGTCTCGAACTCCCGACCTCAGGTGATCCGCCCACCTCGGAAAAGTTGTATTTTTAACCTCCAACGGAATGACCTTCGACGTGCTCTACTTTGACTTCATGAGTTAGATGAAATAAATCAAATTTTACTGGAAATGATTGATTTTCTTTATAAAGCATCTTATAGCATTGAGGCAAAACTAGCTTTACTTAATTCTTGCAATGTTCTTCTGTTAACAGAGCCTACACATTAACAGCTTTTGTTTCACACTTCTACTTTCACAAATAAAATGCTTGAAATTGATAACATATGACATTAACTTAGGACGTTCACTTGATCTAAATGATGAGTCTTGCTTTACAGGGGGCTATGCAAACACATCTTCTGTGGCTGCACACTAGCCTTCATAAATGAACCTCTAGCCTATGAGGCAGAAGTCTGGTCTGTGATACGATCTTCTGGTTTTTAGGTGGTCAAGGACAACACGTCAGCCACCATGGAAGAAGGCAAAGCAGTCACACTATTTTAATGTTACACATTGTCATTTGCTCCCATATTCATTATCCAATTTTCCCTGAAACATGAATTTTCATCTTTTAGTTTATTACCATCAAAATGGTTTACTGAAAATATTTTTTAAATCATTGCCAAACAATATTATAAGTAAATGGTAGATTTACTTGCTAAGATTCACTCAGACTATTCCGCAACACTCAGCCTCTGTTTCTACCACATTTCTCATTCACTTACTCTATCACTTCCCACAGTTTCCACTGACCCCATTTAATGGTGTCCTACTGACCTTGATACATCGATCTCTGGCCACAGCACAGATTCGGCACGACAGATTCGGTATATCAGGTAGTCAGCAGAGAGGCAACACTGCACAGTTCCCTGTTGCTCAAATTGTGGTCTGAGGGACTAGTGCAAAGATGTCACTGGAAGCTTGGTGGAAATGCAGAATCTCAGATACACCCCTGACCTACTGAGCCAGCAACTGCTTCTGAGCGGGATCCCAGATGGTCTGACTGCACCCAGCAGTCGGGAAGCTCTAGAATATTTTTCCTAACACTACTGAGAAAGACAGGAAAAACTGGGGAGAGAGGTGTCCCTAGCCACTGGCAATGGAGCACACTCCTTTTGCCTAGTGAGCACCTGGAATGCTGTCTTTGAAAGGGAGGGGTTAGCCACATTGGGTTTGCAAGGGGCAGGAGCTCAGAGTGGTCACTGGTCTCTTTCCCAGTACCGTGATAAGGTGAGGGCTCTACATGGCACAGCTAACTCCACCAAGTGGATTCGCTAAATCTGTTCCAGTTTGTTACTGCAACTATTGATCATAACACCTCTTTGAAAACTGAAGAATTCAAGTAAATGTAAATCCAGAGAGGACCCAGGAAAACAGGGTGGTATAATAATCTGACCTTCAGTAAAACTGTGCCCACTCTACATCTCTTCTCAAACACAAAGGCATTATAAACTCTACACACTGGATTATATTCTCCACTACTATTTCAAAGGCAAAGTCAAAAAGCATTTATTTATATTTTCATTTAGAAATTTATTTATTATTTTCATTCAGTAGCTTTTCTTATTTACTTTAAAAATATTTTAGGGGAGATCAACTAAATTCAATCTTATGTTCAACTGGTGTGTGTGTGTGTGTGTGTGTCTCCCTTAAGTGTTCTACTTTAGCAATAAATCAGATTTATCCTTTTAAAAAAAAAAGGCCTCTAGAAACAAAAGGTGAGTTAAATCAAAGAACTATAAAGCCCCCCTAGGAATACACAAGCTGAAATATTCAAGCAGTGATAGCATTAAGAGGAAATTACTGTGTCTGTTCATCAGTTTAAAACATAGAACAGCTCTTGAATATATAAATATTTTAAATAATATTCCCTAATGAACATGTACCATTAACAGAAATTACAAAGTTCTGTTAATATTTAACACAAACAGAACTTGCCTCTCCCATTTTCCTTTTACAAAGACATATGTTAAATCAAGCAAGGAGCTTTAAGAATGCCACAATCAAAAATTATGGTCGAACTAGGAAGCCTAGTGCTAAAAATTGGGGGCTTGAGTTTTTTTTCTCTGCAGGAGAATACAAAGGTAAGAATTGTTGCTATTTCTAAAGAATTTTTTATGATTTACAGGTAGTTTAAATCTAATATGTTGTTTCCTAAACTCCTTATTTTAAATCAAGTCTAATATTTTAAAATAACATTATTAAATTTTACGAATATTTTCATTCTTTCAATAAAAGCATTTTAAGGTATTACAATCACTTTCTTGGGTTTCTCTGAGATTCCTTATGTAGATTGTTTCCACAAAAATAGTTAAACTTACTAGGCAGCTGCTATGAGGCATGGAATGTACATTATCTCAGTTCTGTATAACAATTCTTCAGAGCTGATATTGTTACCCCCATTTTACAGTAAAAGTAACTGAGGTTTAGTGTGGTTAACTCATTTGCCCTAATCATATGCCCAGCAAATTAATGTCTCTTTTACACTTATCTATTTGGTGGTATTTCCACGTTTTACTTTGGCTGTATAATTTTGTTGATTATTTTTCTTGAGGAATTTTACCAGATAATGTTGAAAATGTTATTGCTGAGGACCATATTAAGATACCATCCCCCCAAAAAATTCAAAGAAAATTTGAAATTAAATAAATAGAAAGGGAAAAATGGCTAACATTATAGATATAATAACTAATATTTTGAAATAGATTCATCCAGAATTTTCCCTATGCAAATGTAAGTAGATGCATACACACAAATATAAAAGATATAGACTCATAGAGCAATTATGCATTCATTTGGCCAAGTACATTCATTCATTCATTCATCAATCCATCCATGCATTCCTCCAGCAAATACTGATGGAGCAGCCCTCTGCAGCCTGGCATTATGTTAGCAGTCTGTGTACAGCAGGAAGTAATACAGACATGTCCTCTCTTTTCATGGACAGATAAGCATTAAACAAATAATTGTAAAATAATTAGTTACAAATACAGTAAGTGCTATAAGAAATATTTAATAGGAATTTAATTCTTTCAGGAAGTATTTAATGCTATGAAAGGAAACATGATTGGCTGGAACAAAAAGAGCAAAGGTAAGAAGGGTGAACGATGAAGCTAGAGAATTGTGCTAACACCCTGATGGCCACGTGGAAGATTTCAGACTTCAGCCTAAAAACTGAAATGTCTAAGCGAGACGGTGATTGTGTCACATATACATTTTTTGAAATGACTCTGACTACAGAATGGTGATTACTAAGATACAAAACTTAGAGAGACAAGAGTGGGGAGAGTGATTCTGAGTGTACTGTGGCAATTCATGCAAAAGATGATGGTAACTCAGCCCTGTGGTGCCCAAGAGACCCTGAGAAGATGTCGTAGGCAAACAAGGCTCCATGGATGGAGGTGCCCCTAATTATACTTTCACTTAACATATAGGGACTGTCCTTTCCATGTTAATGAAGATAGACCTGCCTTGCTATTTTAATAGTCACATATTGAATGTCGTGAGTATAGCATGGTTCATTTAACAAATCATATATTTTCAGATAATTATTTTACATTTTTCTATATTAGAGAGAAGCTAGGCCAGGTGTGGTAATTCATGCCTGTAATCCCAGAGCTTTGGGACACCAAGGCAGGATCTCTTGAGCCCAGGAGTTTGAGACCAGCCTTGGCAATATAGCAAGACCTATCTCTACAAAAAAATTTTTTTAAAAAGAAGCTGCAGTGAACACATTTGTCCTTATACCTTCATAAACTTGTCCAATTATTTCTTTATAATAAAGCTTTAGAACTGGAATTGATTCATCAAAGGTTGCAGGGAGGGAGTTTGATCAGAACTGTAGCCTGAATAGTTTGCACAATTCACATTTCCACCAGGAGTGTGGGAGAGTGACGATTTTCTCATATTCCCAGCTCACTTGTTCTAACCTTTGCCAATGTAATAGCCATTTTTTTCTTTTCCAGAATATTGAATAGTTGGACCACTTACATTCTCCTGTGGTTGACCTTTGCTTTTTCTTTTGTCCTTAGCTCACTTTTCTATTGGAAGTTTAGTTTCATTAGACTGATTTAGAAGCAGTCTTTAGATGGTTAAGATACAGATTTTTGTCAGTCACATATAGGCTTCAGGTCATTCTTCTTGGCATTTAAAAGTGTTTCATATTTGTGATTCTGTTAAAATCCTTATAGAAGCAAATCTATCAAATCTTCATGGATTCTAACTTTGGTAACCAACTTAGCAAAACCCATTGTGGCCTTTTGAATTTGGAGAGGAGGATTTTGCTAATAATATTTCCAAAAAAATTGCCAAAGGAATATATACACGTGGTTACAAGTGACAAACATGTGAGCCATTTTCACTTCAAAGCTAATCACTTAACACTTTTAGCTGGTGTTTTTTTCCTCCATATAGTAACTCCCTGTCTTTTAATGTTTCTGATTCTGCTTCTTTCCAGTGTTGGTTTCATGGTTTCTGGATCTATACACTACCATACACTATCTCAGTATATTCTTTGTGAATCCTTGCTTTTCTGAAAGCATCGTAACCTATTCTTAAGCATAATAGATAATTTAGCTAGAATTAACCAAGAAAGAACTCTAGATCCCAAATAACTTCCCAGGTTAATCTAAATTCAAATGTTACCATGAACTATTATGTATATTTACCTATGTGTATGCCCATGTCTACCGTGTATCTATAACTCCTCACATCTATACTTATGTGACTATTACAGTAAGAGAGGATACGTGGCCCATTTTCTGTTTCTTTACATTTTCTTTCTGCCCTTTATTTTATGTATTGAAGATTTGGACTTCCCAAGCCCAATTTTTTCTCTAAACAATGTTTTTCCAGTACTTAGTCTGGCACTTTCTACTATATGGTCAAAGAAACATTAGCAAGACAAGAAGTAGAAAAATTTTTCTATTTCATGGAGCTGCTGAAAAGCAGATACATTCTTCAGAATACAACTGTTCTCAGAATAGAAAGGCATTTATGAAAAGGGAGTATTGCAAGACATCCAGACTTTAGAAATTATTATGTTCTGTAAAAATAACCTTTAAACTCTAGAAGTCTATCATTCCTACTAATTAGTTGCCATGGTAATAATACATAAATTGACATCCATGTTGACTGAATGCATCATTAGTTGTAAATCTGCTTTCTTAAGCCAGACAAGGGTCCTTGGCATTCCCCCTTCCCATGGGTGGCATCTGGAGAGACCAGGTTTATGGAAATTAGTGATGAAAGAAATGCAGTTTAGTAAGAAAAGTAACTATAACTAAATTCAGATAGATTGACCAGTTTTCCACAAAATGGCCTAAACCATTTATGTAGTCCTACCAATAGCATATAAGAGGGTACTTTTCTCCATACTCTTGACAACTTCAGATATTACCAATATTTTCACAGTCTGAAAAATGAAAACTGATCATTTGTTGCAGTAGTTTGGACTTGATTTTTAACGGCCTATGAGAAGTGTAGGACACTTTTTCTTCTTCCATATGTGCCTCTTGATATCTGTTGGGAACAGGCCCCCAAATCTGGCCATAAACAGGCCCCAAAACTGGCCGTAAACAAAATCTCTGCAGCACTGTGACATGTTCGTGATGGCCATGACACCTACGCTGAAGGTTGTTGGTTTACCGGAATGAGGGCAAGGAACACCTGGCCCACCTAGGGTGGAAAACCGCTTAAGGCATTCCTAAGCCACAAACAATAGCATGAGTGATATGTGCCTTCAGGACATGTTCCTGCTGCAGATAACTAGCCAGAGCCCATCCCTTTATTTCCCGGTTTTAGTTAATCTATAATCTATACAAACAATGCTTATCACTGGTTGGTGTCAATAAATATGTGGGTAAAACTCTGTTCATGGCTCTCACCTCTGAAGGCTGTCAGCCCCCTGATTCCCACTCCGCACTCTATATTTCTGTGTATGTGTCTTAAATTCCTCTAGCGCTGCTGGGTTAGGGTCTCCATCACCAAGCTGGTCTCGGCAGATATCTTTATATATTATTACTTGGCTGTGTTTTCATTTATATTGTATTGAATAATGTATTATTATTTGTGTATGTTATATGTAATATATGTTGCAAATATAATTATGTATTATAAAAGTAATTATTAAAATTGATGAATATTTAAATGTGTGAAATAAATCAGCGATCTTAAAACTGTTAAAAAAAAAAATCCCCTCAGAACTTTGCTCCAGTGTCTGCTCACCTCCAATAGTGCCATTTAAAAGCTGATGCTGTTTTTACCTTCATTCCTTCACGTGTGCTGTTGTTGTTGATGATACCAGTTTGTTGGTGTGTGTGTATGTCTAGAATTTTGCATTGCTTCTTTTCATTCTGGGTGTTATGATATTATAAAATGGTGAGTCTCGGTATGTGTGTTTCTTAATTCATTGTATTGGATATTTTTGCTGTTTTTAATAAGAATTCTAGAATTCTAATTAGCTACAAAACCTAGATTACTTTTCTAGCTGTCATATCTTTTTGTATTTTCGTTATAATTTCAAGTCATTTATAAATCATTTAAATACGAGTTTCTTCGTGTTAAAATATGAAGATAACAGAACTTATGTTCTGCGATTGTTGCAAAAGTTAACTAAGTGAATATGAGAAGGACTTTGCCAGAAAGCAAGCACTACATAAATGCTCTGAAAGATTTTGCATGGGAGATTTGCTTCAAATATCTGAGTAAGCTTTGGTTGTCTATGTATGTTTAAGGGGGAGGCCCTATGAAGTGTAATTTGTGAGCTCCCTGCATGCAAGCAGGACTTGTCCAGCAGGATCTGTTTTGGGGTGTTTGGTTTTTTTTTTTTTTTCTCCTTTCCCTGAAGCCTTTCAATTTTCTAAAAAGGGGCCTTCGGATATTTTGCCTGAGTGATAAATGCTTGGCCACCAACAATCTGCACATGAGGGTGGAGAAAAGATCAGGGCCAGAGGCCAGACAGGCTGGTTCCTTGACAGTCCCCAGCTCCCACACCCTGGGCCACTCAGCCTCCTTCCATGTACGCCACGCGATTGGCCCAAGCCCCCAGAGGCGTGCTCCACTCTGGCTCCTTGGAGCTGCCGCTTTGGTTGCCATCCACAGCCCTCTCTGCCCCTCCTTCCTGCAGTGCGGGGAGTGCTCTCGCCCACATCTGCGCGAGGAGTGTGTCTCCCTCTTTCCTGCCGTTACCCCCCACAGTGGGCCTGGGGAGGGAGATAAGTATTTTATGAAAACGATCTTAGCAAATAGTTTCACATAGCACAAGAAAAGTTCTAGTCTTAAATGCCGTTCTGTTCTCGAGTCTCTACTAATTATTCACTTTCATTTTTCTGTAACCTGCTATTTTCACAATTATGGCACATATTTTTGCAAAATAGCAAGAAAGTGTCACAGTCAAGGCCAAATGGGCTTATTCACAGGAAAAGGAAGGGAGAGTGGCCAACACAATGGGGTAGATACACACTGTGGCGGGGCACTCTGGGCTTTGGAGTCAGACGGGCTGTGCCCAAATCTTGGCTGCCTGTGTGACTTTGGACAACTCTCTGAGCTGTGCTTACTGGCCTATGGAAAGAGTATAATAAACTTCCTGGGAAGTTTGGAAGATCCAGTGAGAAAAATGTATGTAAAATACCCCAGCCACAGTTGACTACCAATAAATATTGGCCCCCAGCCCTCACTTTTTTTCTTTTCAGCTTATTGGAGTATACAGTACAGGGAAAACAGAGTCTCTCTAATTATAATTTCAAATATGCTGTGATACTAATTAACAATGAAAATATCATTTATTCCATACTCTGGAGAGTGTATTCTTTCTCATCAAGGAAGAGAAGCTACAGCACCAGTGATACTAACATCATTTCATAATCAGCATGATCCCACCATTGTGGATCAGAAAATGAAGGTAAAGAAAAATCACTGGATGTTGACAACAAACAAAATTGCACTCTCTTTTCTCCCAAGTTCTGCCATTTTAGTATTGTTTTGCAGTGCTATTGATACATATATATGTACATTTATGGCGTCATTAGACACTCAATTTGGTTGGCATGCTTGGTTTCATGTTAAGTTTTCCAGCCATATATTAGCAGTTATAGCACAGGCGATGTGTACACGCAGAGTTAACTTCCCCAAACATCATCCATCATTAGAATAAGAACAGGAGGAAAAAAGATGAATAATTCAACAAAAAATAGCTGTGCCCTGCCAACATCTACATAATAAGAAAACCCATTGATTAAAAGCACCAAGCTCAGTTTATGTTTTTCTCATGTAAAATAAAAATTGGTCTATATTTTCCCAGGAAATTACTAAATACATTAGAATTTACATAGAAACAACCCAACCGAGAGAGCCGGGAGGGCTTACAGGCAAGGAAACCGTCTATAGAGTATTAAAATGGAGATTGGACAATTAGCCACTGTATGTCAGTTTAAATAGTCACATCAGATAATACAAACCTCAAATCAATATTATTAGCCTGAAGTATGCTACCTACATTGTAGAATACCAAATTAAGTAATAAACAAAATCATGTTTAATATACACTAATGAACTTTATCAATCTCTTCCTCTTTCCATCCTGTTTTTACTCTCTTTTTCCCTTTGCCCACATTTCTTCTTTAAACCAGAATCAATCAACTGTATTAACTCTCGATTGCCAGTCTCCAGAGGTTGTGTGAGGGGAAGAACAAACACCCGGATTCAATTTCTAATCTGCTCCAGCTGTGTGACCCTAAACAACTTCTCAAAAATGGAACCAGTAGGGCCTGGAACCGGCCTGTTTTATTTAGAGTTATATCCTCAGTTCCTCAGAAAGCTCCCATGCATAAAGAGTGCTCCATAAATATTGGTTACATGAATGAATTACTAATGCCTGTCTTATTAGAATCATTGTGAGGACTTAGTATGTGTCCGGGAGAGTGTTTGTCACTTAACAAGTGCTCAATAGAAGGCACCTGTGGCTGATGCTTGTTTACTGCAATCTGCTTGCCCCAGAGAATGAAAGAATAGAGTTGTAAACAGTAGATTAATCATTTGTAACATAATATCTCCTGGGCTAAGCAAATCATCCAGTCTCATGTCTTGCTCAGAATTCTCACAAATGGACACAGATCCCCTTTTCCACCCTAAGATTATTTCTTATTATTATCTTTTTTTTTTTTGGAGACAGAGAGTCTCTCTCTGTCCCAGGCTGGAGTGCAGTGACACAATCTCAGCTCACTACAACCTCCAACTCCCTGGTTCAAGTGATTCTCCTGCCTCAGCCTCCCTGTGTAGCTAGGATTACAGGCACACACCACCATGCCCAGCTAATTTTTGTATTTTCAGTAGAGATGAGGTTTCACCATGTTGGCCAGGATGGTCTTGAACTCTTGGCCTCAGGTGATCTGCCTGCCTCAGCCTCCCAAAGTGCTGGGATTACAGGTGTGAGCCACCGTGCCTAGCCAGGATTATTTCTTAAAAGCTTTATAATTGACATAGCATAAAATTGTCTATTTAAAGTGTGCAATTCTGTAGTTTTTCACACATTCACACAGTATGCAACCACCACCACTGCCTAATTTTAAGACATTTCCATCACCCTGCGAAAGAAACCCCATACCTATTACCCTTCACTCCCAATCTTTCCCGCCTCCGAGTTCTAGGAAAACACTAATTTACTTTCTGTCTCTGTAGATTTGCCTATGTCAAATATTTAATATAAATATAATTACATAACATGTGGCCTTTTATGATTGGTTTATTTAATGTAGCAAAATGTTTTCAAAGTTCATCCATGTTGTATCACGTATCAATATTTCATTCTTATTTTTATTGTCAAATAATATTCCCTGATATGGATATGACATATTTTATTTTTCATTCATCAGTTGATGGCCATTCAGATTATTTCTGCCTTTAGGAATAAGGCTGCATATGGACATTTTTATACACATTTATGTGTGATCATTTGTTTTCATTTCATTTAGGTATATAACTACAAGTGGAATTGCTAGGTCTTATATTAATTCTATGTTTAATATTTTAAGGAACTGCCATTTTACTCTCCCACCAGCAGCAGATGAAGGTTCCAATGTCTTCAAATCTTAGCCACTGATTTTTAAAATTAAATCTTCTAGTGGGTGTGAAGTTGTATTACATTAAGGTTTTGATTTTCATTTCTTTAGTTACTAATCATGTTGGACATCTTTTTATTTGCTTATCAGATATTTGTATATCTCCTTTGGAGAAATGTTTATTCAAATCATTTCCCCATTTAAAATTTTTTTGTCTTTATTATTGTGTTACAATATTTCTTTATATATTCTGGATACTCTTATTAGATATATAATTAGACTCATTAGATATATAGACTCTTATTAGATATATAATTAGACCCATTAGATATATGATTAGATGCTTATTAGCTATTTAGTCTTTTTAGATATATAGACTCTTATTAGATATACAATTATACTTTTATTAGATATATAATTAGACTACTAGATATATAATTAGACCCTTATTAGATATATAATTAGACCCTTATTAGATATATTATTAGACTCTTATTAGATATATAATTAGATTCTTATTAGATATATAGACTCTTATTAGATATGTAATTAGACTATTAGATACATAATTTGCAAACAGTTTGTCCCATTCTATAGGCTTACTTTCCATTTTCTTTTTTTTTTTTTTTTTTAATTGAGATGGAGTCTTACTCTGTCACCCAGGCTAGAGTGCAGTGGTGCAATCTCAGCTCACTGCAACCCCCCCTCCCAGGTTCAAGCAATTCTCCTGCCTCAGCCTCCTGAGTATCTGGGATTATAGGCACGAGCCACCATGCCTGGCTTATTTTTGTATTTTTAGTAGAGATGGGGTTTCACCATGTTGGCCAGGCTGATCTTGAACTCCTGGCCTCAGGTGATCCACCCGCCTCAGCCTCCCAAAGTGCTGGGATTACAGGTGTGAGCCACCATGCCCAGCCTCCACTTTCTTGATATTACTCTTTGCAGCACAGAAGTTTTTAATTTTGATGAAGTCCAATTTATCTGTTTTTTCCTATGGTTGCTTGTGATTTTACTGTGATTTGTTAGAAACCATTGTTTTATACAAGACTACAATGATTTACATTTATGTTTTCTTCTAAGATTTATATAGTTTTTAGCTCTTACATTTAAGTCTTTGAACTCTCCACCTAATAATAGCAAAACATATATATTCTTTTCAAGCCTATTCTAGAAATTTCATGTAAATGGGGTCATAGAATATTTGTCCTTTTGTGACTGGCTTATTTCATTCAGCATAATGTTTACAAGGTTCATCCATACTGTAGCATGTGTCAGAATGTCATTCCTTTTATGGCTAAACAATATTCCACTGTATGTATAAACCACATTGTGTTTGTACATTTACCTGTTGATGGACATTTGTATTGTTTCCACCTGTTGGCCATTGTGAATAACACTGCAGGGAACATTAGTATACAGATATCTCTTTCAGTCCCCATTTTCAATTCTTTTGGGTTAATACCTAGTGGTGGAATTGCTGGGTCATATAGTAATTCTATATTTAGCTTTTTGAGGACTTGCCAAATTTTCTCTACAGAGATTGTACCATGTTACATTCCCATCAGAAATGTACAAGATTTCCAACTTCTCTGCATCCTCACCAACATATGTGGGCTTATTATAATTATAATAATTGTTGCTGTTATAGTCATCCTTGTAGGTGTGATGTGGCATCTCACTGTAGTTTTGATCTTAATTTCCCTAATAACTTTTTCATGTCCTTATTGATCATTGATATTTCTTCCCTGGAAAAGGTCTACTCAAGTCTTTGCCTATTTCTAAATTGATTCATTTGTCTTTTTGTTTTTGCGTTTAAGGAGGTTTTAAATATATCCTGGATATTAAACCCTTATCAGATATATGATTTGCAATACTTTCTACCATTCTGTAAGTTGCTTTTTTCATTTTCTTGATAATGTCCTTCAATGCATAAAGCTTTTATTTTGATGAGATCTAATTAGTTTTTTTCTGCTCATGTTTTTAGTATTATATCTGTAAATCCATTACCAAGTGTTAGGTGCATATATATTTAGGACTGTAATATTTTCCTGTTGGACTATTCCTTTCATCATTACCTAATGTCCCTCTTTGTTTTTTTTTTAACTGTTGTTACTTTAAAGTCTGTTTTGTATAATATAAGAATAGCTATTCCTGCTTGCTTTTGGTTTCCATTTGCATGGAATATCTTTTTCCACCCCTTTACCTTAAGTTTATGTGAGTCCTTATGTGTTAGGTGAGTCTCTTGAAGACAGCAGATACTTGGTTGGTGGATTTTTTTTTTAATCCATTCTGCCATTCTGTATCATTTAAGTGGAGCATTCCAGCCATTTACATTCAATGTTAGTATTGAGATGTGAGATAGTGTTTTATTCATCATGTTAGTTGTTGCCTTAATACCTTGTGGGTTTTTTTTCCATTGTGTTATTGTTTTATAGGCTCTGTGAAACTTATGCTTTAAAAAGGTTCTATTTTGGTGTATTTTGAGGTTTTCTTTCAAGATTTAGAACTCCTTTAAGCATTTCTTGTAGTACTGTCTCAGTAGTGATGAATTATCTTAGCATTTCTTTGCCTGAAAAAGACAGTATCTCTCCTTCATTAATGAAGCTTAGTTTTGCTGGATGCAAAATTCTTAGCTGACAGTTATATTCTTTTGAAAGGCTAATGATGGGACCCCAATCCCTTCTGGCTTGTAAGGTTTCTGCTGAGAAGTCTACTGCTAATCTGATAGGTTTTCGTTTATAGGTTATCTGATGCTTTTGTCTCAGCTCTTAAGATTCTGTCCTTCATCTTGACTTTAAATAACCTGATGACTATATGCCTAGGTGATAATCTTTCTGCGATGAATTTCCCGAGTGTTCTTTGAGCTTCTTGTATTTGGATGTCTAGACATCTAATAAGGTCAGGAAAGTTTTCCTCAATTATTACTTCAAATAAGTTTTCCAAACTTTTAGATTTCTCTTCTTCCTCAAGAACACCAATTATTTTTAGGCTTGGCTGTTTAACATAATCCCAAATTTTTTGGAGGCTTTCTTCATTTTTTTTATTCTTTTTTCTTTGTCTTTGTCTGATTGGTTTAATTCAAAAGCCTTGTCTTTGAGCTCTGAAGTTCTTGCTTCTACTTGTGCTAGTCTATTGCAGAAACTTTCTACTGCAATTTGCATTTTCTCTGTGTCTTTTATTTCCAAAAGTTTTTATTGTTTTTTCTTTATGATATCTACTTCTCTGCAGCATTTTTCATCCATATCCTGTATTTTTTAAATGTAAATTGGTTTTCACCTTTCTCTGGTATCTCCTTGAGAAGCTTAATAATCAACCTTTTGAATTCTTTATCTGGCAATTGAGAGATTTCTTCTTGGTTTGGATTCATTGCTGGGTAGCTGGTGTAGTTTTTTGGGGATGTTATAAAACCATGTTTTTCCATATTACCAGAATTACTTTTTTGTTTTCTTCTCATTTTGGCAGACTGTTTCAGTGGAAAGATCTGGAACTCAAGGTCTGCTGTTTGGAGTCTCTTGTCCTATGGGGTTATCGCTTGATGTGGTGCTCTCTCCCTTCCCCTAGTGATGGGGTTTCCTGAGAGCTGGACTGCTGCTGAGTCTGTCCTGCAGACTCTGGCTGAGTGACGGGTGGAATAAGTTCGTTGACACAGGTATTTTGCCTGACAGCACGGCTAAGGGACCCCATGGCTTAGCACCGCCGACGAGAGTGCAGTGCAGCTGTAGCAGCCCCCATAAGCCGGAGATGCTCATATTTATTTAGTACAGATTTAATGACAAAGGCTTGGAGCAAACACAATTTGTGGGTAATAAACAATGTCAATCCCCCGAGTAGAGAGCAGTCCTGTGCGCGAATGATCAAAGGTTGGTTTCTTGAGACAGGAGTAAACAAATTTATCTAGATAAGTCCCTTTACATTCCCTTGTTATCTACTCTTTGCTCTCAGGCTCTGGATAAGAGAATTTGGCTGTCTTCAGCCAAATTTTCTTTTGAAGCTTTTGCAAAACCTCCTGGCTTTCCAAGAAGGTTTGTTTTCTCCCTATAATTTCTATAACTTTTCCCACCACCCTGACTGATCTCCTACAGACTACAGTTATTGTTATTGCTGTTCTGGATCTAGCCACCCAACGGGTCTACCAGGCTCTGGGCTGGTGCTGGAAGATATCTGCAAAGAGTACTGTTATGTAATTCATCTTTAGGCCTCCCAGCTGTGCATACCAGCACCTGCTCTGGTAGAGGTGGCGGGGAAGTAAAGTAAACTCTGTGAGAGTCCTTGCTGGTAGATATGTTTAGTGTGCCGGCTTTCTTAAATGCTGGTTATGCTAGCAATGAAGTTGTCATGTGGACACACTCAGGACCTCTGTTTAGCCAGGATGTTGCAGGCAGTGGAATTAGCTGTTGTCTTCTCTTTCCTGGGATCAGGGTTGTTCTGTCATGAGTTGTTGTAATGACCTACATTGGTTGGCCTCCAGCCAGGAGGTGGCACTTCTGAGAGAGCACCAGCTGTGATAGCAGAAGGGGGATATAAGTTTGCCCTAAGATGGCCAGGATATTTTGGTTTCTCAGAAGATGGGTGGGGCCATAAAGCTACCAAGAGGTTCTATGTTTTGTGTTTGGCTACCAGGGTAGGTAGGAAAATATCATCAAGTTGGGGCAGGAAAATACCATCAGGCTCTCCTTGGGCAGAGCTTGCTGTAGCTACTATAGGGGATGGGAGGCTTGTTCTCAGGCCAATGAGATTCTATTACAGACGGGATCTTGGCCACCTTCCTTCAGACCATAAGCCATGCTGCTGAGAAAGCAAGCATGGCTTTCAGACCTCACCCCCCAACCCCCATCTGCCTACTCTGTTCGTGGCAGCTCCTATGCTCCTACACTTGCTCATATCCACAGCAACTCCCACTGATCCCCTGGACTCCACTCAAGACAATTTATGCCCAGTCAAAACCACTAACAATTACACTTGGGAGCCTCCTTCACCCTGTGATCCCTCCAAAATTCTGCTGGCTGCCTTCACTGAGGGCCCCATGAGATACAGTGAGGGATGGCTTCCCTGGGCTCAAACTGGAGACTGGGAGTGCATCAAGGCACTTCCCACTGGTACTTCTACTTTTATATTTTGCCTGACTCCCTAAATCCATTTCATCTCTAGGTAAAGTTAAACCCTTCTCGTGTGATCTGGATTTTCAGATTCCCCAGTAGAGACATGTGTTCGGATGTGTGTCCCCCTCTCACACTTTGGGAATTCAGTTTTTTGCCTGTTTCATGGAATTTGCAGTGCCATGCCACTTCTTTCAAATGATCTGTGAATTCTTTCAGTTTTCTGGTACAATCCTGTGGTGGTTCTTGTAGTAAATATCATAGTGTGAGTTTCCGCATGCTGTTCTGTCTATCCACGTGGGAGCTGCATAACAGCCCTGTTTCCTATCCACCATCTTCCCCTGATCTCTAACCTCATCTCATACTGTCCTGTGAATCACTCAACTTCAATCCACACTGTCTCCATGCCCCTCTTAGAGCAAGTCAGACAAATTCTACCTTAGGGCATTTGCATTTGTTCTTAACTCTGTCTGAGAACAATTTTCCCAGATATCCAAATATTCAACTCCCTTATCTCCTTCAAGTGTTTGTATTTTATCTTCTCAATGAGGTCTACATTGATTACTATTTTTTAAATCGCAATCTGGTCTCCCCCTAACCATAGCATTGTCAATTTTCTATTTCCTCTATTTCCTCTATGCTTTTTGTTGTTGTTATTGTTCCATAATTATCACTTTCTAACATAACACATGTAATCTACTTTGTATTTGCTGTTGATTGCCTTTCTCTGCTACTACAATGTTAGCTCCATGAGGGAAAGGATCTTTGGCTTGTTTACTGATATTTTCTAAGCACACAGAATAGCACCTGAAAGCACAGTTGGTACTCAGTAAGTATTTAATAAAGAGTGAATCAATTATTCTATAACTTTGATGGAACATTTTAGCAAAAAAAATGCTGCCGTGTTTTCAAATCCACAAGCTATAAGTTAGAAGACACTTATTAACCACATTTTCTGAAAAACATTATTTGCACCAGGAGATTTAGTACTTACTAAGAGAACTATTTGAATATGAGTATAAAATATGGTCAACCACAATAAATTCACACATACAGACATTAATAACTTCCCATTATTTATGAAGAGGTGATAATTAAACTGATTCAACATAAAAATAAAACAGCCTAATAATATTCTTAACAGTTATGCAAGAGAATGTAATTAATGGACAAAAGTACAGAAATCTATTACTCAAAGAGACATAAGACTCCAAAATAAGATAGGTTGTTAGTAGTTATTTCAACTTTTTAAAATAGCATGTTACCTGCAGATTAAATTCATGGGAGAAAGTAATAAAACAGAAATAAAATTTGTAAAATTAATTACAGTGATCAAAATACACAGCCATTGAATTACATAGAGTTGATCAAGATTAGCACTTCAGTGCCATCGGGATGTGTAAGTCTTTAGAAACCTGAGATGAAGCAAATCTGCAGTGTTTATCACAGGTTAAAACTGGATATGAAGCTAATATGAGTTATCCTAAGGTACACACATAGGAATGTGAGTACAAATTCCACATTTATGTCTAAAATCAAAATCTCAAGTAATAAGTCAATGACATCTGAATCTAGGATCTAAGACACTTGTCCAAACAAAGATCAGGGAGGCTATGATAGAGCAAAGATTAATGAAGAACAAGCCAATTCAAACACTTAGAAATAAATGTCATAGGATGGCATAAACATAGGGGCATTAAGTCAATTGTCAGATTGGCAAAAAGGAAATCATTCTTGAAATGAATGATTGGGAGGAAGGACTGGGAATTCCAGTTACTGGGGATTTATGGTCCAGAGAAGGAATTCAGTTAAAGAACCAGAGAACAGTAGAAAAAAAATAAACAAGTACTGGAAGATGGCTACCAGAATCAGATCATTCTTGGTAGTGACTCAGCAAAAACCTATCTTTGTGTTTTCTATAGAGTCCCTTTCCCCCCACCCCCGCCCCTGGAATCAAGCCGGGTCTAGCTGCATTTACTAGAGGCCCAATTACAAGATACAGACAAACTAGGAAAGAAAGGAATTTATTGCTGTAACCAGACACAGGGAGAAGGCTGAAACTATTTGACTTTCTGGTTTCCTGGTTTCACAATTGGTAAGGCCTGGGGACATATGGAACTAACCACACCCTTAACTAAAAAGCCAAACCTTGGCTGTAGTTAACCCACAATTGAAATAACTTACCAAGTTTTACCTTAAAGTTAATAAATGCTAATATTTAATTGAAACTACTGGAAATAGATTTATATGCAAGGTGTGTAAAAACAGTAAAATGTGTTTTTTAGTAAAATGTTATAAGAAGGCATGGAAATGTAAACTTTTGCCTAGGATTAAGGGATTGTTTTGAGTTAAATTAGAAAACAGCTGAAGGTTCAAAGAAGTGGTGGAAAAATTGTGGAAATCAATTTTGCAGAAGAGGTTCTCTGTGTGAAGATACTGACTAAATTCAAAAAAGGGTATATTATGGGTTTTCTATAAATTAAGCATTGCAATAAAAGCATAACAAGGTTTTCCTAAGGCACTAATCTGCTGTTTGGCAAAATTTCTAAAGGGTTATAAAAGGTTTTCTGCTTCTTTAAAGTTTCTGAGTCATCATCTTGGCAAAATAATTAGTTTATGGTAATTTGGAAATCTGTTTCATAATATCAAGTGTTTTAAACCTTGAACATATTTGACAGCCTTCCCAACATCAAATTTCAGTTTCAAAATTGTCTTCCCTGGTGCCTGGCTTTTTGAATACTTCAGACAGCCTCTGAAGTGTCCCGAAAAGAGAGGTAAACAGGATCATTTGACATGTTTAGGTACATGGGATTGCCAAAATGATGTTCAATCTTTTTTAG
Organism: Hylobates moloch; assembly: GCF_009828535.3. Classification (NCBI taxonomy): domain Eukaryota; kingdom Metazoa; phylum Chordata; class Mammalia; order Primates; family Hylobatidae; genus Hylobates; species Hylobates moloch. The sequence goes on along the minus strand of NW_026652284.1, from coordinate 46,303,034 downwards.
GTTATATTTTTGTGAATAATACAAATATATGTTCCATAACTTATGGAATTTCTAAAATTCTGTCTAAATATATGTTATCAATCATAATTTAAATTGTTATGTTAAGTTATTGTAAACCATGAAGATAATCAAACTTCTTTATCAATTGTGTTTCTAACAGTAACTACCCTGGACATTTTGCGATTCACAGATGATTGTCTTGTTTAATCCTTTTCAAAAGATGTTTATAATGAGCTATAGGACCCTGACAGGTGCTCTCAAATACAACTTCTGATTGTATTTGAGATAGTCAATTTTCTAATAACTTTAGAGATTGTAACACTGGAATAAAGGAAAATGTACAGGACTCATAAAGAGCTGAAATGTTCATGAATACCAAACAAAACAAGAGTTAACTAAATGGACTGAGCTCAGAAAGCTGAAGCAACCTTTTTGACATTTTGCTTGGAATATTGCTGATCCATGTTTGGTTTTTCAGACTCAAGGAAACTGATTTTGAACTACTTACAGTCTTTAATATTAAGTAGGTATACACTCCTGTGATCAAGATTTGGAACATGTTTGTTTCTCTCTGCCTGGTCCCTCTAAAATTTAGAACCTATCTGTGAGTATTCTTAAATTATGGCAATATAGTTGTTTGCAGCAGTGCAAAAAGAATCCATTTTTCTCTTGCAACAGGACACAATTGAAAAAGCTGGTAATTTTACCAAGGCTTTGACTGGAAGGGTATAAGCATACCCTTTAAGGAGTCAATCTCGACTTGCAAAGCCAATAAAAGCCCAGTGGGGATACTGGCCTCATACCCTCACCTACACAGTGCCTTACAGGGTTACTGACCTGTGGTCAGTAAAGAATGTCACTTTCTAACAGGCCTAGGAGCTCCAAGTTTGTCTTGGGACCTTAAGAGGAGAGGATCACCCAACTCACAGGTATTTGAGGATACAAACCCGTGGTTGGGCTTGACTTTAAAAGGGCTTATCTGTGATTCTTTGTGGAACACACTTCCATCCAAGCCAATCCAAATGACCTATGTAGAAATAATTATTCTTGCTGCACTTTATGCAAATAATCAGGCCAAGTATAAGACTAAATTCTATTGAAACAACTCAATTCTAAGATCATTTGTTTCTTAACAAAAATGAGGACTGGAAAGAGAGAAATTATATCCCAAAACTTATACATTTGCCATTAAATTCTAAACCTACTAAGTGCAAAGTTTTTGCTTACATTTTAGACTAACTCTGCTTGTTCCTGTAACCCTACCAGCAATCTCTGGCTACAGCTCAGAAAGAACAAGAGGGATGGGTAATGCAAAAATCTGGATCAATATCTTGGTTCTGAGTAATTATCCTGCAAATCCTACCAGGCGATGGGAATAAATAGGACGTCCATCACTTGGAGGTTTCATTTTGGGAAAAGTAAAACCAAGGGAGCTAACCAAAGCCAAGCACCATGCACTCAAATCCTAGCAAGCGTAGCTATAGCTACCTGTTATCAAGATATCCTTTCCTCTTGCTTGTTGGAGGAGGACTCAACTCTACAGTTTCACCTTAGCATTTGGCTTATGATAAGGAGTCCATGCAACCCCCCATATCAGAGACAAATTTTTGTCCCAGACTCAATTCCAAGCTTCGGGTCAAAGCCCTAGGAAAGAAAACTGGATCTGAGGGATCCAGAGGCAGGTAATAATGGAAGTTAAAAGGCACAGCACAGGTGAGCATGGCTGATTCCTGCCAATTAAGCCAACGCCAAGCTTCCTGTTTCATGGATAAAGGCCACATTAATATCCACAGCATAAATGAGGTTTAGGGAATGCCAAGGCTACTGACAGTAGGTGGAAAAGAGGCATAGGTGAAAGCAAATAATTCCTGTTCTCTAGGCGCCCCTGCTTCATGGGTGCAAGCCACTTTGGTACTCATGGCCGCACCTGCCAAAGTCGCCGGAACTCGTGGATGCAAGGACAGAAGAGGGAAAGAGGACGCTCTTCCCTCTCTCCCTCATGTACCCTGGTTATCTTCTAAGAAGATAAGGGAACCAGCGATGTCTGATTCCCTCTTTCTAGATGGGTAGCCATTCATCTTCAGTCTGTATCCCCTTTTGAATGCATCCTGAAACCCTGGGACTCATTTTAAAAATGCATTCCTTTTTCCTTTCTCCTTAGTTCTCTCTGCACAAATAGGTAATTGCATCTCCATGCTGTGAGACACTTCCCTCAGACGCATCCTCCAAACTGGAGTTAATTTCCCAAACCGTAAATTGGTTGGTTTAGGATTGGGCTCAGGGGAAAGGAACCCAGAAGCCTGACATGCCAGAAAAAGGGTAAAGTGCAACCAGTTGGATTTTTGGCCTCCCTCTCCCTGTGAAAACTGCTAAAAGGCCTTGGAAGTTTTTTAGCTGTCTTTCCCCCAACTTTGTTTCATTTTCATACATGTTTTCTAATAATCTGGTTTGTCTTTTCTCTCCTTCATGCCATCAAACTCCAAGCAGTCATTCAACTGGAGCCTCTGACAATGGCCCCTTCTGCCAGGAACCTTTAGATAGGTCTCTGAGGGAGCGCTGACTGCCGATTCCCCCAAACAGCATTCCCGTCAGTGGGAAGTATTTAAGATCGGTCTTCGTCCTTATCTTTAATCTAATAGCAGTTAGATGTACTTCTTTAGAGGGGGAAATGACAGCAAGGTGGGAGAGGTCCCTGGAGAAACTCCAACCAGCCTGCCCACTAGGGTGGAGCTTTGGGAAGTTCACAACATTTGCAGCAGGAAGGAGCCTGGCCCCTGCTCTTCCATTGTGGAAACTGAGATTTGAATGGCCAGGTGGGAAGTGCTCTGGCAGGGACTCTGGCCTTGTGAGAGTCCCTGTTTCCCCTTTTCTTCCTTTTCACCCAATAAAACCCTGCTTTACTCACCCTTTAAACTGTCCACAAGCCTAAATTTTCATAGCCATGGGATAGACAAGGCCCTTGTCTTTAGCTGAACTAAGGAAAAGTCCTACAATATTGGCACTAGGAATGTAAGGCTGTCTCTATTATTTTAGCTTGCTCCAGGTTAAGCAGAAGCCCATGCAAGGCTCCTACTGACCATATGTTTTATTTCTAGCTTTGATGTCTGGGCACTGATTTCCCTAGGTTTAACTATTTAATGTTAAGGCAGTGGCGTGGAAATTTGTGTAACCGGAGTGGTAGGCAGGCCTATCTGTGTGACTGTCATGCAGGCCTATCCGTTTGATTGTCTGGGAGAAATGGCCTGCCACAATCCCCAATGTCAATTCGTGCATGATTTCTATCATGCTTGTATATTTATTTATCATGAGAATTGTAGGGAGACGGGGCATTATAATCTTTCTGGCTACATCCTGCTGAGAGGGGGTCATCGTTATGGGGCACCGAGTGCATCACTGGAGTGGAATAGGTTGGTTTGTTCCCAGTAGCACTCTCTGTTTCAGGGGCTTAGGGACAGTGCCTGCTGAAACATAATAGTATGCAACAGTAACACATGTGAATAGGTTGCTGCTGTTTTCTTCTGAAGTTTAAGTTGTCTAGTCTTTAGTTCACAGGACTTTAAGAAAGCACAGCTTAGATTTCAGTGATTTCTAATCAGGAAAAATGGAAAAAAGGAAAAGAAAAAGGAAAGAATTAAAAACATTATTTTGGGGACTTGCAGCCAGAAAAAGTAGAATTTAATTTAAACTGTATAAAGTAATAAAAATAGAAAAACATCAGGCAAGATTGTAATTTAACAACAGGTGTACTATAGTTTTGAAACATGATTTTTCTCTCTTCAGTTTCATTTATATTAAAAGACAAATTATGGTAGAACTGGTTTGCTTTATTATACTTGGCCTAATTATTTGTATACAGTGCAGCAAGAATAATTACTTTTCACATAGGCCTTTTAAATTGACTTTGATGGAACTTTGTTCCCTAGAAGGAATCTGAGATAAGACCTTTTTAGAGCCGAGCCCAGGCATGGATTTGTACCATCAAATACCTATGAGTTACGTGAATTCTTCTCTTGAGGTTCCAAGATAACTTGGGGTTCCTGGCCTGTCAGAAAGTGACATTCTTTACTTACCACAGATCAGAAACCCTGTACAAGGACTGTGTACACAAAATATGAGGCCAGTTTTCCAAGGGCTTTATTGGCTTCATAAGTCAAGTTTAATTTCCTTAAAGGAGAGCATAACATTCCAGTTAAAGTCTTGGTAAAATAACCAGGTTTTCCAATTGTGTCCTGTTACAAAGGAAAACAGATTCTCCTTTCACTTATGCAAATAACTATATTGCCATAAGTTAGGAATACTCACAAATAGTTTCCAAATTCTGGAGAAATCAGGTAGAAGGAAACAAATATGCCCCATATTTTGTTCATGGGAGTATGCTGCACTTGTTAAAAGTTGTTAATAGCTTAAAACAAGTTTCCTTGACTCTGAAAAGCAAAACAAAGTATCAGCAACATTTTAAGCAAAAAGTTAAAAGGATCACTTCAGTTTCTTATTAGCTTAGTTCATGCAGTTAATTCCCATTGTGCTTAATATTAATAAACATCTTATCTCTCCAAGAGTCCCTAACTGTTTTTCTCTATTCTGATGTTACAATCTCCAAAGTTATTAGAAACCTGCATTCAAGAACACCTGTTAGAGCTTTATAGCTGATTGTAAAACCACTTTCTAAAGAGGCCAAAACAACAACTGTTTATGGATGACAAAAAGTTTTAGGGTAGCCATAGTTAAAGACAAAATTGACAAGAAATCTGTTACCTCTGTGACACACAATAATTTAACATAACCATTATAATTATTATGGATAATCTACACTAAGATATATCAGAATTATAGGAGTTTTCCATAATTTTGAAACACATACTAGAACATATTTATGCAAATATGGCCCAAAGAAAGCCAAACCCCATTGTATACTTGGCAATGTTTTCTGTATGATTTTTGTAACAAATATGCCAAATTTTACCTTTACATTAGTGTACTGTTAATGTTAAACTTAATTTTTAATAAAACTTTATAGACATTTACCCAATTTTAATATCTGAGTATAAGGTAAGGTTTTTATAGATCTTTTATAACCCTTTATAATTTTTGTTAAAGAGCAGGTTAGTGCTCTAAGAGAAACTTGTTGTGCCTTTTTTTAATGCTCAATTTACAGAAAAACTGGATGATACCCCTAACTGTAGCCAATATGTTTACATACAGAATTTTTACAATTATCTTATAAACTTTCCACAACTTGCTTAAACCTTTAGCTTTGTTTTATTTAACTTAAAACAATCCTTTAACCTTTTAATCTAAGCAAAAAACCCACATTCTCATGCCTCCTTAAAATCTTTTTATCAAAAGTATATTCTACTTTCTTTACACACCTTGCATGTAAACTGTTTCTTCAATAGTCTTAAATACATGTTACTCTGTTACCTCTTAGCAACCTTTACTTTTGGTGAAAACCTTGGTGAGGTTTGGGATTTTAATTATGTACTAGGTGTGGAGCCTAGGTCCTAGACAGAAGTGCAGGTAAGGTCTGACTCTTCCCAGCATTTAGCTTAACGTGTCTCAGGCCTTACTTAGCTGTAAAGAAGGCAAGTTGTACAGCTAAGAGTCATAGTGGCATTTTAAAAAGCATTTAGGAGGCCTAATAACTTTTAAATTGTACAACATTTCTTGCATAAATTCCCTTTCATAAATTATTTCATGACTTAACACAGATGAGCTACAACATGCTTTCACTTTCTGACTTGTTTTAAACATCCCTCCATTTTAAACAACCAGTTATTTTACTTTAGGACAAGAATTTACCATACAAGATTCTTTCTTACATAAAATGACAACAGTCCTTTCCCAGAACAAAATTCCTTCATGCTCATGGACTAGACTGCTTAAGGCCACAAGATTAGAAGTTACAGTATGTTACTAAATAATTCAAGATGTGGCTATCTTCATTAAACCAATATTAATGTTTTATTTATCAAAAATTATGCAAGCAAAGATCATTCTGTTTTGGGCTGAGTTTACAGTTTTGTAGCCTCTATGCCAAATTTTGACACCTTATAATATTTGGTTGGGATAAGAATGAACTTGCTTGATCAATAAATGCAAACAAAATGCATGCTGTAAATTCTTTTTTTTTTTTTGAGATGGAGTCTCGCTCTGTCGCCCAGGCTGGAGTGCAGTGGCGCAATCTCAGCTCACTGCAAGCTCCGCCTCCCGGGTTCACGCCATTCTCCTGCCTCAGCCTCTCCGAGTAGCTGGGACTACAGGCACCCGCCACCACGCCCGGCTAATTTTTTGTATTTTTAGTAGAGACGGGGTTTCACCGTGGTCTCGATCTCCTGACCTTGTGATCCGCCCACCTCGGCCTTCCAAAGTGCTGGGATTACAAGCGTGAGCCACCACGCCCGGCCGTAAATTCTTAAGATACTTCTAATATTACTTTACCAACAATTTAAAGCTAGCTAGCTTATTAAAGATTTTACTTAAGTTAGATAAACTCGAAAAAGCATTTGACCAGTGTTTCCATTTTTTCCGTTAAAGCATTTGATTTAAGCACTTTTATTTTTCTTTAAGCCAATTAATTAGAGCTCTTATTTTTTTAGTAGTGAAACACTGTGTATACAACATATAAATATATAGACATATTAGACATCCAAACACAAGTACATTTTATAGATTCATAAGGCCTCCTTTTTTCCTATCTTAGACTTGCAAACTCTGAATAACCTGGTATATTACCCTGGCAGTGGTCAGCTAAATAGCCCTAAATCTGCATATTGAAGGAGACAACTCTTAGGTGAAAACTGAATTGGCAAGATTTACATCTCAAGGTACAGAGAGAAAAGTCTGGTGGTGCTAGAGGGAGATTACTAACTTTATTTAGCTATCGACTATCTATCTTTTGACTGGCTCTCTGAGCTCTGGACAGAGCCCACACTGAATCCTGGGTTTTCAAAAGGAAGGAATATTATGAGGCTAGATCATGTGATGCTTTTACAGTGCACTTAAATTTTTTTTCAAACAGACATTTCTAAGTGTCTAAACTACATTTTTCTTACAGATACCAGAGTAGCTTCTGTTGTAATAACTACTAATGAAGAAAACAGAATTCAGTCAGTTGAGAAAAAAAAAATAAATCCTTTTCTCAAAAAGGCAAGGTCCTAGGAGAGAAATAAACAAAAATATGAAGGTCTTTTAAATACAAACACGCACATATGCACACATATATATACACATCTTGGATGTTAGCTCTTAATTAAGTTGACTCTTAACTATGGAGCTCCTATAGAAATCTTTTTCTTTCCCAGAGGGCTCTCAGCAGGAGTTGTGGAGGGGTACCCGAACTGTTTCTAATCTGACAGAAGTCTTCCTAGAGGGCTCTCCGACAGAATGGAGGCAGCGTTCCCCATCTTAAATTCAACAAGACTATAGGTACAGACCCAGAGATAGTTTAGACAGACACAGAGATAGTTTCAGATAGACACAAAAGGAGGTGCACGTGGGTGAAATAGGCTTGAAAACCAGTTCCCAAACGGGTGTACAAACCAGCCCTATTATCTTCCTGATGGTACCGAACGTAGGGCTTCATAGCCCAAATAAGGAAATAATAGGCTCCAGGCCTACGGTTCGGTTTTCACTCACCCTTTGAGCTAGTCCGTTCCTGCCAAACTTCCGTTCTTTCCCAGTGAGGAAAAGGACGTGTGGTTTTGCCCATGGGCCAGCCCTCAGGAGATTCCCTGGGACAATCTTGGCAGCTGCTGGGAGTCTCCTGTTGACCATGTCATTGCAATCCGCTGGCCACCGAAGGCAGCATCGTCCTGGCGGCCTCCTGGCTGATTCGCCAAAATTTTCATTCCCGGAACCAAGCCGGGTCCGGCTGCGTTTTCTCGAGGCCCAGTAATGAGATGCAGACAAACTACGAAACAAGGGAATGTATTGTTGTAACTGGATACAGGAAGAAGGTCAGAGAAAATTCCACCAGACCAATTTAAACTGTCACAATTTTCTTAGTGCTTATATAGGTTGGGGTTATGTGCCTATGTGCAGTATAGCTTTCGCCTAAGTCTGTTGCTAACTAATTTTGTTTCAACTACAAGGTCAGAGGTAAAAAAATTGCTGGCTGGGTCCTGTTAAGCTGTGGGGGCCCCAGTACCTTCAAGGCCTGTCTATTGTGTTACTGGAGTGAGTATTTCTATCTTACCTTCTTTATAGCTTCATCTGGAGAGCTGCCTTAGGCTCTCCAAAGAATCTGTTCAAACAGCTGCCTGTTACCTTGACTCATCTCAGATTTTGTTGACCCCAGACAGGTCCTGGCACTAGGAATGTAAGGCTGTCTCTATTACTTTGGTTTGCTCTAGGTTAGGGAGAAGGCCAAGCAAGGCTCCTACTGACCATGTGTTTCATTTCTAGCTTTGATGTCTGGGTACTAATTTCCCTAGGTTTAACTGCTTGCTCAATGTTAAGGCAGTGCTTTGTCTGTGTAACTGGAGTGCTATGCAGGCCTGTCTGTGTGATTGTCAGAAAGAAATGACCTGCCACACCCTGAACTAGGAGAACCACTTTTTTCATGGTGACAGGCAGGAATGAGTCACAGAAGTGGTAACTGATAGGGCCCAGCTGAAAGGTTAAAAATCTATAGGAATGCAAAAAAGCATAAGGCCCAGATGGCTTCACAGCCAAATCTTCAAAGACCAGACAATCCCATTGCGACTTAAATTGTTGTAGAACATAAAAACAAGGGAAGATTTCCAAGTTATTTTTCTAGACGTAAATATAACTTTGACATCTAAGTTGTTACATAGCACAAAAGAGACTACAAACTTATCTCACTAAAGAATAGAAAAGTAATAAAATTGTAGTAACAATGAAAGCATATTTTGAAAATACACATTATGAGCTGTATTCGTTTCCCAATGCTGCTCTAATGAATTATCACAACTTAGTGGCCTAAAACAATACAAACTGATTATCTTACACTTCTGGATGTCAGAGTCTGAAGTGAGTCTCACTGAGCTAAATCAATCTTTTGGCAGGCAGCCTGGCCACCATGGTGAAACCCGGTCTCTACAAAAAATACAAAAATTAGCTGGTGGTGGGCTCCTGTAATCCTAGCTACTCAGGAGGCTGAGGCAGGAAAATCACTTGAACCTGGAAGATGCAGGTTGCAGTGAGCTGAGATCGTGCCACTGCACTCCAGCCTGGGCAATGGAGCAAAACCCTGTCTCAAAAAACAAACAGATAAACAAAAAAAACGTCTTGTCAGGGCTGAGTTTCTTCTGTGAGTTCCAGGCAGAAATCTGTGCCCTTGCTTTCCCAGCTTCAAAGCCAGCACTGCTGTGTCTTCTCTCATCTGATCTCTAATTCCATTTTTATTTCCATTTTTATATCTTTTCTCTCTGATTCTGATCTTCCAGACTCTGTCTTATAAAGATCTTGTGATTACATTGGGCTTAACTGGACAGTCCAAGATAATCTCCCCATCTCAAGATCCTTAACTTCATCACACCTGCAAAGTCCCTTTTGCCATGTAAGGTCACACATTCTCAATTTCAGGGCATGAGGGTGTGGACATCTTTGGGGGCCATTATTCACCCCACCACATGCTTCAGTTGGGATTTATTTTAGAATTGCAAGGATAATTTGATATTAGAAAAACTATTAATATTATTTACCATATGAATACATATAGAAAAAATAATATATGGTAATCTCTGTAGGTCTAGAAAAAACCTTAGCAGAATTGAACATTTGTGTCTTTTAAAATCACTCAATAAAATAGGAATGAATACTCACTCAACATCATATATATAATGTATTTATATACATTATATGTAATATATGTAAATACAATATATTTACATATATACATATATTTATACATAATGTATATAAAATGTATTTATATATTACATATATGTACATATTGCATATTTATGTACAAAATGCACATAGAGATATTTTATATAGATTTTATATATAAATATGTAATATGTACATACATTTTATATATAAATATGCAATATGTACATATATGTAATATATAAGTATGTATTTATATATTATAAATAAATGTAATATGATAAAGTGTACTTACATACATTTACATATATAAATATATATTTATGTATTTTATATACATTTATATATAAATATAAAATATGCATTATAAATAAAATAATGTATATAAATACATTTTATTTACTTATATAATTATAAATATATATTTATAATGCATATAAATATATAAGTAATATATATAAAAATACATTTTTCTTATACTTTTTATATATATATATTTATATACCTAAGACCAAACACCAGTTTCTTAGGAATATGACAAGGGCACTACTACGTTCTCTATTATTTATTATTATACTAGAGGCATTGCCAATGTAATTAGAGAAGAAGAAAGAATTAAAGGTATAAAAAATGGTTTTAAAAAGTTATCTTAATTTTCAGATGTTAGGAAACTATATCTGAAAATTTCAAGAGTACAATGATAAAAATACTACAAATATTAAAAGAACCAAGATAGATAAATATAAAATCGATATAAAATATAAACACACAAATTATTTAAAATATTTGCTTTCGTACATACAAAGAAATCTTTAAAAATATATAATAGATAAGGAAACTCCCATTCATAATAGCAATAACAAGGTAGAATATTTAAGAATTAAACTTAGCAAGAAATTTGCAAAATTAATAGGATGAAATATTTAAAACACTCTTGAAAGATAAAAGTAGACTTGATCAAATGCAAGAACATTCCTGTTCTTAGATTGGATGTATCAACTTCATAATTATGCCAAATTGTCTGAAGTAAATATTATAATCTCAGTAGAAATATCAACAAAACAGTATTCTGAAGCTTGGTAACTTCATTTCCAAATTTGTAGCAAATAAACATGCAAGAATAGCTAGGAAACCCTCATAAAAGATGGACAATGAAGAGCAGATAATAAAATAAATATCCCTCACAATTAAAAGTGTGGTGCTGGCATATGAAATAAACAAATAGGCCAATAGATTAGAAAAGAAAATGTGGAAATAGCTACAAGGGAATTTAACATACGATTAAAAGTAGAATCTCAAATCAGCAGTGGAAAAAGCGTAATTTTTCATAAGTGGTATGTGCACCTAGATTGCCTTTTGGCAAAAGATAACATCGGGTCCACACTTTACACCAGAATAAATTCCAAATGGACCAGAAGTCATAATAAAAATGAAGCCATATATATATTAGGAAAAAAATGGGTAAATTTCATTATAAGCTGAGTATGGAGGAAATGTTTTCAACTTTGACCCAAAATTCGGATATAATATTAAAAACAGAAGATGTATAAGTTCAACTACATAAATTTATTAAAAAGTGACTAATTCCAGGCCTGGGGAGAGAAAGGACACAATGATTCTGGGACATCTCATTGCAATAGAAGGCTAAGAAATGTCCAGAGACTAACAGTGGCATTAAAAAGTCACAGGAACTGAGTTACATAGACCCCTGTTGGCCTAATTTGGCACTATTTGACCATCAAAAAGAAAAGCCATGGTAGTGGATCATTACATATTGAATTTTTAAAAAGAATCCATAGTACATTTGTCAAAACTAAGAAACTGACGCTGGTACATTACTATGAATTAACTTATAGAACTCTCTATGTCTTTAAAATTATTCTGTAAATCTAAAATCATTCCCAAATAAAATTCTAATTTAAAAAGAGGGAGAGAATTCATATATTGATCATGATAATGATGAGGTAGCGGAGTGAGGGGGGTTCCAGAAGAATGCTAACTAAAAAGAAATGAGGAGAAAGAAGGATAGAATTAACAAATCAGTATTTTATAACTCCAAAGTGAAGAAATTAATTCAGGCAAAGATGATCACTAAATGTTAGTACCATTTGGGGAAAGATCTTTGGTTAATAATGCATTCCCACACCTCAGAGTCACACTTTAGGGATGTTCTCTTAATTACAAATTAATGAGATATCTTTACAATGAAGAGATCTGGGAACCCCACCTTATTCAAGGGACAAAATTTAGCATCACCAATAACAGAATGAACTGGGTCCATGGACCTCCTGCTGTGATGCAATGAAATGTAAATAGCCCTCTGTCACATTCTTCCAAGAATATTTTAACTGAATCTAATCATGAGGAAACAAGCAAAGATGTCCAGAATGTGGCACATTCCACAGCACAAGTAACCTGAACCCCTAAAAGACATCAATGTCAGAAATGACCAAAGCATAAAAAATCTGGTAGACAATTCTGAAATTAAAGAGACCTAAGAGATACGATAAAATGGAATGCATTTACTTTGTTTGGATTCTCTTATTAAATAAGAATAAAAACAGAAACACTGCGAAAGGATGTCTTGAAACAATTTGGAGAATTTTGTGGGGCGGTGAGAGGGACAGGGTCTGGCTCTGTCATCCAGGCTGGAGTGCAGTGGCACAAACACAGCTCACTGCAGCCTCTGCCTCCAGGGCTCAAGCCATTCTCCCACCTCAGCCTCCCAAGTAGCTGGGACTGCAGGCATATGCCACCACACTCAGCTAACTTTTTAATTTTTTGTAGAGATGAGATCTCACTATTTTGTCCAGGCTGTTCTTGAACTTCTGCGCTCAAGTGATCCTCCTGCCTCAACCTCCCAAAGTACTGGCTCATTGCAGTCATGAGCCACCATGCCTGGCAATTTGGAAAACCTTAATAAGGGTGGCATATTAAATTATATTATTGAATCAATGATAAAGTATCTGGATGTGAAATTGGTGTTATGAGAATGTCCTTGTTCTTATAAGACACAGGCTAAAGCACTTGGAATGAGGTATCATGAAGTCTGCAATTTATTTCCAATAGTTTCAGAAAAAAGTGTGTATGTATGCACATACTGAAAGAGATAAAATTAATATGGCAAATGTCAATAACTCATAAGTCTAAGTGAAGTGTAAACAGATGTTCAGTGTTGATATTTTAACTTTTTCTTGCTTCGAAATTTTTAAAATATTCATTTGAGGGTAAAAAACCTGCTGGATGAAGAAGGAAGAGGTAGAATAGAGGAAGAAAGTAGTTGTCAGATTTAATAAGTATCAGATACTGTATCTGTCATTTTCACAACTATTGTCTCATACAAACCCCCATGGTAAACTTTTAAATAGATATTATTATTCTCATTTTTTTTTTTAACAAATGAAGCTATGGTGGCCCAGAGACGTCACACAACATGCCTAAAATCATAGATTTTTGTACAGGTGGAGCCTGGATTCAAAACCACTTTTTTCAGGCATCCAGACTTTCTCTCTTCCATTTAAAAGCACTGGGGCCAAGGACCTTATCTGGGTAGCTCCAGACAAGGCTTCCACACTCAGCACAATAGTCAGGAGCCCAGGATGGCCAGAGACTCTAAAGTTCTAAGAACCACAACCTCCTCCATTTGCAATTCAGCCTCTGTCAAATAGCTGTTACAGTCGTGAGTTCCTTCATGGTAGGAATATGTTCTGAGAAATGTGTCTTTAGGTGATGTCATTGTTGTGCGAACATCACAGTATTCTTACACAAACCTAGATGGGATAGCCTACTACCCACCTAGGCTATATGGTATCGCTTATTGCTTCTAGACTACAAAGCTGTGCAGCTTGTTATTGTACTGAATACTGTAGGCAATTGTAACACAGTGGTAAGTATTTGTGTACCTGGACATATCTAAACATAGAAAAAGTAAAGTAAAAATACAGTCTGAAAGATAAAAAAATGGTACAGCTGTGTAGGGCTCTTACCATGAATGGAGCTTGCAGGATGGAAGTTGTTCTGGGTGAGTCAGTGAGTGAGTGGTGAGTGAATGTGAAGGCCTCGGATATTACTGTGCACTACTAGGGACTTTATAAAACTGCACACTTAGACTACACTAAATTTATTTTAAAATGTTTTTAAATATTATTAAGGCTAATAAGTTAACATTAGCTTACTATAACTTTATTATTTCATGTAGTTTTAAGTTTTCAAACTTTTTTAATCCTTTGAATAACACTTAGCTTATAACACAAACACATTGTACAGGTGTACAAAAATACTTTCTTTATATCCTTATTCTGTAAGCGTTTTTCTATTTTTAAATTTCTTATTTATTTTTTACTTTTTAAACTTTTTTGTTAAAAAACTAAGACACAGACACACACATTTAGCCTAGACCTGCACAGGGTTAGGATCATAATATCACTATCTTCTGTCTCCACATCTTGTCCTACTGGAAGGTCTTCAAGGCAATAACAGGCATGGAACTGTTATCTCCTGTGGTAATGATGCTTTCTTCTAGAATCTCTCCTGAAGGATCTGCCTGAGACTGTTTTACAGTTAACTTTTTAAATATATAAGTAGAAGGAATACACTCTAAAATAATAATAAGAAGTACAGTATGGCACATACATAAGCCAGTAACATAGTTCTTTCTTATTATCAAGTATTCTGTACTGTCCATAATTCTATGTGCTGGACTTAGATGACTGGCAATGCAGGAGGTTTACTTATACCAGCATCACCACTAACCGATGAGTAATGCTTTTTACTTACACCAGCATCACCACTAACTCATGAGTAATGCTTTGAACTACAATGATGGCTACAATGTCACTAGGCCATAGAAAGTTTTCAACTCCATTGCAATTGTATGAGACCATGGGTCATATATGTGGTCCATCATTGGCCGGAATGTCATTATGTGGTGCATAGCTGTATATTTTCATGCTACTGCTTCAAAAGAAAAAGCTGCAATACCACCAACTCATAGAGTGAAACTAAGTAAAAACACTGCTTCAAATAACTGAAAATACTTCAGCTTTTCTGTCCTAAACTAAAGGTAATCAAAATGCCTCAAATGTTTCCCACAATATGGTTTAAGGACTCCTAAATATTTATTTAAATATTGTTTTTAATATTCTTTTTATTGAGATATGGTTCACATACCGTCAAATTCATCTCTTTAAGGTATACAATTCAATGGCTTTTAGTATATTCACAGAATTGTATAACCATCACTTACAATCAAATTTTAGAACATATTCATCATCCCAAAAAGTTGCTTCCCATTTCTTCTCAAACCCCTCCATATCCTGGCAACAGCTAACCTACTATCTGTCTCTATGATTACCATTTCCCTATTCTGGAGATTTCAATAAGTGGAATTGTGCAATATGTGGTCCTTTGTCACTAACTTATTTCACATAGCATCATGTTTTCCAGGTTCTCCCATGTTCTAGCGTGTATTAGTTTTTCTTTTTATTGCCGAATAATATTTCCTGTTTGGATATACCATATTTTGTTTATCCATTCATCAGCTGATGAATATTTGGATTGTTTCCACTCGGGGGTTATTATGAATAATGCTATTATGAATAAGCAGCCATGTACAAGTTTGTATGTGGTTGTAGGTGCTTTACTCTCTTGGGCATGAATGTAGAAATGGGATTGCTGGGTCATATGGTAATTCCGAATTTAACTTTTTGGACAACTGTGAAACTCTTTTCCACACTGACGCTACCATTTTACATCTCCACAAGCAATACGTGAGGTCTCAATTTCTCTACGTCCTCGCCGACACTTGGTGATTATAGTCATCTTAGTGGCTGTTTGGTTCCATCCATCCAACTGGGTGAGATGTAGTGTCTCATTATGGTTTTGATTTGCGTGTCCCTAATGACTAATGATGTGCATCTTTTCATGTGCTTATTGTCCATGTGGATGACGTCTTTAGAAAAATGTATATTCAAGTTTTTTCTCATTTTAAATTTGGGTTTTTTGACTTTATTATTATTTTTACTATAAGTGGTCTATAATTTATCTAAATTCTGCTGCCTACACTGCATATAATTATGAGCAAATTACATAAATTCTCGGCACCTTTGTTTCTCCACCTATCAAAATGAGATCATATTATCAATATCACAGATTTTTTATGAGGGTTAAGTGCATATAAAGCATTTATGGCTGGGCACTGTGGCTCACGCCTATAATCCCAGCACTTTGGGAGGCCAAGGCAGGCAGATCACTTGAGGTCAGGAGTTCGAGACCAGCCTGACTAACATGGCAAAACCCCTGGCTAAAAACACAAAAATTAGCCGGGTGTGGTGGCGTGCACCTGTAATCCCAGCTACTCGGAAGGCTGAGGCAGAAGAATCACTTGAACGTGGGAGGCAGAGGTTGCAATGGGCTGAGTTTGTGCCACTGTACTCCAGCCTGGGCGACAGAGCAAGATTTCCTCTCAAAAAAAAAAAAAAAAAAAAAAAGCATTTATTACAGCGACTGAAGCATTATAAGTGTTCAGGAAATGAGATTCAAATCTGAAAGGACTCATTGATGGTAGAAAGTAACCATGGTGCAATTAGGATTCTGCAGTTGGGGATTTGAGATCGCATTTACGGAAATAAAAGATAATAACTGTGCTCAAAGTCCTCTCAAAAAGAGTTATGAAATATTTATATATCTTCAATAAGGATATTATTAAATATCCCCAGAAGACACATTGAGTTTTGCTACAATTACATAAATACAATAAGAACTATAATACTGTAACTAGATAGGAAGGTTTACAAAAAAAATTTAAAAACAAGACAAGTTTAAATAATAAACCAATTACTTGTCATGCATGATTATAAGGTTTTTATATGTTTTTATATGCATTTTACATGGTTTTGTGCTCAACAGCCGTGACTGTGGAAGAATGATTAAACATTTTTCTTTAGCAGAACTAAATAGTTTCTCTATTAAGAAGTAAAATATCTTAGGAGGTTTTATTTACTTCTTGGAAAAGATTTTGAAACCAAAGCCTCCATTCATTGTTCAAAGGATCAAACCAATCCTGCAAATGTAGCCCAGCTGTGGATTTGGTAACACTAAGCAAAGGTGGGCCAAGCGGAGAGTACTGTATTTGTTTTTCACAGAATCTCCTTAAATTGATTGATTGCCTATAGCTCTCTGTGCTAGTTGTCTGTTCAATGGCCAGTGTTGCTAAGCAAGCTAGATTAAGGTGGCTTAACTGACTGGTATTTCAAGAAACAGTCCACAGAGAAGAGGTAACTCCATATGCCATTTCAAAGTTCAGTTGGACCAGGTGGCACCACTTAGTGAGTGAAACTGTATCCAAGACATCAAAGGGGGAAAGGACAGTCAGTGTAGGGAGCCCCTGAACAAAGAGCAGATGACAGTTTTGCTAAGACATTATTGGACTTCTTTAAAAGTTATAAGGACCATTGTATCACCAGGTCATTATATTTTAACCCTCTTAGTTTTACATGTAAAATTTAAAAGAAGTAATTTACATGAATGAAGATTCTCCACATATAAGTCAGGAAATAAAACTGGCTTAAATTTAGAGCATGGCCATGACATAATTTTTCTTTGCTCTGTCTCTGCAAAAAAGAATCAGAGGGCACCTTCTGTAACACAGGCCCTGACTCTCTTCCTTCTGATGAACCTCGCACTGTAACACAGGGGCGAATCCCAGAGGACAAGATCCTAATGAAGCACAGATGAAATCAGTTCTCTCCACCATTAACTGCAAACAATAAAGGTAGGAGGTGGCTTAATCAGCCTCTAGGCTAAATGCAAATTATATTCCTCCTCTTTTAGATCAATTTTATAAAGAGATAATGCTGTTACTCATTTAGCCTCATGCAATCTCTGTCACTGAAAGGAAGAAAACATGATTATGTTCATTTACCAGCTTAAAAAATGACGTGCAAAAAAATTAAATGCCTGACCTAATGTCATGAAGTAAATCAGCGTGGCAAATCTCTTAGATATTCTGACTCTCAAGCCAGGTTTCTTTTTAATACAACATGCTCTGTTTTCTAACATATATTATCTGGAGCTAAGTTGTTTTAAACATTTGGTTAGAAAAAGGAGAATTCAAAGGTAAGTGTTCTATCCACTCTTCCTTCTCTTGACATCAGTATGTCAGAAATATAAGTGGATTAGAAGTAGTTCTAGCTCTGTCTCTAACTAGCAGTGGGAGGTGAGCTCATCACCTGAATGTGAGCCCTGCTCGCACAGTTCTCAACTGTAACAAGCTGTGCTTGCCTTAGCCTACCAACACACTGGTTTGAGGAAAAATTTGGTAATATATCTGAACATGCTTTGAAAAGTATAAGTACTACAACATTATAAAGTCTGATTTGCTAATGCAACTTTGCCCTTTCTGAATTCCCATCACTCTTTGTCTATACCTCCCTTAAGGTGCTTCCCATTTTGCACCTCATGTATTAAAACAATTGGTATTTGTTGGCTGAGTGCGGTGGCTCACGCCTGTAATCCCAGCACTTTGGGAGGCTGAGGTGGGTGGATCACAAGGTCAGGAGTTCGAGACCAGCCTGGCCAACATAGTGAAACCCCGTCTCTACTAAAAATACAAAAAATTAGCTGGGCATGGTGGCGATTGCCTGTAATCTCAGCTACTCAGGGGCTGAGGCAAGAGAATCACTTGAACCTGGGAGGTGGAGGTTGCAGTGAGCCAAGATCCTGCCACTGCACTCCAGCCCAGGCGACAATGCAAGACTCCCTCTCAAAAAAAAAAAAAAAAATTCGGTGCTTGTTATGCAGAATACATTCTTTGATGGCAGTAACCATGAGCCACAAGACTTTTAGTCTCTTAAATCTCTGAAGTGTGCCTACTAAATGAAAGGAAGTTTTCCCAAAGGACTGGATTCTAACAGAGGCCATTCTCATCATTGATGTGGACGTGACATTCCCAGTGCAGCTGTGCTTCAGGAGAAGAAAGATATGCTGGACACGCGGGCACCCTGGCAGTGACCCAGAAAGATGGTAAGGCCGTTGTGCAGGTCACTTTTTCATGGCCAAAGACATAGCCTAACTCTTCTGTTATCACCTGTATGGCAATCGTTGTTCCTTCCACCTAACCCCTTAATAATCATGGAGTGAGTTAATGCTTATAGCATGGAAAAAATATTAAGGATTAATTGTGGGGGAAAAGCTCCATTGCAGACAGCTTGCTTGGATACAGTTCTTAGTACTGTATATACACTAAAATTTGTGCTTGAATGTCCACATGCATAGAGATCTGTGTCAGTATTGAAGGTATTTTACATCAGATACTCCATGTAAGCTGATACCATTGTGTAATGATGTGTATCACTGCGTTCTCAATGTTTTTTAGAAAAGTGAATAACATTAGCAATAGGAAAGGAAATAGAAACATAAATGGTTTGTTAATTGTTCTTCTGTGAGATGGGCATTAACCTGTGTGTGGGTGGCTGCGTGTGGGTGTGTGTTGATATTTGTGAGTGTGAGCTTTGTCTTCTGTGCACACACAATACTACTTTCACCTGGTGCTTTGAGTTGTGTTTCCAGAGACAATGAAGAATTTATGCTAATATATGCATTTGACTAAACCTGCTTATAATTAAGGGGCATGAGTTTTCCAGACAAATGACCTGGGTCAGCTGTGACCACTGCAGCTTGTAACCACTGAAAAGCTGAAAACTACTTGGCCCTAAGGTCAAGTTCCTTAACCTCAGCTAAGAATGCCAAGTCTTCGTTGAGCAATGCTGTTCAGCAGAGACAGCAGAAGAAGACCATTCTATGTGCCCTAGATCTATCTTACTGTACATCTTCTGTTTTATTTTATTGTAAAAGTTCTTCAATTTAATCATCTTTCCTTTAGAAAAGGGCCCTGTTAACACCTGCAATCATTCCTTTCAATTACCATGTTTGGCCTTCAGAAAGAGAGCATTTCAATTTCATGGTCAAACACAGGATGCAATTTTATACTTGAAAATAATGGCAAGAGCTAGACTGGGACATGGAGGCAGATGACATTTTAGCTACCGATGACCTAGCATGTTACTGATTAAACGAGAGCATCTGAAATATCCCCCAGAGTTTCTAGGAAATTTTAGAACTAGATTTATATTTTGGAACTCCAGATTAATATACTGAAACAATTATTATCTGACAAACACAACAAATTAGTACTTGGACTTCAGAATAAATGCTGTTGGCAGCAATTATTAAAACAGTAATAAGTGCTGTTGATCTGGCTGCCACTCCCTCCCCTTCCTAATGTTTTGATGAAACATATCCTTTTTGATGTCACAGGACTAACAAAGATCTTGAAGTTGAACTGATACCCACTGGCATACTGAAAACTGGCATTCTCTCTTCTGAAGGATCAGCATGAAGTCTTGACAATAAAATAGAAAGGGATGCGTTGAAATTAAAGTTTGTCATTTTAAAACCACAATTTACTATTTTTGAATGCTCAAATCTTAAAATGATAAAATGCAGTCCTTTATTTCTAAAAGTGCCTCTTCAGGAGTGACTCCCCTTAATCTGAGGATGAAGAGGGGTCCCAGCGTCACCCAGAAGCCTTTGTCCCTTGGTCACCAGCCCAGGGGCAGAGCCTCGTGTCTCAAACACAGGGTGAGCGATCCTGCTGTGGGAAGTGTCCCCTCACCTCCCTGAGGAGGACTGTGCTTTCATGATTGATTTTTCACATTTCTCCTTTACATTCCACTCTATATTTCCAATAGAGCAGTTCTACTCATAACAGCAAGCTCTACATGCACATTTAAAAAATCTGATTAAATGATTAATTAACTGGGTTTCATTTCCTGTTGTGTCACAGTCTGAAATGTCTAGGTTTTAAAAGGCTACAAACTCCATTATGACTATTCATTTTCAAACTATTATGCAAATAACAGAAACCAACAAATCTAGGTCAAAAGCACCTAGAAGCATGCTTTAAAGCACCCATGTGTGCACAGAACCATCCTCAGAGTGGTACAAAGCTGGTTGAAAGCCAGAACCAAAGCAAAATTAACCTGATCCTATTCCATCTAACTCTGTGAACAGCCTCTCAGCCAATCACCCTATAAAAACTGGCATGGGTGTCAGAAAAAGATTTCTGCTAAATAACTAACAAACATTTGGCTTTTAGTGCTTGGCTGGTTGAGTGAACGTGGCAGACACCAAACTATGTGCCTGGAATTTTAAAAATCAGAGTAGTGGCATTTATTGGCCAGAATGACTAGAAATTTAGAGGAAATGCTCCCTAATAACACAAAGCACTTTCACAGATAGATTTTGCCACAAAAATGTTCAATTGTTCAACAATGTTGATTACTTACAGGCAAAACTAAAGCTGAAATGGATAAGATGAACTGCTGATTCATAGGGTGAGTCACAACAGAAAGAGATGCAACTCTTAGTTCCCTTCTAGGCAAATCTAACAACCAAGTTTAATTTAATTGTGAAAATGCAGTCTAGTTCATTTGAGAAAACAGGCTTCTTTCTTAAGAGAACCAGTGACTGATTTTCGAAGTTCAACATCGGAAGGAGAATTCTCATTTATATGTGGGCAGTTATATTTTCTGTTGTACATATATATGCATATATGTATATATGGACTCACATACACGTTTATTCATTAATCCAAAAATATTTATTACATGGCAGATATTATTTTAGCTCCCAGAGTTACAAAAAAGAATAAAACAAAGTCCCTATCCCTTGAAACTGACACTCTCATGAAAGGAGAAATTGAGTAAACAAATACCTAAGTCTACCACACATCAGATGGTAATATGTTCCATGGAGAAAGTCAAGGCAGGGAGAGGAGAATGGGGAGTACTTGGGGAAGGTGGGTTGCTAATTCATGCAGTATCCAAGGAAGGCCTCCCTGAGATAGCATGGGAGCAGAAACCTGGAAGAAGTGAAGGTGAGATATGCACAGAATTCTAGAGGAAGTGGGCTTCAGGCAGTAGGAATAGCCAGTGCAAAGCCCTGAGGCAGGAGCACATCTGGTGTGTTGCAAAACAGCAGTGGCCCCATAGCTGGGATAAGTGAGGTGGGAAGAGTGGCAGAAGAATCATCTACATGAATGCATTTGTAGGATCTATCATTTCAATTGGTTAAGTTCTCTTTTTTCTTTTGTTCCGTTTCTTCCCTTCTCCATTTCGTCTCCATCGTTCTCCAGTGAAGCTCCTATTACTAACTCAGAATCTATCTTTCCAAAATATTCTCTTTGCTTATGTGATTATATTGAGACACACATATTCAGACACATAAAAGTTGTATTCTGCCTTTGTTGCACAAAAATGAGGTCATATTTTTCATACTTTTCTCCATGTTGCATTTCTAACTTAACTACATCAATCATGTTTTCCATATATCTGTAGCAGGATGAGCCACAGACAAAACTCCTGAGACACTGAGTTAAAGAAGGAAGAGGTTTATTCAGCTGGGAGCATCAGCAAGACTCCTGTCTCAAGAGCCAAGCTCCCTGAGTGAGCAATTCCTGCCCCTTTAAAGGGCTCACAACTCTGAGGGGGTCCACATGAGAGGATTGTGATCAATTGAGCAAGCAGGGGGTATGTGATTGGGGCTGCATGCACCAGTAATCAAAACGAAACAGAACAGGACAGAGATTTTCACAGTGCTTTTCCATACAATGTCTGGAATCTATAGATAACATATCCGGTTAGGTCAGGGGTCGATCTTTAACTACCAGGCTTAGGTCAGGCAGGCCCAGGCCTGGTTTCAGGTCTGGTTCCTTGGTTTCGGGTCTGGTTCCTAGGCACCGGGCTACCTGCCTTTAGTTTCGCTTCTCTTTCCTTTTGTGAGTATAAAACAATATAAAACAATATGAGAGGATCTGTCTCTCTTCTCTCATATCTAAGTCAGATGATAGTTTTAATTTTTTATTTTCCAAGTTTTAATTTTTTATTTTCCAAGACCATGTAAAACTTCATGAATTCCAGATATTCTGTTTTACACAGAACTTCTCCTACTGATGGACACTGTTTCTTTCTAGTTACGTTTCCTTATAAGATTTATATCATTTATTTTCACTTAAATATTTAATACATCTGGAAGTATTTCTTTTCACTTAAGTATTTAATACATCTGCAATTAATTTTTCTATGTAGAGTAAGATAGGGGTTCAATTTTATTATCTTACCAATGGGCAGACTGCTGTACCAGCACCACTTATTAAAAAATACCAAATGTTATGTTTTCTCTTCTTGCATACTGTTGAATTTTCACAATTAAATTAGACTTGGTTGTTAGATTTGCCTAGGAGGGAACTTTCTGACCCTCTGTTCTATTCCACTGTGCTATTTTCCATGCTGTCTTTATAGTGTTGCAATATTTGGTAAAATCAAAATACCTTAAAATCAAAATTCCTTAGTCTTCTTTTTTTCTACTTTCTTATTCTTTAAATATGTGTCCTTCCTTATGAATTTTAAGATAATTTTCTCCAACTCCATTAAGAAGTTTTTCCATTAGAAAGCTAATTGTAATTTAAATTCACAGATAAGTTTTTGGAGAACTAACATTTAAGTTACCTCAGCTTTCCCAACCCTAGAGCATGCTGCATGTTTCCGTGGGCTCAGCTCTTTCCTGTTCCTCCTGAGTTGGCAGGCACAGTGGCTTTCTTGTCAAATTTGTCTCCATTTGTAGAGATTTCTTTTCACTTTTGGAATAAAAAATTTCATCTTGTATGTTTGTTTCCAAATCTTAATCATTATTGAAGTGAAAACTACTGGTTTCATGTAAGTATTAAATATCTATTCATTTTACTAAATTTTATTTATTATTTTATTTTTATTCTTTTAAACACAGCCTCCCCCTGTCACCCAGACTGGAGTGCAGAGGTGCGATCTCGGCCCAGGGCAACCTCTGTCTACCACCTCCTGGGTTCAAGCGATTCTCTTGCCTCAGCTGGGATTACAAGCACACACAACCACACCTGACTAATTTTTGTATTTTCAGTAGAGACAGGTTTGCCTATGTTGGTTGGCCAGGCTGGTCTCGAGCTCCTGACCTAAGTAATCTGTCCACCTGGGCCTCCCAAAATGCTGGGATTGGCTGGACCCGTTGGCTCACGCTTATAATCCCAGGTACTCTGGAAACTGAGGCATCAGAATCACTTGAGCCTGGGAGGCAGAGGTTGCAGTGAGCCTAGATCAGGCCACTGCACTCCAGCCTGGGTGATGGAGTGAGACTCCATCTCAAAAAAGGCCGGACTCAGTGGCTCACTCCTGTAATCCCAGCACTTTGGGAGACTGAGGCGGGTGGATCACCTGAGGTCAGGAGTTTGAGACCAGCCTGGCCAAAACCCCATGTCTACTAAAAATACAAAAATTAGCTGGGAGTGGTAGCAGGTGCCTGTAATCCCAGCTACTTGGGAGGCTGACACAGGAGAATCACTTGAACCTAGGAAGCGGAGGTTTCAGTGAGCCAAAATCACATCATTGCACTCCAGCCTGGGCGACAAGAGTGAAATTCTGTCTCAAAAAAAAAAAAAAAAAAAAAAAAAAAAAGACCAAAATGCTAGAATTACAGGCATGAGCCACCCCATTCAAAATTAGAACTATTAGTTTTAATAGTTCTAAATTTTTCAAGCTTTCCACATATACAAATATAATCTCAGCAAAAATGTAAATAGTTATGTTTCTAATGTTCCAATGATTTTTCTAATTATTTCAGTCACGTTTCTCATTTTATTTGCTGGAATTGCCAGGCAATGTTAAATATTAGTGGTGATTATCTGTTATCCTTCCCTATTTTCTGACTTAAAAAGAATTTTTACTTTGAAATCTAGAATATTGACTGTTAGTTTTGTTGGAAAATATTCTTTAATATGTTTAAGTAATTACCCATGATTAGTTTTTATTATGTCCTTTTCATAGAAATAGCTGTTAATATTTTTAATGAATAGTGTCTTGATATATTCATAAAGTTTTCAACCATTAATCTTTATGTAGAAGAATATATTGATAGTGAGAGTGTTGGCTCACCTGTTATCTCGGCTACTCAGGAGGCTGAGGCAGGATGATTCCTTGAGCCCAAGAGTTTAAGTCTTCTAGCCTGGGCAAAATAGCAAGACTCTCACCTCATATATATGTGTATTTTGTGTGTGTGTGTGTGTGTGTGTGTGTGTGTGTGTGTGTGTGTGTGTTGCTGAAGGGCAGGGAGCTGCTGGAAAATGCAGCCCTGGGCCCTGAGGAGGCCTGAGGTGGGGCAGGAGAACTCTGTGTATCACAAGGAGCCTGCTGGAAGCAGGAGTCTTGCGGCCTCTGGATGCACACACATTCAGGAGGAAGCGAGGGAAAGAGACTGGTGAACGTTGCCTTTTTCATATACTTTGTAGGCAACAAGCGCAAAAATTGATCTAGCCAATTAGCAGCTTCTTTGCAATGAAAGCAGTCGATCATCTATGCCTGAGGGTAAGGTCATTAGGGAGCAAAACTAAAAATATGCACTCTAAAACTGCCCCCATCTGCACCATGATACTCACACCCAGGAGAGGAGAAAATTTCTACTTTCTTCAGGGAGATGTGAAGACAAGAGGAAGTTTATCCCTAAACACAAACTGAGCACAAAGCCAGCTGTGAAGTCCAGAAGCACAGCAGCCATCCACCTGGCAACTGTCAGTGGGCTCCTCCCTAAACCAGGAGCTAAGAGCAGGACAGTGGAGGCCTCTGCTCCAACCCACAGCTGAGCACCTTTCATGCACCCCATGCTGAAGCAGCCCCAACCATCTCTGCAACTAAGTGAAACTACCTTTGCAAATTTATAACTGAGGAAATCATGACAGTGAAAGAAATCAGACTTAACTGACTCCATCTTGCTTCCAACCTTTAAGCCGTCCTTGTTCATTCCTGGGCATAGGCTGAACTATGGGAAGGAATTCAGTTCATGGTTTGACTCTGAAACAAAATTGATAACAGCCCTTTCCTGAAAAGACCCCCTTCTTGCCTGGGGACCAGTCTGCCTCTGCAGGACTAACAAATTAGCTACAAGATTAGAAATTACAGATTCAGGATCATGCAGCATCTGGCTCCAAGAGTCTGAACCTCCCCAAATTGCTCCCGGGGATAACATCACTATTGTAAAACCTAAGATCAGTGCTTGAGATATTTTGCAGACCCTGCAGTTGATAGATCACCTGACACCACCCAGACCAGTAATCTGGCCCAACTAGTTCTGCCATCCCACCCACGAATGGAAGACAGCAAGAGAAACTCACTTCGACCACCTATGATTACATATCCAACCTGACAAATCATTACTCCCCACTTTCCAAGCCCCTACCCACCAAATTATGTTCAAAAACTTTGATCCCTGAATGCTTGGGGAGACTGATTTGAGTAATAATAAAACTCCAGTCTCCCACACAGCCAGTTCTGCATGAATTACTCTTTCTCCATTGCAATTCTCCTGTCTGGATAAATTGGCTCCGTCTAGGCAGTGGGCAAAGTGAACCCAAGGGGCAGTTACAAAATGAAGTTCAATAATTCCCTTAGAAATGATCCATAAAATAATAAAGCCACCAAAGACCTTTTTAGGAAGGCTTTTATTCCTTGTAACAGTAGAAAGAATCACACAGTCTTGCAAACTGGACAAGGGAGATTTCCTGAGAATAAAAGGGAAAGGTCAATCCCATTGACCATGGCAATTTGCTGAACGATTTGGAAACTGGGTGATATGGTAGAAAAGAGCAGGATTGAAACAAATAATGGACTACAGTTGGGTTCTGATTCCACTTTAACTTACTGTACAGCCTCATCCCTTGTTTTTCTGGAGATTCTCTTTTTCTGCTTCACTGATTTATATTTACATTAAAATCAACTGAGGCCATGTTTCTGAAATCACATTGTCCCTACATGGTCATCACAATGAGTCTGTAATGTGACTGAAAGACAGCCATGGATACAGGTAGAGGATATCTAACTAGGATTGCTTAAATGTGAAGACTCAGAAATTTAGGAAGAGGGTAAATTACCACAGGAGGCTGCAGATCATGCCATCTATGGAGGCACAGGTCCCAGGAACCAGAATTTGCTTTGGGAAGTAAAGCTATGGATGACCATGCCCTTGTGGACTGGGGATCTCACCAAAAGGGAGAGGCTTTCTAGTTGCCTTTGCCATTCATGTGCAGGGCAGAGTCATATGCCCATCCACCTCCCTTCACCGCCACCCCAGACCAGCTGTTCTAGTGACTCTAACTTAGCTTAGGCTGCTATAACAAATCCATAAGCTGGCTGGCTTTCATTTATTTCCCAAGTTCTTGAAGCTAGAAATTCAAAAATGGGGTGCCAGCATGGTTGGGTTCCAGTGAGGACCTCTTCTTGGCCCACAGATGGCTGTCTTCTTGTGTCTTCACATCATGAAGAGCAGAGGGACAGGAAGCAAGCCTTCTCATGTCTCTTCTGATAAGGGCACTCATCCCATCATGAGGGCTCCAGGTCCGTTGGCCAATCACCTCCCAAAGACCCCAGCACCTAATGCTATTACATTGAGGGTTAGGATTCCAATATGTAAATTGGGGAGAGGACAAGCATTTGGTCCATAAGACAGGCAGTCTAGGATGTGTAAATAATGTGAACATTTCTTAGTGTTTACTGGGAGACTGGGTGAAGCAAAGTTCGATTTTTGAGGGTTATTATTTCTCAGTAGACCTAAACTTCAGGCTGGCCTGAGATCTACCTCAGCAGTAGTGAATAAAAAGCAGAGGGATCCTATTAGTTCCTCAGGCACAGTCTGAATCTTACTTGCGAGCTCATCAGGCATTCAATTCAGTCACTCAATCAACAACTACTTAATGAGCGAGGCCCAGGAGCAGCCACTGCATTGAGTACCCATGACAGATGTGGTGGCTTGCCAGGGAGGGAAGGAAAGGAGGTATCTATAATATATTGATCCCTTCTGCTAGAGAATTTGGAGATTGTGTGGTGGAAATATAACCTTATTCAGAATGGCCAAACAAGCTTGTATATATTTACTGATTTTATTTAATACTTAACTTTGAATATCTAGAAGCTTGGGGGAAAAAAGTTTAGATGTTGAAAAGGTAGGCCAGGATCAAAATATAGATACATTCTTAGGACAGCTGGAGAAAATCCAAGAAATTCCTTTTTCTAGTTTATTCATTTGACATCATAATTTCATGTCTTTTCTATGCCTGACATCATTGCTAACCACGGGAAATGCATGGTACATATTAACTGCATAATGCCCAGTGGAGTGTCTGGCACACAGCAAAGGAGAGATACTGTTAGTAATTAGCACTATTTTTGCACCTATTGTAGGCCAAATAAGTATTTCCATTGCTCAATATGTAAAACCGTTCAGTTTCTAGCACCAGGAAAAGCAACTAACCTCTCTCCCAGGCAACATTCCAGGATAGGCTGCCAGTTGGACTAAGGAAGCCACTCCTGCGGAACCCTGGGAGATCTCACACTGATTTTTTTTCTTTCCACTGCTCAGCTATAAGGTCTGATCAAAATACATGATCTTCTTTGAGACCTAATTCCCTCATATTATGGGAGCTGAAAAGATCTCAGCTCTAAACAGGTATCCATATATGTTTAAGCAGGGATACGTGAGACTCACAAGTCCTGAGTAGACTTCCTACGATTCTCAGCCTAGTGAAGTTGGTAAAACCAGTCCTGGGCAGCGGTTGGAACTTCTTGAAGGGCTGCTCCACCCTTTCCAATGCTGAAGGTATTGGTCACTCACTGGCCACCCAGCCTCCATTTGCCCACCTCAGGTAATGGCAACCTTGCTTTGCTTCTGATAGGGCAAGTCACTGTCTGAATTTGCCCAGGACCTGAGGGTTTCCTAGGATGCAGATCTTTTTGGTGCCAAAACAGGACAGTTCCAGGCAAATCAGAAGGCAGGACACTGTGATCGTGAGACACCCTAATCCATGCCCTCATCTATGTAAGCTGGCAGGTTTGGCTCTGCTCCCAATCCAGAAACTTCTAGGGCTTATTTCAGCTATCTTTCAGGAACTTGAAATATTTTATTGTGTTGGCTATCCTCTGAGAAGATGGAGTGTCTAGAGCTGCTGGGGCCAACTTACTCTGCTATCTGGGAAATTTGGAAATAGAGCAAAAAAAAAAGAAATGGAGACAGAGAAACCAGCCACTTGTAAATCATTTGAACACCTACGTCAATCCACGCTTCAAACAAGACTACCTCTTGTTTGAAGAGCTATAGTACCTTACACATATCCCCTCGTGTAAGTCGATGTGGCTAAAAGGGAATTTCTGATTTTTCTCACTGCTACCTAGTCAGCATCTGATTAGTCCAGTATAAGGAAACTGCTAGATACACTCTCAGCCCTCGAGGAGTTCAGCATTTATTTGGGCCACAAGACAGAAAAAAAAAAAAATTTGAATCCTGGGATGACATATGACAAGAGGTGCCACTAATAAGTGCTCTTCAGTTCTGAGAAAAGTAATCTGGTCCGTGAGGATCTAGGACATTAGTGAGCTGGTCCTTAGAGGACAAGTAGGCTTCCACAAGTGAGAGGGACAGGGGGCCACCAAGTGGAGGGCCTAGTGGGAGCCACTTATTACCTACAGCAGCAGGCAGTCACTGTTAGTCACATTTCCCCTGCTGGAGTGGAAGCCCTTGAAGACAGAAGATTCATCTCTCCCCGTACCAAGCAGAGTGCCTGGGACAAGACAGGTACTCAAAAAAGACAATGTGTTTGCACAGAGTCTTCTAAGAACATAAAGTAGATACATAAACTAGAGCAGAGATTTGATGTGAGATACAGTTGAATGATTATTGTTTTGAATGAAACTCTATCCACTTAACTGGTCACTACCCCAGCAGCTAAGAGGCCTGGACAGTAGGGGATCCACCTACATGGGTCCCTTCCAGGAGGCCTTGCTCTCAGGGTACGGGATGGGGACCTGGCTTCAAAGACACAACTACAATATGAAAGTTTAAGTGTTTTTAGTATTTATAGACCCTTGGGGATACAAGACAAGCCTAGAGACCACACACACACAGGGGGTCAGGGGAGCACAGATAGGGAGAGAGAGAAGAAACCCATGGCCCAGCGCCTTTCTTGGGTCCAGGGTGTTATCCAAACAGGTTTCCTGGGGAGCTTTAATTGGTAGGTTGAAAGCAAGCAGGCGTTAGTTCTAGGAGGTCATGCTGGGCTGAGAGTGGTCACTTTGAGTTCTTGTGCAGATGTCTGAAAAGCTTCTTTAAAGGAAGCAATGGGAAACCAGGGAGCCCAGCCTGCTTAGGTGTCTCTGAGAGAGATTTTTCTAAGTTTTACTTCTGGTCACCAGCAAGAGCCATTCCGGTGGGGAACAGTATTGGAAGCTGAGTCAAGGTCGGACTGAGCCCTGCTTCTGGTATGAGAAAGCTAAACTTATATTTTACAATGGATATAACATAAAATTATAAATGTTTACTTCAGTCAACTCCTCAGTTCTTCTGTTTTCTTACCAGCTTTTATTTTCTAAGTAACATCGGTCATTCTCTGTAACTATTTGTCCCCACTAGAGCATAAGTTCCACAAGGCCAGGGGCACCTTATCCACCAGGCAGAGGCAGGGGAGGAGGAAGTACAGACTCTGGGCCAGGGCTGCTTTGGTAGGAAAGCTGGCTGTGCCTCTTATGATGCAATCTGGAACAAACTATTCATGCTCTTTGTGCCTCAGCTTCCTCATCTGTTAATAGGGGATAATACTGGGCTCTTCCTCACAGTTTGTCATGCAAGTAAATCAAGTAGGTAACTTAAAAGTGCCTGGCACATAACAGACACTCCACAACTGATAGCTATAGTTATGGCTAGTGATGTTCATCCCTACTCCTCCTGCACCTAGAAAAACGTCTAGCACATAATTCATGTTCAGGCAATATTCTTAATTTGAATGAATGAAAAAAAGAGTAAATGGAGTTCAGGTTAAGGAATTTCTTGAATGTAAGGCAAAGAGTTATGAAATACACCATGCTGATCAGTGGGTTTCAACAAAGTAGATTTACATGAAGGTCCCAAGTGCACACACCGTTCCAGGGGCAGAATGATGGATGGGGGGCATTTTTAATACGGCTTGAAAAAGTTCCCATGTGACTATGATGGACACACCATGCCTTACCTTAAAAATCATTGCTGTAAACCAAAACGGGTGATAATACAGGGGAGCATGATGAAAGTAGGACCCAGAAACATTAATCCAACATTGGCACAGAAGATTCAAAGGCAGAGAGTAAATCAAGAGTAAGGAGAAGAAAGTGAGCTGGCCTAGATACTATGCGGAGGATGTCCCTTCCCCTAAAAGCAGCTTCATAAAATAAATGTTTTTTTTACTTGCTGGGCTTACAGAAAGTTAATTAAAGAAACAAAATTAGAAGGCTCAGAAATTTTTTTTTTTTTAGATAAGGCCTTGCTCTGTTGCTCAGGCTAGGGTGCAGTGGCACAATCATGGCTCAATGCAGCTGCGATCTCCAGGGCTCAAGCAGTCCTCCCACCTCAGCCTCCCAAGTAGCTGAGACCAATAAGCACAAGCCACCACAGCTGGCTAATTTTTTTTATTATTTGTAGGAATGGGGTCTCCTATATTCCCCAGGCTGGTCTCGAACTCCTGGGCTGAAGAAATCCTCCTACCTTGGCCTCAGAGTGCTGGGATTACAGGCATGAGCCACTGTGCCTAGAAAATATTTTAGCCTTGGTCCAGAAAACAGAGGCTGAAGAAAGGATTAAAACACAGATATCAGAAGAGGCCAACTGCATACCTTATGCCATTTGCCCTGGAGGACCCACCAACATGAATTCTTGGTTCTTCCAGTGGTTAAGGTCTCATACTGAGGAAAGGAGGAGCAAATCCTGGCTTAAAATCATTAAAACGCTATTGCTTAGTAAAGCCAAAATTGGAAGTGAGATTGTTCTCGGAATGATAACCTAGGTAAAGGAGGGAACATGTTTTTCTGGAAGATCCTACTGAAACAACTCAGTCTCAGTGAAGCCCAGCTGATAGTGGTTTTATAGAGCCACACCTTAGCAGAAAGCAGTTTGAAGATGGAGGGCTTCTTGCCAATGCCTTCAGTTTCACAGCTACAGAACCCTCTAGTGCTACGAAGGCACACTACAGAAGTCAGACATTTTTGGACAGCCTTTCGATACATCTGTAAAGACTGAAACAACCAGAACATAAGAACAGAATCCCATGTTTGTGTTTATATCTCACATTTGGTTGGACCAAGGAGAAGTATCAGAAAAACTTCAGACTGTTTCCTTGTTACTCATGAGCACTCCAACCCACCTTCTCCTGTGTAGTAATTTTTCATCTGCACCATACCAAAAATAATCAAATTCAATCTTTGAAAGCCATCACTTTGAGTTTGTACACAGTACAAGCATTTCTGATAAAAAGTATCATAGATTTGATTCCATCTGACCAAGGCCACCACTGGCTGAAAACAAAATTAATGAACTTTCACAAAGTATCATTTTTAGTTTTCACTACTGATTCTTGTAGAGTTAAGCATGGTACCAAAAAATCATTGTCTTTCGTGAAAACTTTGGGAATTAAAATGTGCAGAAGCTGGGTCTGTTTTTCTAATAGCAGTGTGTATTTTCCTTATCATTTTATCTCAAGGACAGGGGAGTCCTCACCGTGCCCCATTATGTGGGGCATCAGACTCTGCCCTGAGAGTGCATGCATGCTGGGTATGATCAGCTGCCAGTGCACACAAATACCAGATTGCCTCTGCATAAACCTTGCTGCTTTTCCAAGAAGCAGATTTTCATTCAAAGTTTTTTATTCTAAGACAGAAAAGATAAAAAACTTCAATGCCTTTGAGATTCTTAAAGACCGTATGAAGAAGCAAAATTCATCAGTTTTCTACTTTTCACATTTTTCATAATTTTGATATGTTATAATAAAGTTATGGAAAACTTTAAGTCAGCAAAGATGACTTCATAAGTTATATATGGCTTCATAACATCAAAATGCAGCAGCTTGAAGTAAGAGTGAGCATTTCTCAGGATTCTGTTGGTAGGTTGATATTCCTTCTGCTGTCTCATCCACCAGCACAGTGGGGTCCGGATGGCCTGTTTTGGCCTCTCTCACATGTCTCAGGGGCTGGCGGGGATGGCTTGTCCACATGCTCCACCTGCTCCTTACAAGATGCTCTGACGGCAGCACTTCAAGACAGTGAGAGGGAAGTTGCAAGGTCTCCTGAAGCCTAGGCTCTGCAATTTATGTGATGTCACTCTACCACATTCTAGAGTCAAAGCAGGTCATAGAGCTTGCCCTGAGTGAAAAGGTCTCCTAGACATCACCTCTTCATGAAAGAAATGGCAAGGTCATATTTTGGAGAGGCATGCATGAAGAACAGGGAGGTTTTGCACCCATCTTTGTAGCCCATCTGGCCCAGGTTTCCCTCTGACCACAATAACTCACAACTCTCCTGTGAACACACTCACCTCTTCCCCAGGGCAAACACATTCACCACTTCCAAAGACCCCAAATCTCTTCCAGTCGGGCCCAACTTCCATGATCTCTGTCCTGCAGTTGCGGGGATGAATGCAAATGAGAGGCCCCCTGGGGTAGCTCCTTGGATGTGGCCCATCATGGTCCAGGGACCTGAGAACTGAATAGCCAAGTTATCTGCCTCTCACAAACACAAGTTAAACAGAAGATACAGGGCAGGAAATTCCCAACAGACATTCCCATTCCAAAGGCGCATAATAAGGAGTTACATAGCAACCACACTGCTCTACAGTAATTCCAAACCCAGTCATCAGCTGTCGTTGGGGTCTCCCATTCTGAAGGAATGCATATTTGAGCCTCATTCTGCTCCATGGAAGTCATTCTTTAATCCATTGTTCTCTATGCTTAGCTCCACCTTCTGAGACATCTTTCAACAGGAAATGGACCATGTCTGTAGCTAAGTAGCTTTCTTAGACTACTCTTGTTCCATAAAAATTTGGGGTTCTGAAAGCTTCTTTTCAAGTGTTTTTACCTTTTTAGTCCAATTGGGCCATGCTTTCATTCACACGACTCTCTTACAACTTTGTGGGGTTCACTCTATGCCCCAAATTTCATAACTGTACTTATTTTTGAGACAGACTTCTTTCAAATTTTTGTCTGTTGGATTGCTTTGGGAAGACACTCTTAAGACTTTTAGAAGCCTTTTTGTCTTCTAAGAGGGTCTGGCATGACATTAAATCTTTCTGAGGTATCAGAAGTCCCCTAGCCACAACTTTGATTTTATGTTTCTTTACCCTGAGGGTATTTCTTACTTTTAAGAACCTTTTGTCAGTTGGAGAGACTGAAAATGTGGTAAATGAGAAACAGTTTTATTTTCAACCCAGCAAGTACTATTTCTTCTTTATTTTCTCAAAATTTTGTTTACAAATCAAACAGTTCTCTCTATAGCTTCTTTATAGTGTTGTGCATGTTGTCATACGTACACAGAACTGCCCAACTGGCCTTTTCAACATTTTGTCTAGAGATCTCCTTAGCCAGACACAGGAATTCATTAGGAACACGGCATTTCCTATCTTCCAATTACTGCAGGTGACATATTTGCCAGTTATTCCCTCACTACATAACACAGGTCACCCTTTTCCAGCCTCAAAAAGTTATTTTCTCAGTCGTGCATGGTGGCTCACGCCTGTAATCCCAGCACTTTGGGAGGCTGAAGCAGGCACCTCATGAGGTTAGGAGATCGAGACCATCCTGGCTAACATGGTAAAACCCCATCTCTACTAAAAATACAAAAAATTAACTGGGTGTGGTGGCGGGTGCCTGTAGTCCCAGCTATCGGGAGGCTGAGGCAGGTGAATGGCATGAACCTGGGAGGCAGAGCTTGCAGTGAGCCAAGATTGTGCCACTGCACTCCAGCCTGGGTGACAGAGTGAGACTGTCTCAAAAAAAAAAAAAAAGTTATTTTCTCACGCCAACAGTCCTAATTGCCACCTCATCACTTTTCTAGCATCACTCACTGTCCAATCCTAAAAACAATGACACTTGCTTTACATTTTCTTCAGTAGCACCCCACTCATGGTACTAACTTCAGTATCAGTTATCTATGGCTATTTGGAATAATGAATATTACAAAACTTAACAACTTAAAACTACTATGGTATATGACCTGGTGGTTAGAGTTTCTGTTTAGGGTGATGCAAAAGTTCTGGAAATAGATCATGATTATGGCTACTCTATATAATGAATGTAAATAATGCCTCTGAATTGTACACTTAATGGCAATTTTTTTGTTATATGTATTCTACCACAATAAAAAAATTGTTAGAGGTGTTAACAGTAGAGGAATGGATATGTAAACTATGGAACATTATTCAATTGGATACTATGATTTTATTAATATGATTACCATTTAATTAATCATTAGGAAGCCATTAAAATCTTGTAAAAGAATACTGGGGTAGAAAATGTTAATGATATTGTTACACCATTCTGTCACTCTCTAAAGCATATATAAATACAGACAGATATATTTTAAGGAATTGGCTCATGGGATTGTAAGAGCTGGCAAGTTCAAAATTTGTAGAACTGGCCAGGAGACTAGAAACTCAGACAAAGATTGATGTTGCAATCTTAAGTTTAAAATTTATAATACCAGATGGTAGGCTGGAAACTCAGGCAGGAAACCTCAGCATTTGTTCTTTTGGCTTTCAACTAATCAGGTAAGCTCCACCCACATCATCAAAGGTAACCTCTTTTACCCAATGTCAACTGATTCTAAGTGTTACTTCTAAAAGATACCTTCACAGCAACATTTAGTGTTTGACCAAACAACTGGGCACTATAGCCTAGCCAAGGTGCACATGAAATTAACCGTTACAGATAGAGTACTGAATTTAAAAAAAAAAAGCTACAAAACAATATATATGATACACTATCTTTTAAAATGTATGCACAGGAGGTGGAGCCAAGATGGCCAAATAGGAACAGCTCCAGTCTACAGGTCCCAGCGTGAGCGACGCAGAAGACAGGTGATTTCTGCATATCCATCTGAGGTATCAGGTTCACCTCATTAGGGAGTGCCAAAGAGTGGGTGCAGAACAGTTGGTTTAGCACACCGTGTGTGAGCTGAGCTGAAGCAGGGCAAGGCATTGTCTCACTCGGGAAGCACAAGGGGTCAGGGAGTTCCCTTTCCTAGTCAAAGAAAGGGGTGACAGATGGCACCTGGAAAATCGGGTCACTCCCACCCTAATACTTTGCTTTTCCAATGGGCTTGGAAAACGGCACACTAGGAGATTGTGTCCTGCACCTGGCTCAGAGGGTCCTACGCCCACAGAGTCTCACTGATTGCTAGCACAGCAGTCTGAGATCAAACTGCAAGGTGGCAGCGAGGCTGGGGGAGGGGTGCCTGCCATTGCCCAGGCTTGCTTAGGTAAACAAAGCAGCCGGGGAACTCGAACTGGGTGGAGCCCACTACAGCTCAAGGAGGCCTGCCTGCGTCTGTAGGCTCCACCTCTAGGGCAGGGCACAGACAAACAAAAAGTCAGCAGGAACCTCTGCAGACTTAAATGTCCCTGTCTGACAGCTTTGAAGAGAGTAGTGGTTCTCCCAGCACACAGCTGGAGATCTGAGAAGGGGCAGACTGCCTCCTAAAGAGGGTCCCTGATCCTGGAGCAGCCTAACTGGGAGGCACCCCCCAGTAGGGACAGACTGACATCCCACTTGGCCGGGTACTCCTCTGAGACAAAACTTCCAGAGGAACAATCAGACAGCTGAATTTGTGGTTCATGAAAATCCACTGTTCTGCAGCCACCGCTGCTGACACCCAGCCAAACAGGGTCTGGAGTGGACCTCTAGCAAACTCCAACAGACCTGCAGCTGAGGGTCCTGTCTGGTAGAAGGAAAACTAACAAACAGAAAGGACACCCACACCAAAAACCCATCTGTACATCACCATCATCAAAGACCAAAAGTAGAAAAAACTACAAAGATGGGGAGAAAACAGAGCAGAAAACTGGAAACTCTAAAAAGCATAGCACCTATCCTCCTCCAAAGGAATGCAGTTCCTCACCAGCAATGGAACAAAGCTGGATGGAGAATGACTTTGAAGAGTTGAGGAAGAAGGCTTCAGATGATCAAACTACTCTGAGCTACGGGAGGAAATTCAAACCAATGGCAGAGAAGTTAAAAACTTTGAAAAAAAAATTAGACGAATGTATAACTAAAATGACCAATGCAGAGAAGTCCTTAAAGGACCTGATGGAGCTGAAAGCCAAGTTTCGAGAACTATGTGAAGAATACAGAAGCCTCAGTAGCCGATGTGATCAACTGGAAGAAAAGATATCAGTGATGGAAGATGAAATGAAGCAAGAAGGGAAGTTTAGAGAAAAAAGAATAAAAAGAAACGAATAAAGCCTCCAAGAAATATGGGACTATGTGAAAAGACAAAACCTACATCTCATTGGTGTACCTGAAAGTGACAGGGAGAATGCGACCAAGTTGGAAAACACTCTGCAAGATATTATCCAGGAGAACTTCCCCAATCTAGCAAGGCAGGCCAACATTCAGATTCAGGAAATACAGAGAACGCCACAAAGATACTCCTCGAGAAGAGCAACTCCAAGACACATAATTGTCAGATTCACCAAAGTTGAAATAAAGGAAAAAATGTTAAGGGTGGCCAGAGAGAAACGTCAGGTTACCCACAAAGGGAAGCCCATCAGACTAACAGCTGACCTCTTGGCAGAAACTCTTCAAGCCAGAAGAGAGTGAGGGCCAATATTCAACATTCTTAAAGAAAAGAATTTTCAACCCAGAATTTCATATCCAGCCAAACTAAGCGTCATAAGTGAAGGAAAAATAAAATCCTTTACAGAAAAGCAAATGCTGAGAGATTTTGTCACCACCAGGCCTGCCCTAAAAGAGCTCCTGAAGGAAGCACTAAACATGGAAAGGAACAACTGGTACCAGCCACTGCAAAAACATGCCAAATTGTAAAGACCATCGAGGCTAGGAAGAAG
The DNA here is from genome assembly GCF_009828535.3 of Hylobates moloch. NCBI lineage: Eukaryota > Metazoa > Chordata > Mammalia > Primates > Hylobatidae > Hylobates > Hylobates moloch. Next base: position 46,265,258 of record NW_026652284.1, on the reverse strand, counting down.
CTGCATCAACTAACAAGCAAAATAACCAGCTAACATCATAATGACAGGATCAAATTCACACATAACAATATTAACTTTAAATGTAAAGGGCTAAATGCTCCAATTAAAAGACACAGACTTGCAAATTGGATAAGGAATCAAGACCCAGCAGTGTGCTGTATTCAGGAAACCCATCTCACGTGCAGAGACACACATAGACACAAAATAAAGGGATGGAGGAGGATCTACCAAGGAAATGGAAAACAAAAAAAGGCAGAGGTTGCAATCCTAGTCTTGGATAAAATAGACTTTAAACCAACAAAGAACAAAAGAGACAAAGAAGGCCATTACATAATGGTAAAGGGATCAATTCAACAGGAAGAGCTAAATATCCTAAATATATACTCACCCAATACAGGAGCACCCAGATTCATAAACCAAGCCCTGAGTGACCTACAAAGAGACTTAGACTCCCACACAATAATAATGGGAGATTTTAACACCCCACTGTCAACATTAGACAGATCAATGAGACAGAAAGTTAACAAGGATACCCAAGAATTGAACTCAGCTCTGCACCAAGCAGACCTAATAGACATCTACAGAACTCTCCACCCCAAATAAACAGAATGTAAATTTTTTTCAGCACCACACCGCACCTATTCCAAAATTGACCACATAGTTGGAAGTAAAGCCCTCCTCAGCAAATGTAAAAGAACAGAATTATAACAAACTGTCTCCCAGACCACAGTGCAATCAAACTAGAACTCAGGATTAAGAAACTCACTCAAAACTGCTCAACTACCTGGAAACTGAACAACCTGCTCCTGAATGACTACTGGGTACATAACGAAATGAAGGCAGAAATAAAGATGTTCTTTGAAACCAATGAGAACAAAGACACAACATACCAGAATCTCTGGGACACATTCAAAGCAGTGTGTAGAGGGAAATTTATAGCACTAAATGCCCACAAGAGAAAGCAGGAAAGATCCAAAATTGACACCCTAACATCACAATTAAAAGAACTAGAAAAGCAAGACCAAACACATACAAAAGCTGGCAGAAGGCAAGGGATAACTAAAATCGGAGCAGAACTGAAGGAAATAGAGACACAAAAACCCTTCAAAAAATTAATGAATCCAGGAGCTGCTTTTTCGAAAAGATCAACAAAATTGATAGACTGCTAGCAAGATTAATAAAGAAAAAAAGAGAGAAGAATCAAATGGATGCAATAAAAAATGATAAAGGGGATATCACCACCGATCTCACAGAAATACAATCTACCATCAGAGAATACTCCAAACATCTCTACACAAATAAACTAGAAAATCTAGAAGAAATGGATAAATTTCTGGACAAATACACCCTCCCAAGACTAAACCAGGAAGAAGTTGAATCTCTGAATAGACCAATAACAGGCTCTGAAATTGTGGCAATAATCAATAGCTTACCAACCAAAAAGAGTCCAGGACCTGATGGATTCACAGCCAAATTCTACTACAGGTACAAGGAGGAACTGATACCATTGCTTCTGAAATATTCCAATCGATAGAAAAAGAGGGAATCCTCCCTAACACATTTTATGAGGACAGCATCATCCTGATACCAAAGCCTGGCAGAGACACAACCAAAAAAGAGAATTTCAGACCAATATGCTTGATGAACATTGATGCAAAAATCCTCAATAAAATACTGGCAAACCGAATCCAGCAGCACATCAAAAAGCTTATCCACCATGATCAAGTGGGCTTCATCCCTGGGATGCAAGCCTGGCTCAACATACGAAAATCAATAAATGTAATCCAGCATATAAACAGAACCAAAGACAAAAACCACATGATTATCTCAATAGATGCAGAAAAGGCCTTTGACAAAACTCAACAACCCTTCATGCTAAAAACTCTCAATAAATTAGGTATTGATGGGATGTATCTCAAAATAATAAGAGCTATCTATGACAAACCCACAGCTAATATCATACTGAATGGGCAAAAACTGGAAGCATTCCCTTTGAAAACTGCCACAAGACAGGGATGCCCTCTCTCACCACTCCTATTCAACATAGTGTTGGAAGTTCTGGCCAGGGCAATCAGGCAGGAGAAGGAAATAAAGGGTATTCAATTAGGAAAAGAGGAAGTCCAATTGTCCCTGTTTGTAGATGACATGATTGTATACCTAGAAAACCCCATCATCTCAGCCCAAAATCTCCTTAAGCTGATTAGCAACTTCAGCAAAGTCTCAGGATACAAAATCAATGTGCAAAAATCACAAGCATTCTTGTACACCAATAACAGACAAACAGCCAAATCTTGAGTGAACTCCCATTCACAATTGCTTCAAAGAGAATAAAATACCTAGGAATCCAACTTACAAGGGATGTGAAGGACCTCTTCAAGGAGAACTACAAACCACTGCTCAATGGAATAAAAGAGGATACAAACAAATGGAAGAACATTCCATGCTCATGGGTTGGAAGAATCAATATCATGAAAATGGTCATACTGCCCAAGGTAATTTATAGATTCAATGCCATGCCCATCAAGCTACCAATGACTTTCTTCACAGAATTGGAATAAACTACTTTAAAGGTCATATGGAACCAAAAAAGAGTCCACATCGCCACGTCAATCCTAAGCCAAAAGAACAAAGCTGGAGGCATCACACTACCTGACTTCAAACTATACTACAAGGCTACAGTAACCAAAACAGCATGGTACTGGTACCA
>NW_026652284.1:46171333-46247551 GCF_009828535.3 Hylobates moloch | reverse complement strand
AAAAAAAGATAAGTTAATTAAACACGTGCATAAAATTTTGCTCCCTGATGAAACTTCTTTAAAACTGCATTCACACACAAAGACGCATGTGCTGGATGATGAAGAGAAGACAAGAGACAGCAGCAACAGATGGACAAGTAGTAATTAGCAGCTCAAGAGAACTAAATCCAGTGCCTCCAGAAGAGAAAGCTGAAATCCAAACCAATTTAAATGTCAGAATCCTTAAAAGATGAGAAAGTGGTGGCACCAGTTACCTCTGGAACGAAGGATAGAGGGAAAGGAGGAAAATATAGAGATGGGGTGAAAGTTCCTTGACAGGCTTTTAGCCCCTGGGATATCTTTCCTACTCAATGCTCTTTGGGTGACTGATCTAACCCCACCCCAAAAGTTTAGAGCTTTATTCTACAGTAAAAGTTAAACAAGGAATATCTGATGCCTTGCAAATAAAAGGAGTTGTATCCTATAGAGACAAAAAGGAGATTAAATGATTACAGGGGTATTAAAAGCTAAATTTTAAATGTCCAGTCTTTTTATTCCTTCATCCTATCTCCTAGGATGCTAGAAGCCAGACCTTTAACTTTAAGACACAAGATGCAAAGAGTCTTTTCCACAGACTTTTAACAGAAGAGACCTAGTGAATCAGTGAATCGCCCACTCAAATTACGTTGTAATAAACTCAAAATCAATAAGTCACTGCTGTACACCAACACTTCCGGTGAGCTTTTCAGATCCCTCTTAATCATGAGCAGCAAAACAAAAACTACCAGGTTCATGAGAAAAATTGATAACATAGAGAGCAGAAAAGAAAACAAGCAGAGAAAAGCATTAAGCAAAAAAAAAACAAAAAACGCATCAGCCAAAAGTTAATGTCATCAGAGGTATAAAATAAGATACCACATGCATGAGAAAAACAAGATACTATGAAAAGAAACATACAGAGAATAATAGACAGCATTTGAAAAACACTTGAGAAGCAAAAGCACAAAATGAAAACACAAAAAAAAGCTAAAGAAAGTTAAAGGGTAAAGTTGAAGTTCTCTCCAGAAAGTAGAACAAAGAGATGGAATATTGAAGAAAACAAAAAGTGAGAAAACTAAAGAACTAGATCAGGAGGTCTAATATTCAAATAGGAGTTCTGGAAAGAGAGAGCATAGATAGTGCATTGGAAGAAATTATAGATGAAATAACTCAAGAAAGTTTCCCACAACTGAAAGGACCCACCAAGTGTCCAACAAAATGGGTAAAGCAAACACACAACAAAAAACATTTTCTTGAAATTTCATAATATTGGGGCGAAGGAGAAAATTCTACAATCTTCCAGCAGGGGTCGGCGGAACAATTTACATAGAAAGCATGAAGAGTTAAAATAGCTTTGAATGTCTCAACAGCCTAAAGGAAGAAGATAAAAGAGCAACCTATTAAAACACTGAAGGGAAGTGAAATCCATATCCAAACTATCAGTGAAGCATGGAGGGTTGCATAGAAACATTTTCAAACCTGCAAGACTTCAAAAAAAAAATGTATCTCTTTTGGAACTTCTTAAATATCTCCAGGAGAATACTCTTCACCAAGGTGAGAGAAAAAACTAAGAGAGAAAAAGACCTGCAATGCCAGATGCCAGTGGCTCATGCCTGTAATCCCAGCACTTTGGAAGACCGAGGCGGGTGGATCACCTGAGGTCAGCAGTTCGAGACCATCCTGGCCAACATGGTGAAACCTCATCTCTACTAAAAATACAAAAATTATCTGGGCATGGTGGCACACGCCTGTAATCCCAGCTACTAGGGAGGCTGAAGCAGGAGAATTGCTTGAACCCAGGAGGTGGAGGTTGCAGTGAGCCAAGATCACGCCACTGCACTCCAGCCTGGTGACAGAGCAAGACTCCTTGTTAAAAAAAAAACAAAAAAAAAAAACACCACTAGAATGGAGGAAACAGGGGATTCAATTCAACACAGACAGAGGCCAAGGCAATCCCCAGGAGGGGAGGAAATCCCACGATGACAGCTTGTCGCCAACGTGATCAAGAGACAGACCTGTTGAGGCTGGTGTCCCAGAGTGCAGACCTGCTCTCCCATGCATGCCTTCCTGCCTAGGTCACCTGTGCTCCTTTTCTGTTTGGCTCTGTGAAACCCTTAAAAGGTGAAGGAAGGCCGAACGTGCAGAGCACCCCTCCTCCCACTAAAGTTCTGCCCCATGTCACTTTTTGGCCCATGCCACAGCCAGCATCATGCCCAGTGTTTCCATGCATGTACTTAGGACCTTGTCTGGTGGCTTCCTGGCAGGAACTCTTCCACACGCTCTGGGATGCTGAGGTCCCACCCACTCTAAGAGGATCATTTATCTGATCCTGGCCATGAAGTCTCTTGCTTCCAAAGCTAGGTGTGTGGTTATTATTCAATTTTTCAAAATAAAACAATATAACGTTGAGAAATACATAGGTGTTAAAACCTATTTTTTAAAGCAAGGGAGTAACTGAAACTGAAGATAGGACCGTGGTTAACTTGCTGCAGGACCAGATGGAAATGCAAGGGGAGGAGCCTGAAAGGGGGACTCTAGTCCCACCCTCACCCTGGCATTTGTTTTTATATATAATCAATTATATACAAACCAATGGGAGTCAAACTGAATATCACTCTGGTGATCACTCCCAGGTGACTTCTTCCAGCACACTCTATGTAGGAAATTCACCAGACTGCGCACTGAAACCATTTCTCTGCTTAGAGGTTACTGTGAAAAACCTACCTTGCTTGTTTTCCCCCGAGAATTGTATTATATAGCTCTCTTATTAAATTTCAAAAAACAAAATCCCAGCAGAAGTTTGTATCAAGTAACACCGTTTGCTAAATAAGAAAGACTGTAGAAAGATTGAGTGGAAGGCTTAATAGTGCAAAGAAAATAACTCAATAGTTAATTTATGACCCTTAATTTACTGATCATGGCAATGAAACTAGTCACCATTTGTAATGTTGATTATCAATAAAAAATCTTTACTGAGCTCTGTTTTCATCAGATGACCTAAGTATCATTTAAAAAGAGTGCCAGAAAATATTGAATTTCATATTATCCTCCACATCAATAGAATACTCTTTAAAATAATTCATAATATCAATGTATCAACATATCAATACAGTATAGATGTGTGTACATATGTGTGTGTGTATATATATATATATATATATATATGTAATAACACATTTGGAGATGTATAACCAAAGCTAATGCTATGGCCAATTATTATCCAAATGTTAGAGTTACCAATGAACTGAAATTAGCCATTTCTCATCTTGCACTCCCACCCCAGAACAGGTCAGGGATGGCACCCCCTGGCATCCTGGAGGCACTGTGCATGGCATAGACAGGGAAGCTGAGCCAAGAGCACCAAGATGCTGAACCTCACTTTTCCTCACTTGGACACACACTCACTCCCCTTCCAACAGCCCATCCTCCTCCTTATAGAAACCTGTGAGAAGCAAAGCTCACTTCCTCCAGAAAGCTCTCCCAGGTAATGTAACCCAATTCCTTCAGAGAGCATGAACCCTTAGGGGACCTACCACCCCAGCGCCAGAGCTGAGGGCTCCAAAGGTTATGGGGCCAGATGTGATTTGAATGTTTGTCCCCTCTGAGTCTCAGGTTAAAATGCGATCCCTGACACTGGGCGTGGCCTGGTGGCAGGTGTCTGTGTCATGGGGGCGGATCCCTTGCGACTGGCTTGGTGCCATTCTCAAGTTAATGAGTAAGTTCTGGGTCTGTTATTTCCCATGGGAGCTGATTGTTTAAAAAGGCCTGGCACCTCCCCCATCTCTCTCTTCCTTCCTCTCACATGATGCCTGCTCCCCTTTGCCTTCCCCCATTAATAAAGGCTTCCTGAGGCCTCCCTAGAAGCCAAGCAGATGCTGGAGCCAAACTTGTTCCTGTACAGCCTGCAGAACCGTGAGCCAAGTCAACCTCTTTTCTTTATAAATTACACACTGTTGGGTATTCTTTTATAACAACACAGACTAAAACAAAGCCCGAGCCCTGATCTTAGTGAGCATGAGCTCAGGCCAGAAAAGGAACTGATGGGAGAAGTATGAAAACTCCCCAATATGTGAAGTATGAAAACTCTCCACTTCCTGGCTACGTGTTTCCTTCTTAAAGAATTAGAGAAAAACTCAAGAGAAAAGGATGAAGTTAATAAGGATATAAGTATTTGTGAGTGACAACGGACAAAGTGCTGGGCACACATTACCGCTGCCCCTCACATCCTCCTGTGAGGTCGTGTGCTCAGCCCTTAACACTCAGGCAGATAGATGTTAAGGAAGGGAGTTGCTCAAGGTGCTGGGCGAGTGGGCCCAGGAGCCAGGTGTCAGCTCCAGGCCTTTCGCTCCACCCTGTGGAAAGGGCTCCCTCTTCCCGGACACTACTGTCTCTGACACGGAGCAGCACCATCAGGTCACCTCGCTGGGTGGATGGTCGCACTGCTTCTCTGTATTTGCCTTTCTCCATTCTCTGACATTTTCCTCTTGCTCTTTTTGACCTATTCAAGATTTGAGCCTTGAAAGAGTCTAGGCATTAAAAAGAAAATGAGACAATCCGTTTCGAATACAACTACTGCAGCAAAGTTCAAAAACTGGAATATTTAAGAATCAGACAAGTACAGAGCCTTTGTAAAAAGTGTCATTGGAACTGCAGAATGAGGCTGAGGGAGCTGCCCTCCTCTAACTAAGTCTTTACAGTTGAAAAGAGGTCGGGATGTCTGCGAAGCAAACAAGTGCTCCAAAGGTTTCCTCACTCACTCTTCACCCCTGAACAAATGAGATAGAAAAAACTTTTAGCTTTTTGGCTCCACCACATCCCTTATGTCTTTCTACGCTCTTGCTCCTGGCAGTGTAAGGATGGAGAGGAGGAGGGGAGTGAGCTCACCTATGACAATTGAGAGTCACCTCAGGAAACCCTGAGGTGATGCAGGGTTGGATGCTTCTTGTTCCTTAGTTCCTGGTGATTGCCTGTACTTGTCTAGGGAAACACAGCTAGATGTGAGAGCTTTCCCCAATGGCTCCATGCACACGTGTGCCCCACAATGTGCTCCTCACGCCAGCTAGCAGGCATGGACCCAAACACAGCTTCCCCCTGCCCCTCACACGGCCCCTGGAGCTGACAGCCCAAAGGAATCAGAAGGAACTTCGAGACAAGCCAAAAGGATCTTGGAGGAGAGAAAGTGAGGAAGAAGAGAGAAAGTGAGGAAGAAGAGCGAAAGGAGAAAATGAAAAGCAAGGACATAAGAGGAATTAAGCTGCATTAGGTGCCATCACATTTGCCTGTTGAAAACTGTGTGTAAAGGAAATTTTCCACCAATCATGGAGATGTGGAGCAATAAAGGGTGAAGGCCAGGAACGCAGGAGTAGGGGAAGATAGGGGACCCATTGATTCAGCCACCAAAACTCAGATACCGCCCACTGCTGCCCACCTTAGCTAGTTCTATTTGGCTGCTTTTCTTAATGAAACTGAAAGTGCAGTGCTCATTAGATATACGTTTGAGCAGCTGAGGAAAGGAAGGGAAGAAGGGAAGAAAGGAAGGAGGGAGGGAAAATGAGAGAAGAGATTCAAAATATCAATGACTTTCCTCATAGACATAAGAAAAGCAATCTTAAAATTTATATGGAATCACAAAAAACCTTGAATACCCAAAGAAATCCTCAGTAAAAAGAACAAAGCTAGAGACATAATACTACATGACTTCAGAATTTACTACAAAACTATAGTAACAAAAACAGCATGGTACTGGCATGAAAACATACACCAACAAGACAGAATAAAGAACCCAGATATAAATCTACACATTTATAACCACCTCATTTTCTATTTTTTCTTTTTTTTTTTTTTTGAGACAGAGTCTTGCTATGTCACCCAGGCTGGAGTGCAGTGGAACAAACTCGGCTCACTGCAATCTCCGCCTCCCGGGTTCAAGTAATTCTGCTGCCTCAGCCTCCCAAGTAGCTGAGACTACAGGTGCACACCACCACACCTGGCTAATTTTGTATTTTTAGCAGAGACAGGGTTTCACCATGTTGACCAGGTGGATCTCGAACTCCTGACCTCAAGTGATCCACCTACCTAGGCCTCCCAAAGTACTGGGATTACAAGTGTGAGCCACCACACCCAGCACAACCAGCTCATTTTCAACAAAGGCACCAAGAACATACAATGTGAAAAGGATAGTCTTTTCAATAAATGGTGCTAAGGAAACTGAATAACTATATATAGAGGAATGAAACCTCTATCTCTCACCATACACAAAAATCAACTCAATGTAAAGACTTGAATCTGAGACCTGAAACTATGGAATTGCTAGGAAAAAAAAACTTGAGGGAATGCTCCAGGACATTGATCTTTGCATAGATTTTGGGGATAAAGCCTCAGAAGCATAGGCAACCAAAGCAAAAATAGACAATTGTGATTACATCAAGCTAAAAAGCTTGTGCACAGCCAAGGAAACAATCAGCAAAGAGCCCACATACATAATGAAAGAAAATATTTGCTAACTATTTACTTAACAAGGGATTAATAACTAGAACATATAATGAGTTCAAACAACTCAACAGCAAAATAATAATAATTGAAATCAAAATGGGCAAAAGATCTGAACAGAAATTTATCAAAAGGAGACACACAGGTCAGGCACAGTGGCTCATGCCTATAGTCTCAGCACTTTGGAAGGCCAATATGGGTGGATCACTTGAGCCCATGAGTTCAAGACCAGCCTGGGCAACACCGTGAAACACCGTCCCTACAAAAAAACAAAAAGTAAAAATTAGCCCAGCATGGTGGCACATGCCTATAGTCCCAGCTACTCAGGAGGCTGAGGTAGGAGCATCACCTGAGCCCAGGAGGTTGAGGCTGCAGTGAGCTATGATCATACCACTGCACTCCAGCATGAGTGACAGAGTAAGACCCTGTCTAAAAAAAAAAATAATGGCCAACAGATATATAAAAAAAGTTTGACATCATTAATCATCAAAGAAATGCAAATCAAAACTACAGGCCAGGCATGGTGGCTCACACCTGTAATCCCAGCACTTTGGGAGGTGGAGATGGGCAGATCACTTGAGGCCAGGAGTTTGAGACCAGCCTGGCTGACATGGCAAAACCTCATCTCTACTGAAAATACAAAAACTTAGCCAGGCATGGTGACATGCACCTGTAATCTCAGCTACTCAGGAGGCAGAGACACAAGAATTGCTTGAACCTGGAAAATGGAGGTTGCAATGAGCCAAGATTGTGCCACTGTACTCCAGCCTGGGCAACAGAGCGAGACTCTGTCTAAAAAAAAAAAAATTAGCTATCTTCTCACCCCGTTACAATGGCTTATATCAAAAAGACAGGTAACAACTGATGTTGGTGAGGATGTGGAGAAAGGGGATCCCTCATACACTGTTGGTGGGAACATAAATTAGAAACAGTCTGGCTATTCCTAAAAAACTAAAAATAGAATTACCATATGATCCAGAAACTCCACTCTGAGTATATAGCCAAAAGAAAAGAAATCAAAGAAGGATCTACACTCCCATGTTGATTACAGCAGTATTCACAATAGCCAAAATATGGGCTCAGCCTAAGTCCCCATCAACAGGTGAATGGATAAAGAAAATGTAGTAGATATACACAGTGGAATATTATTCAGTCATGAAAAGAAATGAAGTTCTGTCATTTGCAGCAACATGAATGGAATTGGAAGACATTATGTTAAGTGAAATAAGCCAAACACAGACAAATATTGCATGTTCTCATGCATATGGAGAGCTAAAAAAGTGGATCTAATGAAGATAGATTTGTGGTTACCCAGAGGCCAGGAAGGAGAAGGGGAAGAGGAATGAAGGAGAAGGGGAAGAGGAATGAAGGAAAAAAAGAATGTAAACTAATTTATTACTACTATAGTGTACATTTAAAAATGGTAAAGATGGTAAATTGTATATGTATATTTTACCTCAATAAAAATTAATTAAACAAAAAACTCTATCCTCTTCCAGTATTTATAGGGTGAACTTTCTGCTTCTTTTTTATTCCTTCTTTTTTTTCTTTTTTTTTTTCTCTCTCTCCCATAGGGTGAACTTCTTGGCTCAAAAGGACTGTGACAAACGTGAAAAGAATTTGAGATAGAGGCTTCAGAATCCACAGCGTGCTGACTGGTTAATTAAGCTTAGCATTGGAATTCATCTCTAGGGTCACCTACCCAACCACTGCTCAGCATCCTCTGCGTCTGTCTTGTGCATTCTCTCAGAAAACATCTGAAGTCCGTAATCTCAGCACTTTGTGAGGCCAAAGCGGGTGGATCACCTGAGGTCTGGAATTCAAGACCAGCCTGGCCAACGTGGTGAAACCCCACCAGGCATGGTGGTGGGTGCCTGTAATCCCAGCTACTCAGGAGGCCGAGGCAGGAGAATCGCTTGAACTGGGGACATGGAGGTTGCAGTGAGCCAAGATAATGCCATTGCACTCTAGCCTGGGCAACAAGAGCAAAACTCCGTCTCAAAATAATAATAATAATAATATTAATAATAAGTATGAAAGTATTTATTATAATCACTAAAGCATGTGCTCATTATAGAAAAATAAACATATAAATTATAAGGAAAATTTAAATCATCTCTAGCCTTACAAAGAATGACCATCTTTAATATTTTCTGAGTTATATTTTATCAGAGTCTCAGATTCCCATGTCATTAAATATTCCTTGAAAACATGCTTATTTGTGTGCATAGTATTCCTCTGTGTGTTTATATGCCATGTTTTATTTAACTACTCTTGGACATTTAGATGATTTCAGTTTTTCCCAAGTACTTTTGCATATGCCGCTGCTAAGTCACATATCTTACTCTGCATTATCCACATAATTTCTGTCCCAATTTTAAGGCTTCAGTTTATTCCTGACAAATTTTATTTCATTCGGATATCCCCATTCTGCCCCATATTTAAAATGGGGACTAGAAGAAGGGAGTAGTATCTGCTTGCGTCCATTTCAAGGAAGAGTAGGGTTTGGGGACATCCTAGAGCTTAGGGCTTCTCCTGTGCCCATGTTGACTTCCTTTCAATCTTCCTAACCTCACCTTTGCTAAGCCTTTCTGAAAGTAACATATATGGACAAACCATCTCAGAAGCAACAGAAAAAAACATATGAAATATATACTACAAATATTATTAGAGTAAAATCATACTCAGGTAAGTATTTATAAGTACAGAGAGTATTTTGAGAACTTAACAGTTTATAAATGTAACCAAGTTTCTAAGTCCAAGCTATTTTCCAACCTAGCTTTCCAAGAAGGCTATATAGATTGAGTATCCCTTATCCAAAATGCCTGGGATCAGAAGTGTTTCAGATTTCAGATTTCAAATGAAAATATTTGCATTATACTTACTGGTTACATTATACATCCCAAATCAGAAAATCTGACATCTGAATGAGGCTCCAATGAGTATTTCCTTTGAGCATCGCATCAGTACTCAAAAAGTTTCAGATTTTAGAGTCATTTGGATTTCAGATTTTCAGATTTAAAATGCCCAATTTGTATTAGCTTTTTAATTCAAATAATAACCATTCCGAGTTAAAACTAAGAAGTTTTCATCTTTTGATCTTCATGATCTCCACCCACCCTTCTCCACTGATACTAAAATTGCTGCCCTTTTTCCAATGTTGTTTTCCCTTCTTCCTAGAGTGTATAGTCCTATTTTTGTCTTCAATGCATTATCGTGTTGTCTTTTCTGGAAAACGCAAAGGACCACATCTTGTTTTCTCATAAACAACAAACTGCTCACACACCTCAACAGAAACAGTGAACATGATTGGGAAAACATTACTATATAATCATGCATATTCAGTAAATCTATATGCTATAAACCTATAACAAAAAAGAATGATTTATATCCAAAATAAGAAAACATTTATGATTAAATGTTGTGGCAAATTGGCACAAGAAATTATGAAATTCTATAAAACTAAGATAAATTATTTTCTCATGCTTATTTTAGACTCCCTTAGAATGACGTGTTCATAATTAAAAGATGTTAAAAAAGAAATGTTTGATTTTTAGAAATTACTTATGCTGAAATTTAAGATCATTTGTTGCTATTTGTAAAGAGATTTTTAATTTTTTAAATGTAAACAGAATTTATGTTTTACACAATCACTTGGTTACATCTTTAACATGAAGAAAATAAAAAACTTAAATGTGAACATTAATTTCAGTAACATCATCACAAATAAGAGAAAAAATAGCAAGTATATATATTTTTTTCAAATTGTAAAGAAGAGGAAATCTTCTTATAGAAATAAGATGATCACTGATATGATTTGTATCTCTGTCCCCACCTGAATCTCATGTTGAAATATAACCCCCAATGCTGGAGGTGGGGCCTAGTGGGAGGTAATTGGTTCACTGGGGTGGTTTCTAATGTTTTAGCGCCATTCCTCTAGTGCTGTTCTCCTGATAAGAGTTATCATGAGATCTAGTTGTTTAACAGTGTATAACACCTCCCACCTCTCTCTCTTCCTCCTGCTCCAGCCATGTAAAGATGCTGGCTCCAGCTTCACCATCCACCGGGAGTAAAGATTTCCTGAGGCCTCCCTAGCCGTGCTTCCTGTACAGCCTGTGGAACCACGAGCCAATTAAACCACTTTTTTTCATAAATTACCCAGTCTCAGGTATTTCTTTATAGCAATGTAAAAATGAAATAATATAATCACTCAATTAAATGTTTTTCATTAGTTCAGATGTAAATCATTTCATTTTCAAATTTTTTTTAGAAACTCTGTCTTGGGTTTTTAATTTCAGAATTGGCAATCCAAGTAATTGGGACAAATCCTCCCACTAAAATAACTAAAAATGGGCGGGTAAAATGGCTCATGCCCACAATCCGAGCACTTTGGGAGGCCGAGGCAGGCAGATCACCTGACGTCAGGCGTTCAAGACCAGCCTGGCCAACATGGTGAAACCCCATCACTACTAAAAATACAAAAAAATTAGCCAGGCATGGTGACGCCCGCTTGTAGTCCTAGCTGAGGCAGAAGAATTGCTTGAACTCTGGTGGAGATTGCAGTGAGCCGAGATCGTGCCACTGCACTCCAGCCTGGGTGACAGAGTGAGACTCCATCTAAGAAAAAAAAAAAGTATATATATATAAGAATTATGTCTAAATTCAAAAGTAGGTAAGAACCCACAGACGTAAACCCTATACTCTTAGGCATTGTTTTCCTATGGAAATTTACCAATTTTAAAAAACCATTAGAAAACTAAACCGCAATTTTACATAGATAAAAAACAAAAGTAAATGCTGGATTTTGCCAAATAAAGAGATGCTGATACACAATCATTTAAACAGGAATCCTGAAAGGCAGAGGAGGATAAACCATGGATTTTCAGAGCAGCTTCTTGACACTTCTAGTCTAGAAAATCTCAAGTCTTAAATTTAGAATAAGATAGTTTTCTTAGTCCATTTTCTGTTACTATAACAGAACACAATAGACTGAGTAATTTATTAAGAAAACAAATATATTTCTTGCAATTCCGGAACAGGAAAATTCAAGAGCATGACACTGGCATCTAGTTAGGACCTTCCTGCTATGTTATAACTCCAGAAGACATCACATTGCAACAGTGAAAGACTGCATGTCCCCTCAAATCTCTCTTTCTCTTTTTATAAAGCCACTAGTTCCATCATAGTGGTCTCAATCTAATTTAATCACTTTCCAAAGGCCCTATTTCCTATCAGCCTATGAATTTGTGGATGAAGTTTCCAATATATGAAACTTGGGGGACATATTCAAACCATAGCAGCAGTCTCACATGGTAGCACCTCTAATGCCTGGCAGAAACAAATAAGATTATCTCAGGAATAGGATACTATAACCCTGATCTAAAATTATTTCTACAACATTTTAAGTTACCATGGCTAGCATACAAAGATAACCAGGTACACAAACAAACAAGACACAATGAACCAGTATTACCTGCAACAATAGAAAGAAACAAACCCATAACAACTTGAGATGTTGAAATAATCACACACAAACTATAAAACAAATATATTAAAATGTTAAGAGAAATTTTTTAAATTGAAAATCCAACATGCCATCAGAAATGAAAAAGTGACATACTAGATTTTTAAAAGAATCAAGAGAAAAAATCCTAAAATTGAAGAATACAATAAAGTCTAGAACTCAATAAATGGGTTCAATAAGAAATTAGATATCTCTAAATAAAAAAAGATGAACTAAAATATAGATGCAAAGAAAGCATCAAGAATTCATTCCAGATAGACAAAAGATAGAAAATACATAAAAGATAAGAATACAAAAGATATAATAAGAAGTTCTAATATATTTCATTAGAGTTCCAGAAATAGAGGAGAAAAAGAACAGGGGGAAACAATATTGGAAGATATAAAGGCTGACAATGTTCCAGAACTTATGAAAGACATTACCCGGAAAGTCAACAGGCCCAACAAATCACAAACAGAAGAAGTAATAATAAATTCCTATTCAGACACATTTTAGTAAAATTATAGAAAACCAAAGAGAGACCATCTTAAAAATAATCATAACAAAAAGATTACCTCCTCAGGAGCAAGAATTAGATGTGCCAACTCAGCTGGATTCTTAACAAGAGAAATGGAAGAAAGAAGGCAGTGAGATAACTTTAATGGGCCAAAATAATAGCCAATTTGGAATTCAATACCCAATGTAGATATCCATTAAAAGTAAGGGTGCAATAGGCAAATGGAAACTGAAGTAGTTTATCCCTAGAAAATCTACACCAAAGAACATTTTAAGGGAGATACTAAAGCAAATTAAAATGATCCCAGATAGAAGGTTAGAAATACAAGAAGTAAAAGAAAGGAAATTGGTAAACAGTGATATGTCTGTTAACTCTATAAACAATCATCATGAGGTCTTGCGGATTTTAAGTCCCCAGGCCTTACCAATTGAGAAGCCAGCAAGTTGAAAAGCTCTTAAAGACCAAAGAGGCAGTTTATAACCTCAATACGCTTAGCAAATCTAGTATCTGACCTGCATAATTTAGTTTACCTATTTACATTTTGATGACATCTGCATTTTACCAATAATTTTTAAGGCTGTTTTTATTTCTCAAAGATTAAAGTCATGTGATCTAAACAGTACCACAGCTTTTATCTTCCCTTTAAAAAATATTTGATCCAAGCACTTGTCTTCCTTTAGGTTAATCTAATTAATTAGCCCTAATTAGCGCTAATTAAGCTATTTTTTATGGACATCACACACACAACACATATAAAACTACACAGACAGGCAGAAGAAAATTCAACAGCCATAAGATTTTTCGTTTGCCAATGTCCTAATTGGATTATTGGCCTCCGGGGGGAGACCTTTGAGTTAGGCTAGGAAAATGTGCGGCTTTTAAGGCCTAAGAGGCATAACTGGGAAGCAAAAACAAATTTTGAGAGGGGTCTATCTGCCTTTAATTCCTGGGGTTCTATGAGAAAAACAGAGTTCTCTCCCCTCTCATGTGTCCATTAAAAGTGGCAAGGCAAAATAGAGAAAAAGACTTCAGTCGACCAAAAAAATAAAAACACAACTTTTCCCAACAAAATGAGGTCCAAGAAAAGAAAAACGTAAAGGCCTTTTAAATATACCTATACCTTGGATATCCACTTTTAATTAAGCTGGGTGCTTTTTAAGAAAATCTTTTTAAATCCCCTATTACCTGACTTTAACCAGGCCAAGCAGACAATATTTCTGACTTACAAACTTTACTAAAGACTCAGAGAAAGGAAAATCCAAGGCGGTTTGGGAGGAGAAGAGAATCAACCAATAGCAAAGGTCGCATAGACACTAAACCAGAAAGGACTCATTCCCTAAGCCAGGACTGAATCTGGCTGCCATGGTAAAATGGGGGAGGCTAAACAAGCATTGCCACCTGGTTACAGGTCAGGTTCCCAAGGAGGTAAAACGAGATGGAGGCCCACAGCAAAGTTTGCTGCTGACCATAGAGAACGCCAGGCAAAGCACACTGGATTGACTGCAGCTTAAGGCCAACCTAACAAATCCTTTTTCATCATTAAAACTTTACAGAGAATATAGACAGTGACAGTTGGGGTCCTGGCCTAGTAAAACATCTTCTAAAAAGCAAAATAGCCTCACTTAAAAGTTAACTCCTGGCCGGGCGTGGTGGCTCACGCCTGTAATCCCAGCACTTTGGGAGGCCGAGGCGGGAGGATCACGAGGTCAGATCAAGACCATCCTGGCTAACACGGTGAATCCCCGTCTCTACCAAAAATACAAAAAATTAGCCGGGCGTGGTGGCGGGCGCCTGTAGTCCCAGCTACTCAGGAGGCTGAGGCAGGAGAATGGCGTGAACCCGGGAGGCGGAGCTTGCAGTGAGCCGAGATCGCGCCACTGCACTCCAGCCTGGGTGACAGAGCGAGACTCCTTCTGAAAAAAAAAAAAAAAAAAAAACAGTTAACCAGTTAACTCCTGACCCGGTGGAGAAAAGGAAAAGAAGCTTAAATGCAGGACTGTGTTGACTGCTGACAGGGTGGACAAAAAAAAAATGATGCCAGCTGGTCACGGTGGGTCACGCCTGTAATACCAGCACTTTGGGAGGCTGAGGCGGGCAGATTGCCTGAGGTCAGGAGTTCGAGATCAGCCTTGCCAACGTGGTGAAACCTCGTCTCTACTAAAAATACAAAAATTAGCCGGGCATAGTGGCGCGTGCCTGCAATCCCAGCTACTTGGGAGGCTGAGGCAGGAGAATCACTTGAACCTGGGAGGTGGAGGTTGCAGTGAGTATAGATAGCACCACTGCACTCCAGCCTGGGTGACAGAGTAAGACTCCTCTCAGAAAAAAAGAAGAAGATGCCTGGGGAAAAACCTCTCATTCTTATGCAAATGGTTCCTCCACCAGGGAGAGAAACTTAATTGCTGTCGGACAGAGTGGGTCCCCTTGGCCAGGGGAGGGGAAGCCTCCATGGACAAGTGGCGGGAGTGCTGGCCAGCCTGCTGGTGGGCAGCCTCGAGCCATACACTCCAGCCTTGGCCGGGAGGGGAGCGGGGGAGCCGCCATTCACTGGTCCATCCCGCGCACACCTGCAGCCCTTGGGGTGGGGTGGTGCGCAGTTTCCTCTACCCCCAGAAGTGGTACAAGGACAAAAAGGCTTAGAAGCGAAAGGAAAAAAAAAGATTTTTTGATGTGCATGTACTCACCCTTCCTCAAGCCTCACGTCTAGACACCAAAAATGTTGCAGAACTTTCTTCTTAGGTCAACTAAAACCACGCTCTTGTCACACGACCAGCAAAGAGTAGGGTCACAGACACATAGAAGCGTGAGAAGACGGAATTAATTGGATAAAAAGGAAAAGAAAAATAACTCTCAGCAAAGGGAGAGTCCTACTAGCAGGTTTCCCGCCTCACAGATTGAATCCCAGGTCACCGCACAGGAATAGGAGAGGCCAAGCTCCTCTCCCCTGCAAAGGGCATGAATTTCCGAAGGCTCCACCCTGTCCTCCCAGTCGGCAGGTAGGCATTATTTAGAATCAGTCAGGAAAGGGCAGGCTTCGTTAGGCACCAGAAGTCTGGTTTTTCAGCCTTCAGTCTGTTTTAGGCTTGAAGGCGGGGTTTCACCAGGGACCCTTGGCTGCGTCCTGTCTCCATCAGTTGTAAATGAAAAAGGCATTACTTGCAACAAAGAGGGTCATTTATAATAAGCTTCAGTTTACCAGAAAAAAAAAATAATTATTATATTTTATGTACCTAATAACATGGTCTCAAAATATATGAAGCAGAAAGTGACATAACTAAAGATAAATTGACAAATGCATTATTGTAGTGTATTTAATATACCGCTTTTAGCAATAGAATAAACAGACAAAAGTTAGTAAGGACATGGAAGTTTTAAATTATACAATCAACAAGCTGTATCATAAGCTTATATAAAATACTGCATGTAAAAATTGCAAAACACATTATTCTCAAACATACACAGAAAAAAATAAATGGTTGGCCATTCAGACCCTAACACAAATCTTATATTTCAATGGGTTAAAATTTTCTTTGATAAGATAAGAAGTTAATATTCTATGAACATTTCACAGGGATTTCTTAAGGTTGCAAACTATTTGGCCCATAATTTAATGGGCCTGTTATCAGTTCCATCTGCTGTTCAGAGTGAACCTCTATCATGCCAGCTGGCCTTTCATAATAAGTGTGTGCAAGCCTCGACTTTCACTTTCTAAGCCTCCAGTCCCCCAAGTATGTACAGTGGATATAATAACATATACTTTCCAAGGTTACTATAAAAATTCTATATGATTTATAAAGGATCTAGCACAATGCCATACACATAGTACACATTCAATAAATTATGGTTAATGATTTATGAAAGCAGCATTTGAAAATACATATTCGGAGGGTTTTAAAGATCACTGCATGGCTCTCAAGTCTCTCTCATACTTTTCTGCGTGGTAGTCTCCTATCTATCCTGGCCATAATTGACCAGCATTAAGAGTCACTGAAGATTTGATTTAAAAACAAAAAACAAAAAACAAAAAACAAAAAAACCCTGGACTAACTAAATTTAACAGAGTTTAATCTGAGCAAAGAATGATTCACAAATCAGGCAGTCTTCCAAGCCAGAGTAGGCTCAGAGAGATTCCAGCACAGCCACATGGTGGAAGGTTTATGGAGAGAAGGAAAGTGACTTACAGAAAACTAAAATGAGGTACAAAAACAGCCCATTGGTTACAACTCAGTTTGTCTTATTTGAACATGACTTGAACAGTTGTCCACCTGTGATTGACCAAAGCTCAGTGAGTGGCACAAGAGTAGGTTACAGTCTATTTACACATCCAGTCAGGTTAGAGTTTACAATGTATGGAGAAACCTTTAGACCAAATTTAAAATATGTAAGGAGGCAGCTTTAAGCTAAACTTGATTTATCAGGTCTAAGAAGGCACCACCTCCAAAAGTTAAAGTGATCCAGTACCATTCTGTAGAGATTACATAGTATGAACAAACATTTAAGAACATTTGCAAAAGACACTGTGGAGATCACTGTCAGATGTGGGGAATTAAATACAAACAAATAATTATAAGATATGATGGAAGATGAAAGTTTCCATTATAAAGATACAGTGTAAGCAAATTAAGTGGCATTTGAGATAGAGTTTGAAGCAACAGCATACAGCCCAGGAAATTTAGGGTGGACCCATATGGTTTCTGCTCACCAGCCCATGAGCAGTGTGGAGAGGCAGGTACCCAGAAAGAACACTTTTGTCTTTACACAAAACAAATGGGCATTGTTGTCTAATGCACACAAGTCACCCTCAGGTGAGAAAGCATCCAGGGTGAGGGTTCAAGGAAGGGGATATGTTTCCTAATTAATCTACATGTGCCCTCTAGGCTAACAGAAAGACAAAGACACTGGAAAGAATGGTTCTTCTTCCTTCACTGTATATTGTGGGTCTGAAGTCTGGAATTAGTATAGTCAGATTCAGCCAAGAAAATGATAAATAAGGCAGATAGCATTTATTCCTTGTATGATCACAACAGCTAATTAATTGGGAGGGCATTACATTGAGGCAACTCCAGCACCCTGGGTTCCTGTGTAAGTAAACCAAAACCCAACTCAGTGTTGAAGTAGAACAAAACTTAAGTTTAATCAGAAACTGCCAGGTAAACTCTAACTAGGAACTGTGCACTGAAATGAATCAAATTAGGCTACTGCCACACTTAAACCAGCCAGATGTTTTCTTTGTCTTGCCTCTCCGTGCACCTTATAAAAATCCTCCCCTCAGGATCCTTTTTTGGAGCTGTGGATTACTGGCAATCTGGAGCCGCCTGATTCATGAACTGCTCTCTGTTCGAATAAACTCTTTACCATTTTAATAAAGAAAAATCAGTTTATCTTTTGGCACAACCAAGTAGGATAAATTCCTCCATTTTCCTCTACTTTGCATATAAGGAGACTGAGGCATGGCTTCTAAGCAAGAGAGCTGAGATTTGAACCCCAGTCCATGATTTAGTCTTGTTAAATTGAATTTAGTCTACAGCTTCTTCTTTAGATATTTTCAGTCAGGACTAAAGGTTTCTTAGCACATAGTGAACTGTCACCTAACTGGATGTGTAAACACACCACGACCTACTCTTATAACAAGTTGCCAAGTCTCAACCAATCACAGCAGCTGAGATTTGGCCGATCACAGGGAGCCAACTGTTCAAACCACATTCAAATAAGACCAACTCTGAGCTGTAACCAATCTGATTGTTTCTGTTTATCTCACTTCCATCTTCCATACGCCACTTTACTTTTTCTGTCCATAAATGGTATTGGACCATATGGCAAACCTGGAGTTGCCCTAAGCCTATTCTGTTTCAGGATGCTGCCCAATTCATGAATCATTCTTTGCTCCATTAAACTTTGTTAAATTTCTCTACAGTTTTCCTTTTAACAACGACCACACTACACCTCTATCAGCAGCCCTAAAAAGGGAACAGGTTGAGGACAGAGCTGGGACATGGAGGATGGAAGGACAGAAAGATGGAAAGAACCTGTTGGTTTTCAGAAACCAGTACCCCAAAATATGACATGCTGAACTGAAGAACAAGACTCAAGGTCTCTCTGATCTTCCACTGTTTCTTCCAAAGAAACTGAAGTTCCATTATCTGCCTAAGATCCAGACCTATCAAGGAGAACAGTTTTCTTCCCCTCCTTGTAAGACCAAAATGTAACCACCTGAATGGATCTTTATTCAAGATGATGACTATCTCCAAGGATCACTTAAATTCCAAAGAGAACTATTTACAAGTTAATTTCTGTTCCCCATTCAATCATTCTCCTGAGTAATCATTTATTTCCATCAATAGACTTCCTCTTCTCTATGTTCCCATAACCTGTTTTATCAGAATCCAAGGCCCCTCTGAAACCTCAAGTTGACACATAAGCTTCTCTACCTTATTGGGAAGTTGAGTCTTCATTCCGAAGGCTCCTGTGTATACACATTAAATACATTTGTACATCTTTTCTTCCTGTTAACCAATCTGCCTCATGTCAGTGATTTTTCAGCCAACCTTTAAAGGGCCAAGGGGAAAGTTCTCTCTTGGCCCCTACAACCTCAGTCCTTGTGACATTACACAGCCACTGAACCAAACTTGCCTGCATTCACTACATCCGGGGCCTGTTCAATTTGTAGATAATCAATCTGCCTGTTGTTTGAGCCCCCTTGTTGCCAGTAAACTGAGTTCCTTTCCTACTTTGTATTGGTCACAAAGAAAGAACACCGAATCAGAAAAAAAGACAAACAGGTTTTATTCCTGGCCAGGAATGTAGAAGGAGAATCTTCTCCCTGAGACATGGGAAGCTGGGTGATATGGTTTGGCTGTGTCCCCACCCAAATCTCATCTTGAATTGTAGCTCCCATAATTCCCACATGTTGTGGGAGGGATCTGGTGGGAGGTAATTAAATTATGGGGGTGGGTCTTTCCTATGCTGTTCTTGTGATAGTGAATAAGTTTCATGAGATCTGATGGTTTTATAAAGAGGAGTTCTGCTGCACTTGCTCTCTTGCCTGCCACCAAGTAAGATGTGCCTTAGCTTCTTCTTTGCCTTCAGGATGATTTTCTTTTTTTCTTTTTTTTTTTCCTTTTTTTTTTGAGACAGAGTCTCACTCTGTTGCCCAGGTGGGAGTGCAGTAATGCAATCTTGGCTCACTGCAACCTCTGCCTCCCAGGTTCAAGCCATTCTCCTCTCTCAGCCTCTCGAGGAGCTGGGGTTACAGGTGTGCACCACCATGCCCGGCTAATTTTTAGTAGAGATGGGGTTTCATCATGTTGGCCAGGCTGAACTCAAACTCCTGACTTAGGTGATCTGCCTGTCTCAGCCTTCCAAAGTTCTGGGATTACAGGTGTGAGTCACTGCACTCGGGCCCTTCTGCTGTAATTGTGAGGCCTCCCCAGCCATGTGGAACTGTGAGTCAATTAAACCTCTTTCCTTTATAAATTACCCAGTCTCAGGTATGTATTTATTAGCAGCATAAGAACAGACTAATACCCTGGGGAATTTTAAGGAGTTAGCCATGGGGTGGGAAGGTATGCGAATATGTGCAAGGAGGAACCCTAGACACAGGTGTAGACAATAAACTCGCCTCTTCATGTGACATATGTTCAGAAAATGGTGGTGATTTTCCTGTAAGTGTAAACCAAGAGTATCTGAGACAAGTCTCAGTCAATTTAGAAAGTTTACTTTGTAAAGGTTAAGGACATGCCTGTGACATATCCTTAGGAGGTCTTGATGACATGTGCCCAAGGCAATTGAGGCACAGCTTGGTTTTATATGTTTTAAGGAGACATGAGACATCAATCAATACATGTGAGATGTACATTGGTTTGGTCTAGAAAAGTGGGACAACTCAAAGCAGGGAGGGGGCTTCCAGGTCATAGGTAGATAAGAAACAAATGGTTATATTCTTTTGAGTTTTTGATTAGCTTTTCACTGAATACACACTTCATAGGAATAGTCACTTATGCTTTAGTCTGGCTTAGTGAAAACAATAAGGCAAAAGAAGCAATCAGATATGCACCTGTCTCACATGAGCAAAGGGATGACCTTGAGTTCTGTCTGTCCTTTGTCCACAAGGAATTTCCTTGTGGGCAAATTGTGAGGGAGGTATGTAGAACAGAATGGGAGGAAGGTTTGCCTGATGCAGTTCCCAACTTGAGTCTTCCCTTTGGCTTAGTGATTTTGGGGTCCTGATATTTATTTTCCTTTTACATAAGGGTGGGAAATTTAGAATTATAATGATATGTTAATGATCTAAAGGTAACAAGGGGTAATCTGTTCCAGTTTGTGCTGGTTTGGGGGTCATATCTCCCTCTGGTATCTGGTCAGGGGTTAAGAAGCTCTGGTGCCATCCCAGGCCATCTGGTTTTGTTAGAGGCATTTGAACCAGAGTGACCCCATCTTGAATAGGGGCTGGGTAAAATAAGACTGAGACCCACTGTGAAGGGGTGGCCTGCCCCTCCACACCTGTGGGTGCTTCTCGTTAGGTGGGACGAAAGACTTGAGAAAAGGAATAAGACACAGAGACAAAGTGTAGAGAAAGAAAAGCGGGGCCCAGGGGACCGGTGCTGTGCTTACAGAGGACCCACACCGGCCCCGGCCTCTGAGTTCCCTTAGTATTTATTGATAATTATCTTTACCATCAAAAAGATAAGGGAGTGACTGGGCAATAGGCCTTGCAACATCAATAAGTTCAAAAGAAAATGCTGTGCCTTTGAGATGCATATGCGAACATCTCCATAAACCTTCTGGCAGTATTGCTCCATCCATCGCCCAGGGATGGGCAGGAGACGAATGTTCTTCTTTTTCTCTAGATTTAAGAGAATGGTGATGACCTTTAACCATAAGCAGCCTTTAGGCACTTGTTTAACAAAGCACATCTGCACCGCCCAAAGTCCTTTTAACCTTAAGTCACCACAGCACATGTCTCTTGCAAGGACAAGGTTGGGGGTAGGGTCACAGATTAACAGCATCTCAAATACAGAACTAAATGGAGTCTCTTATGTCTACTTCCTTCTATATAGACACAGTAACAGGCTGATCTCTCCTTCTTTTCCCCACACACTGGGCTGCATTTCTAGGAAGTTAGGCACTCTAAGTCACAGGATGAGATAGGAGGTTGGCACAAGATACATTTTATAAAGACCTTGCTGATAAAACATCTAGACCAAAAATAAAATTCTAAGGCACCAAAACCATCCAATGGACTTCCTCTTCAGCCAGGGCACTCTTAAAATTCAACCTGAAAGACTGATTCAGGCTATCCTGGGAAGTGAGGGTAGGACATGCCTCAGTATACATCCCTGGCATTAACATCAACACAGACTTTAAGTCTGATAAGAAACATTTTACAACCTATTCTCTCTGAAGCCTTCTACCTGAAGGCTTCCTCTGCAACTAAGAACTTTGGTCTTCACAATCCTTTATTTTAACCCAAACATTCCTTTCCATTGATCCTAGGTCTTTAGATAAACTCAGCCAACTGTCAACCAGAAAAATTTTAAATCTATCTGTAAGCTAGAAGCCCCCGCTTTGAGTTGTCCCACCTTTCTGGACCAAAGCAATGTATTGCTTAAATGTATTTGATTGAAGTCTCATTTCTCTCTAAAATGTATAAAGCCAAACGGCACCCCGACCACCTTGGGCACATGTTCTCAGGACCTCCTGAGGGCTGTGTTATGGGACATGGTCACTCATATTTGGCTCAGAATAAACCTCTTCAAATATTCTATAGTTTGACTCTTTTTGTAGACAAACAGGATGTGGTAAAGAAGCCAGCCAAAACCAAGATGGTGACAAAAGGGACCTCTGACCTTCACCGCTCATTATATGGTAATTATAATACATTAGCATGCTAAAAGACACTCCCATCAGTGCCATGACAGTTTACAAATGTCATGGAAACAGCAGGAAGTTACCCTATATGGTCTAAAAAGGGGAGAAACTGTTCCAGAAATTGCCCACCCCTTTCCCAGAAAACTCATGAATAATCCACCCTTTGTTTAGCATATAATCAAGGAATAACTATAAGAATATGATCAAGAAATAACTATTATACTTAATCAAGCAGCCCATGCCACTGCTCTGCCTATGGAGTAGGCATTCTTCTATTCCTTTAGTTTCTTAATAAACTTGCCTTCAATTTACTGTATGGACTTGCCCCGAAGTCTTTCTTGCATGAGTCCAAGAACCCTCTCTTGGGGTCTGGATCAGGATTCCTTTCCAGTAACAGTCTTTAAGCAGCTGTGCCTATAAATGAAGAAACTGAATAAAAACAGTAAGAATAAGAACTTTCCCAGTTATTTCATAGAGGCTGCTCTGGTAACATTTTTAGAATGGGATTTTCTGTTACTTGCAACTAAAACCATAATAAATACACACCGATAAGGCAAGACGAGACAGGTGGTGCAAGATTATGAACAGGATCCCATGCCCCACTGAGAGGTCTGGACTGAGGACGTATTTGAAACTGCCTTTGCAAAATTATGACTGAGACAATGAAAGAGATCTCCTAACTGACTCCATCTTGCTTCTAACCTCCAAGCTATCCTTGTTCATTCCTGGTTGTAGGCTGGACTAACTTTGGGAGGAACTTACAGTTTAAAACTAAAACAATAACAGCCCTTTTCCAAAACAAACCTTCTTGCCTGGGGACTAGACCACCTTTGTAGGACTAAGAAATTCACCACGAGATTAGAAATTATGGTTTAGGAGTCATATAGCTGGAGGCTACAAGATTCCAACCCTCCCTAAATTGCTCCTAAGATCAGTGCTGGAGATATTTTGCAGACCCTGCACTTGATAGATCAGCTGGCTCCACCTGTATCAATAAACTGGCCTATCTGATCTTGCGGCCACCACCCAAGAACTGACTCAGTGCAAGAGAACAGGTTCAACTTCCCATGATTTCATCTCCTACCTGACCAATCAGAACTCCTGCCTCACTGGCTTCCCCCTGCCCACCAAGTTGTCTTTAAAAACTCTGATCCCTGAATGCTCGGAGAGACTGATTTGAGTAATAATAAAACTTCAGTCTCCTGCACAGCCGGCTCTGCGTGAATTACTCTTTCTCTATCGCAATTCACCTGTCTTGATAAATCGGCTATGTCTAGGCAGTGGGCAAGGTGAACCCATTGGGCAGTTACATATTTATAATGGGAGGGTTGATAGAGAGAGGAAGGCAGAGTCTTCTTCAGGAAGTCCTAGTGCTTCTGGTTTGGGAAAAGCAGCTCAACAAACCCCCAAAAGAAAGAGGATCTGAGGAGGAATGGTTGACAGCACGGAGAAGAAGTTCTATAGCTGAATATTCATGATCTTACCCTTTTATTGAACTCTTTGGCCACATTTCTATCCAGTAAATCTCCATTTGTAAGGGTGCCTCCCTGTCTGCACTAGGAACAGAAGAATGACTCCAAATCATTAGTGAGCTTGGACAATGGATAAGGCACTGACGTAAATCTGCATAACAGACCTCCTTAGTTTAAGGTGCTTTTTCCACAGTCATCTCTTTTTTTTTTTTGAGACGGAGTCTTGCTCTGTCACCCAGGCTGGAGTGCAGTGGCACGATCTCGGCTCACTGCAAGCTCTGCCTCCCAGTTTCATACCATTCTCCCACCTCAGCCTCCCAAGCAGCTGAGACTACAGGCACCCACCACCACGCCCGGCTAATTTTTTGTATTTTTAGTAGAGACGGGGTTTCACTGTGTTAGCCAGGATGGTCTCGATCTCCTGACCTCGTGATCCGCCCGCCTCGGCCTCCCAAAGTGCTGGGATTACAGGCGTGAGCCACCGCACCCGGCCAGTCATCTCTTAACTGGGTCTTTTACTGCATCCTTTCTTTGTTTCAGAAAAGTCCGGTGGTTAAGCCAGAAGTTTACACTCTTTCTTTGAGATCAACTCTAGCAATTTACTCATTGCTCTGCATTTTCTCCCATGTACATAAGAGGTATAAATGTTTATAAACTTCTGTTTTGCTCTTGTTAACCTTTTGTTACAGGGAATCCCAATTAAGAACAATGACGGGAAGAGAGATCACTGTTTCCCCCATCCCCCAAATGATAAATGAAGTTGATAAAAACCAGTCACAACACAACTCAGCTCAGGACAGGCAGCACAGTCATCAGCTGGCAAAATGATTGTCAAGGTAATTATTCTTGCTACTCTGTCCCACGTAAATTAAGCTCTCTGCAGAAGTGAACTATCTGAGCCATGTGAACTGCCATTGGAGATGCCTACAAGGTAAAGGCAGAAAAGCAGTGGTTTGGCTTTTTTTTTCTTTTACTTTGTGTTGCTTTTACCATTTATAAACTGCTGCTGCCAAGCCTTAAGAAAACACTTTCTTTACAAAAATAGTGCAGCCTTCCCACAACTACTCTAAATAATTAGAACACTTAAAAATAACTTATTAATCTGTGCTCCCAGAAGTTGACAAAAAAAGAAATAAAATAAAATAACCTATTAAAAAGCCAGGAAAGGATTATCCACAGCAAATGACACAAATCTTAGCTCACCAAGTGCAAATTAGTTTCCTTAGGTTGAGAAGAAAAGAGGGTCAAGTACAGAGCGTAAGAAAATAACCTAGGTTCACCATGTTTCCCAGTCCTGTGGCCATGCAAAAAGGCAATTGTGCATTTACAAGTGATTTTAGATTGAGGAGGGGTGCATAGTTTTCCCTAGTTAGCCACCTGAGCATTGTAAAAACAGAAAAGGTGTATATTGAATTCACTTTCACAGTGAAGAAAGAGCACCAAGTTAGGACTTAATTCTAAATACTGAAAGGCAGGGAATAAGCCATAATTTCTACCCTAAGAAAGGCATAGTCTGTGGCCTCTAACCTGGGAAACCGGGGTGTTGAATTCTAGCTCTAGCCTATTGTGGCCTTGGGTTCTGTGCCTGGGAGAAAGCTGGACTTCCTCCAACTGACAAGCAACTTGGAGACAGTCATTCAAATTCCTATAGCCTCAGCATAAAGTGAGTAATTTGGGATAAGTGAGCTTTCATATGCTGTAGTGTTTAATCAAACAGTACAGAAGAAACAGGCCTTTCTCATCTCTGGAAACCTAAGATTTTATGGTGGTTAACTTACCATGAAGCTCTATATGACAATTATTAGCTTCTCTCCTTCTCTCTTGTGGGCTGTGAAGTGGGAGAGGTGATTAGGGATGGAAATGCTTGTCTATTCTATTCTGCCAGCCAGTCATTCAGATTACTGGATGTCTGCAATTTATTGCATGACCACCTTGAAACAGGACTGTCCTAGGCCCTGAGGATATAAAACATCAAAAAAAGGCAGATGACCGCTTTGGAGCTTTCACATTGAGATGCCTCTGAGCCCAGGGTCTCGCCGGGCAGCAATAACCCAAGCACACCCTGAGAATCTGAGAATGAACCTGTGTTCCTTAGTGAATGTTTGCTCAGTGTTCCCAGGTATAGACCCCGAGAATGGCCAACTCAGATGTTTCCACCATACCTATGAGAAGCAACCTGGAGCCTGGCCTGTTCCTTGGAATGCAGGCCATACAAGGAAGTGAGCCCACTTGTTTTGGGCTAGTTGTGGGTTGCTAAGTGGAGGTTGCTGTGGGAAGGGTACTGTATAACCTGTATGCTTTTACAAATGGGAGCGGTTTTCCTGTCCAGCCTGCTGCTCCTGCATTCCCTGTATGTAAGGTCCCTAATAAAGCTCATGTCTCCAGGTCTTTTCTTCAGTTTCTCTGAGGTAGTACCCTCCCAGCTCACAAGCTTGTGGGTCTAGTATGACAGTAGGGAACCCAATGTCTACCACAAAAGATGATTTTACCAAAAACATATGCCACTAGCTTTGTTTCCCAGGACCAAAATCAGATTACAACTTTGCCTAAAGCAGAGCTGCTGAGAGTTTCCTTGCTCATTTGCTTTTGGTTAAATTTGGCCCATCCCTGCTCTGAATCTGGTGGGATGTGGCATTCCAGCTTCTGCTTGAAGCCATAAGTTACCATAAGGAGTTTATTGTGCCTCAGATGGTGATTCAGGGTACCAGGAGACCCTAGGAATAGATAGTCTTTATCTGATTGTGGTGATGGCAAAATATGCCCGCAAATGCACCACACCAGTATCTGAAAACAAATTTGAATCCTGATGGTAAAATTCAGTATGCAGAATCATTGTTTTGATTTCCTAAGAGAAATGGAAAAACTGATTCAGAAATATAAATAGCCACAGGCTTCCTACAAAAGACTATTTTTCATATCCTTTGAATATTGTTTTAATGAGAGAGCTATATCTCATCTTTTATCAATGACTTCCTTATTTTAAAAAAACTAAGATTTACAATGCATATGATTATTTTCTTCTTGGTTTGGATGCACTTAACCTGTGCCCTGAGGTAGTTTACAGCTACCTCAGGGCAGCAGGCACCATCACAGCTCACAGCCGCTGAATTAGGTCTTTCTCCTCTGTGGTCCATAAATGATGGGAGGCCCAGGGGCATGGCAGTCTGTTCAGTGAAGCACATGATCTTTCCACCACCAAGGGGCTTTAAGCAGAGTTGGGTTTGGTTTGCTGGTTTTGGCTTGGTGTGTTAATCTTTTCTCAGTCAGGGATGTTTACTTACCTACTTATGAATATCTTATGGTGCATAACAGTGTATGCTAGTACTTTGCAAAAAATGAGAGAATTATTGCCCTCATGTAGTCAAGAGTTGGGAGATTTAACTGAGAGGAAATATTGAAACTGTTTAAAAGCTCAGGACCTACAACCTGATTGCTAGAGTCTGAATTCTAATTCAAACCCTTCCTGGACCTCTCTGTGCCTCAGTTTCCTCATCTATGAAATGGGGACAGTGATAGTAGAGCTCACAGGTGTTTGTAAGCTTCAGTGAGTTAAGAATTATAAGTGGTTAGAAGGTCTCATGGTACAAAAATAACTAACTTTTACACAGAACTTACTAATAAGAACTTAAATGTTTGCTCTTATTTATCCTAGACCAAACCACCGTTACTTTTCAGCTGGACTTATCTTCCCCATTAGTTTTCTCTACCCTTCTTAAATCTATTCCCCACATGGCAGAAAGATATTTTCACATTAAAAAATTATCCATGGCTTAGAAACGAATTATAAACTTAAAGGCAAAATAAACTGTCATTAGCTCTGTACTCTGGTTGATAAAGTTGTTTCCCATGGAAGTATGTGCTAAGAAATCTGCTACTACTATAGATGTATAATGGAATTGAACAACTAAGTAAATGGCTGATGTGTGGTGGGAACTAGGTTTCTCACTGTTGGAGTGAGTGTTTACAGATAAGCATGGGAGGATGCCAGAATTACTTAGGTGGTAATGAATTAGAGGTGAGTTATCAGTATGAGCTCATGTTTAGCTTAATACAGACACAGGTGGTTAAATATAAAAATACTTGCAGATGGGTGTGTGTGTGTGTATATATATATATATATGGATTAGTATAAACACATATATTTCCTTGCTTTGTCAGCTGACAGAGCCTAGAAGTAATGACTCCTCAGTAACAAGAAGCATACCTAGCACCCAGATCCTGGTTTCTAATACCATTTTCCTATGTGATTACATTGAGATTTATGGGGAAAGGGCAGATTTCAGGACTGGGGCAGAAAACATATGAGATGAGCCTATAACATCAGAAAGTAAGAGAGTGTTGAAACACTCACATGGGCATACAATGATGGGGATTTTTTTATCTTTCTCTAATTTGGTTCAGCGGTCCTTTCAGGAGAGTGACTATATACTCTAGCCCTGCCCTGACACGGCTCCAGGGGGTTTGGTCATGGATATTTACATCATGCCTTTCATGGAATACTTCTTTATCCTGGAGGACAGCCTAGCACTTAACTGTGTAACCTGTGACCAGGTACCTGACCAGGTGTTGAACAAATTTCTCACAGGAAATTTGTTTATATTGGCAGATACCCTTATACTCTTGTCTGACCTGTGTCCAATTTATTTCTTTGAAGATAACCACTTTCTATAAGAGCCTTTGGCCAGGATAAAAGTTAGGTCCAGATATGTCTGTCAGGTGAAACATAGAGAAGGCAACACACACATACATACACAAAAACAGAAAATAACAGAAGCTGTTTATTACCTACAGGTCTATAAGAAAAGAGGGATACCGGCTGGGCGCAGTGGCTCATGCCTGTAATCCCAGGACTTTGGGAGGCAGAGGTGGGTGGATCACAAGGTCAAGAGATCAAGACCATCCTGGCTGACTTGGTGAAACCCCGTCTCTACTAAAAATACAAAAAAAAATTAGCCGGGCATGGTGGCGGGCACCTGTAGTCCCAGCTACTTGGAAGGCTGAGGCAGGAGAATGACATGGACCTGGGAAGTGGAACTTGCAGTGTGCAGAGATTGCACCACTGCACTCCAGCCTGGGTGACAGAGTGAGATTCTGTCTCAAAAAAGAAAAAAAAAAGAAAAGAAAAAAGAAAAGAGGGATACCAAGGCAGGCCATCAGAAAGGTCACAGGACAATGCATTCAACCAGCAGGTGAGGAGCCAGAGAAAGAGAGGGACCTAAGGACCGAGGCCTTGATTGGGGTCCAGGGCATTGCTCAAGCAGGTTTCCCAGGGGAGTTCTAATTGGTGCGTTTAAAGCAAACAGGCAAAAGTTCAGTGTGGTCATGCTGTGACTGAGAGGTGGTCACTGAGGCATATCTGTGTAGTCCCTGTGGAGTGTGAGGGTCAGCAGAGTGAGTGAAGTTGGCTGCATCTAGCTGTTCCAGAGGGAAGGGGGTCACCAAGAGCAGTTGTATAAGGCAGATGTCTGGATTGACCACATTGAGGAACTGAGAGGAGGCAGAGAACAGGAAACTGGATCAAGGGTGACTAATCCCTGCTTCTGATAGGAGAAAGTTAAAGCTATATTCAAAATGAATACTGAGGCAACATAAAATTAGACATTCACCACGTGGGGTTATTTCTAAAGGACACAGGAACCAATGGAAAGAACTCTTGATGGTTGCAACAAAATAAATGAAGTAGAATTTGATTATCACCCAAAGTGTACAATTAATATCCATGAGTCCATACTAATATAAATAAATGATTGGATACAAATAAATGAGGGAGAAAAGACAAGTCTCCCGTGTAGAATTCCAAATGATGTATGTAAATATTCTGCCTTCAAAAAGTTTGAGAATAACTCTCCACTCCTTCAATGTTGTCTGTGCATAGCGACTGTCTTCTAAAGAGCACAATATGAAAGGGGGAGAAAAGCATCACTTTACCATGGAGAAACCTGACAAACTTTCTCAGCCAAGTGATCAAGGTCAACATCAACAGAGATCAATCGTGTTGATAGTATGTACCTTTGATATCATGTGATCAAAACAGCACTTTTCCTTTGTTGTCTTTCTTCCATAAACCCATAAACCCAGTCTCATCATGAGAAAAATATCAGAAAAATCACAATAGAAGGACATTCTACTAAATACCTGCCCAAGTCCTCCTTCAAACCATCAAGGTTATCAAAAACAAGGAAAGTCTGAGAAACTGTTGCAACCAAGTGGAGACTAAGGAGACATGATAACTAAAAGTAATGAGGTGTCCTGAATGGGACCCTAGAAGAGAAAAAGGACATTGAGTAAAAACTAAGACAATCTAAATAATCTATGGGCTTGAGGTAACAATAATGTATCAATTCAGGTTCATTAGTATGATACAAATACACCATAGTAGTGTAAGACATTAATAAGAGGAGAAACCAGATGCATGGTATATAGGAACTCCTTGTATTCTCTTTACAATTTTTCTATAAATCTAAAACTAACATAAAACTTAGTGAAATTTGTCCATGTCATTCCAGTGACTTCTATATGAAGTTCCTAGTCTTTCAAGTGCTCATCAGGTTCTAACCAACAGAGTTCCACCTACTTCTAAACCCCATCTCTGGCCCACCCCCATAGCTCTCCATGAACTTGACACCTTAGCCTCCATCAGTCCACGAATGTGCAAGGTCCTCAGCTACTTCAGTCTCACACATACTCACCTCTCCACTCACCAGACCTTACCTCAGCTTCTGATGAAGGGGCTAAACCAGATCATATTGTCAAGCTTTTACCAATTCAATCATGGTGGACTTAGGTTAAATAATTAACCAATGCTGGAGGGCTCTGCACAGAGCTAGGTCTCATAGGTCCAATCTTTCCTGCAGTAGCTACATTGCCTTTGCATCCTTCCTTGCTAAGTTTGCAGACATTCTAAATAGCGTTTTCTTCTCATTTCAATATGGTCTTTATGAAACCAGATACGTAGTTACCAGTTGTTAAAAAATACTTATGGAGAGTCTTGCCTGTTTCACAGTAATCAAACAAACATATGCTCAAAGAATATCATTTTCCTCTTCCTCACACAAGTCGGCCAGATGATCCCATCTGTACTAACGCAGCAGATGAGTCTTCGGCAAATTCATTCTTCCAAGACCAGCTGCCAAAGCTAATTTCCTTGGTCCTCCGTCTGCTGGAAAGTGGCACTGACTTTGTAGATGTTGCTTATATTATAGACTCTCAGCTGTCTATTCTTTTTCCTTTACTATGGCAAAATCTGAATGATTTCTAATTACTTTCTGAAGAAAACTCTCCAGTGAAAAATGAATCAAGTTGTTCAAGATGATATGTTGAGCTAGGGTGCTTTGGGTTTCACAGTGAGTACCTTCATAAAAGTGTAAATGACATACTGTTTCTCCCACTCCCCAAAGAGGCTAGAATAATAGCCTCCCTGGTAGACCTGGCCCGGATTCCTAATGAAGGCATAAAGCCTCGTTTTTCTTCTTTGGGAAACCTACTGAATCTTTGAAGTAGCTCATAATGATCTTAATTGGCTACAAATCTTAATTATTTCTATACTTAAGTGCATTCCATGATATTTTTCTTGTTGCTCTTAATGAAAGCTATTTTCCCCAATGGACTTCAGTTCCTCAAGTCTAGCTCCAAAAACGTCAGTAAAACTGATCTTTTAGATACCATTCCTTACATGGCAGCAAATGAGATATTAAAGAGCAATGTTAGGCTCATTATTTTTTATATTATAGTGTTTATAAGCAAACAGTTTCAAGTCTGTTTGCGAATAAACCGTTATTTTAAGTGGCCCCCAAATTTGCAAAAATGTCAGTCTGCCCTCAGCTCCTAGCTTTGCCACATTTACTAACTTTCTGAAATAAGCTTTGTATTGTTTATTTATAAAGACAGCCAAGTACGTGTGCAAATATCACCCTTGAATTATAGAAAATGGTTTCAAAAGGTTAAACAATTCACCATCAGTGTCAGCAAATACAGCTGCCAGATGAGAGAAGAATATCTCAACAAAAGAAGGGGTATTGAATTATGTGATCCCAGGAGGCTCTTACAATAAAAGATTTGAGATTATTACTTACAATTAACCTCAACTAACCAGAACCTGAGGCCTTTAAATAATTGCAGGCTTATACCGACTCCACCATCTTTAGGAAGAAAATATTTTTCAGTAACAACTGTTGACATAAAAATGGTTTTTTAACTGCTCTCAGCCATAAATTTCAATTAAACAGAATTACTATCCCAGTTAATTATGCTTCCTACTCATAGCAATGATGAATTCCTTTCACATGAGTAACTGTGTGATGGTTAATTTTAAGTGTCAATTCGCCTGGGCTAAGGGATCCCCGGACAGCTGGTAAAACATTTCTGAGTGTATCTGTGAGGGTGTTTCAATAAGAGATTTGCATTAATTTGGTACACTGAGACAAGAATATCCACCCTTGCCAATGTGGACAGGCATCATCCAATCCACTGAGGGCCTAAATAGAAAAAAAAAAAAAGGTGAAAGAAAGGGAAATTTGCACTCTCTGATTAAGTTGGGACATCCACCTTCTCCCATTCTCAGGCTTGGGCAGGAATGACAGCAGCAGCTTTGCTGGGCCTCCAGCATGCAGAGGGCACATTGTGGGATTTCTCGACTTCTATAACCACAGAGCCAATCCCTCCTGAAACGTCTCTCCCTGTATATCTATACATGTCCTGTGGGCTCTGTTTCTCTGGAGAACTCTAACAAAAAGTGCAATAATAAAAGTGTATTCATGATGACTGTCTTTCTAGAAAAATCTAGAAGACAGGTTTATCAGTTAGGCGCAAGTGACAAAAATCCCAATTCATAGTGTTAAGCAACAATGATAATTTATTGGTTCACATATTTAGCAAGTCTGGAAGCAAATATGCTGCTTCAGGTTAAGCTTCATCTGCAGCAGCTGAAATGATATCACCAATGGCCCTGGACTCACCATCCTATGTTGGGTCTATCCTCAGGCTGCTTAAGTGCTCTTCTGGCAGCCCTGGGGATCCCTCCACTGGCTGGGAATGGCTGCAGAGGCTTGGCCCCTCACACCTCACACCTCACCTTCCAAAACAAGTGAGTTTCTTCTGATGGCTGCCCCAGAAGATGAGAAAGTTGTTCTTTCCCTGAAGCCAGTGTCTCATCATATCTCTATGATTCTGACTGGATCATGTGCCCATCTCTGAGCCAATCCCTGTGACCAGAGAGACTGGATATCTAGTAGGCTTACGCCAATCTCAGACCAGCCTTGGAATTAATTAGACTAAGACATCATGGCTTTTTGGAGAAAGTAAAACAGGAGTTGATACTAGAGAGACAACAAACAAATGTCTACTATAACAACCAACAAGGAAATCTCAAATTTCAAAAAACAGAAAGGGCACTGAAGTCAGAAGACAGGAGTGACAGCAGAGTTAATGGCATTGGCTACTCTAGTTTTACAACTGATTGAGGCAGGAAGATACTTTTTGCCACATTTTCCCAAGCACTCCAGCTCAGTTAAAAGTCCCTGGATGCTTGAAGATTGACTGGTTGTGGGTCCACATAGAAATAGCTAAAAATAAACCAAACGTCAAAAACTCTGGAAAATAACCACATTCACTTGAGAGGTCTTTGGAGGCAGACAGGTCTGAGATTGCCTGTAAACTGCACTACTTATTAGCTATGTGGCTTTTGGAACATTACTTACCCTCCTGAATACAGCTTTCTCATCTGTGTAGTAAAAATAATAGGACTTCAAATAATACATAATTCATACAGGTGTGAGAATGAAAAGAGCTTGTAAGCAAAGCATCTAGTAAGGGACTCAGTGCATGGCATGTTGGGGTATAGGATTCCCACCACTGAGGCTTTCTAAGGAGTGGTGGAACCATTTCTCTCCTTCCCAACATCACGAGGCCACATCAGTGCCTCTGGGGCCGTTGGACAGAACTAGAACATTGCCAAGAGGTCTGTTTTCTTGTTATTTGGTCAGAAACCATTTTCTAATTGTTGCTTGCTTTATACATTCTTAGATGGCAAATTTCTCATGCACAGACACATGCTTAGGATTATTCCTTTGTCTAAAATAGATCGTTTTGCACAAAAAACAATTTTTGTAATGATAAAGAGAAAATTGAGGAAAAAAAGGAGATGGAGTAGAAAATTCTTATCACCTTCTTAGTTGAGAAAGTAACCAAACCGTCCACTTCCATAAAATAATCACAGCATCTTTGAGAAATTAGTTCATCTTCCTGGTTCTTCCATCACTCCTAGTAAAAACCTCATTTTATCAATTTTCTTTTCAAAGAAAGGTAAACATCCTCTTTCTTCCCAGGCCTTTATTTAACTATCATCACATAGCAATTAAGATCAAAGCACAGCAGCAATTTGCAAAGTGCCTTGAGATTTTGATGGGAAGTGTTATGCATGGACTAGAAAACAGGAAAAATAAGAGAAAATGCCAAACCATGCAAGGCTATATATGGTGGTGGCCTTCGCACAATGGCATGAGTAGCACTGAGTGTAAGTGGTGAGTGTTTCCAACATGGCATTTCCTTGGCTCCCTGCTACTATCAGAGATTATTCTAAGTGAACACTCCTGTTGGGTGACCAGTGAAATGTCTTTGACACTTCAGTGTCTAACAAAGTTGCAAAGGAGGTAACAATATTATCAAACCAATCAGTGCTGAAGGCTAAGAGTGAGTGGGGAAGGACCTTATTCAGCATTCTTCTCCCCAGCCAAGAGTGTCCTGCCCTTTCCAGGAGACAAGTGTCTAATTTGATTGTGACTATTTGGACCTTAATTAGAATTCTAGTATAAACATTTTTAAAACAATGGGAAGAGGAAGGTCATTAAACCATCAATACCCCTCAAGCTTTGCTATAATATAGTTGACTTCTTGCTCAGATGATAAGTTGAATAGCGATTTATAATCCATTAAGAGTAGGTATGATGTATTTCTGGTACAGGCACTCACTACTCTGCTGCTAGTTTATTCTGAATGTATTACTTTTTTATGTACCTCTGACATATTCCAGTATGGTCTCTAGGAAAAAATTCATGCCTTATATATTGTTTATTTTCCCTTCTGTAATGCACAAATTTTTATCTCAAAGACATAAACTCAATTAAACAATGTTTCATGATAGAATTACTAAACTAGATTCATTATTATCTGCCCAGTACTTAAACGAACAGTCATGACTATGAATAAGTAGTGTGTACTGACTGGCCTGTGGTCCAGAAAAGTCGCATTCAGAAACAGAAGTTTAGACCCGATGTGGTGGCTCACACCTGTAATCCCAGCACTTTAGAAGGCTGAGGATTGCTTAGGCCATCCTCAAGTGAAGGAGGATCGCTTGAGGCCAGGAGTTCAAGACCATCCTGGCCAACATGACAAAACCACATCTCTACTAAAAATACAAAAATTAGCTGGGCATGATGGTACATGCCTGTAATCCCAGCTACTTGGGAGGTGGAGGCAGGAGAATTTCTTGAACCTGGGAGGCAGAGGTTATGAGATCATGCCACTGTACTCCAGCTTGGGTGACGGAGTGGGGCTCCATCTCAAAAACAAAACAAAACAAAACAAACCCTAGAAGTTTACTGTGGTCTGATTACAAGAAACTCTAGTTTCATTTGATGTAAGTAAAAAACACCCATAACTTAAAAGATAGCTAACTCAAGCTCTTGCTATCTGAACTATATGTTCACTTTAATTGTTGAAACCTACATGATATGCACTGTTCCACATTATAAATGTCAAAATATAAATAAGACTGTAGGTGAAGGTGTTGAAAATCAATGTTGAAATATTTTTTGAAACCAAAGTATTTTTTCTCTGAATATGTCTTTCAAGGAATTAGATGTAAGGGTAAAAAAAGACCAAGCTGACAAATTGTGCCCTGTTTTCAGTATTTCATGGTGAAGTTTTTGTTTTTGTTTTTTGTTTGTTTTTTTGTTT
The DNA here is from genome assembly GCF_009828535.3 of Hylobates moloch. NCBI lineage: Eukaryota > Metazoa > Chordata > Mammalia > Primates > Hylobatidae > Hylobates > Hylobates moloch. Next base: position 46,211,733 of record NW_026652284.1, on the reverse strand, counting down.
GTTTTTTGTTTGTTTTTGTTTTTTTTTTTTGAGACAGTCTTGCTCTGTTGCCCAGGCTGGAGTGCAGTGGTGTGATCTTGGCTCATGGCAACCTCTGTCTCCTGGGCTCAAGAGATTCTCCTGCCTCAGCCTCCTGAGTAGCTGGGATTACAGGCACCTGCCACTGCATCCAGCTAATTTTTATATTTTTAGTAGAGATGGGGTTTCACCATGTTGGCCAGGTTGGTCTCGAACTCCTGACCTCAGGTGATCCACCCGCCTTGGACTCTCAAAATGCTGGGAATACAGGTGTGAGCCACCATGCCCAGCCTTCATGGTAAAGATGTTTATTTGCATCATCCTTGAAGAGTATACATCAGAAACAATCCAAAACTTCAATATTTTGATGCCAAATGTTGTCTAGAAAGATGCAGAAACATGTTTTTCAAATTGTTAAAATTACTATAAAAATATCAATAATCAGACATTTTCCTAGTTCAGAAACAGGTTTTTCATAGTAAAAAGTAAAACCACTAAAATGTGGCTAAATATAGAAGTCAGATTACTAGTGTTTTTGTTTACAGCAAAAACTAATATGAAGATGGGATCAACCAAGCACAACTGACATTGGAGGAAAATCAAAAGCATCAAGGAGCAGCCGAAATTAACAAGTGAAAAAAACAACCTTGGAAGAAGAGAAATAACCCAGAATTTAGAAAAACAATTAAACATCTTCTAATTAGTATACTGTAAGCGAGTCAAGAGAATATTATATCACAAAAATATTGTTCTGTGAAAAAGAGCCAGCTATCTCAGGAGCAGAAAAGTGCTCTTAATCCTTCAAAAATAACGATCAAAATTAAAATGTCAGTGGACATGTTGAATAATAGAATGAACATGACTGAAGATCAAGTAAGTGGTAAAGTGAATCTCCTAAAATATAGAAGGAGTAGGCAGAGACTTTTTTTAAATGAGAGGAGAGTCAAAAAGCATGAGGACCAATGTATGTGGCATTAAGTACATCCAAAAGGGATGGGAGAGGGAATGAAAGGGAAAATTAAAAGTTCATTTTCACATTGTGAAAACCAAGAAAGTTAATTTTTTAAAAGCATGCACACAGACACATACACATACACACCCACACACATTAACAACACTCACGTCAACACATCCTAGAAAAAATTGGAGACTCCAATGTAAATGCAAATTCTAAATACTTGTCTCATTAGATGAAAATTAGACTGACAGCAAATTTCTAGTATCTATTCTCTATTGAATACCAGAGTAATATATAGAGAGTATATATAGAAAGAGTACTATATATACCCTACTGAATACCAAGTATCTAAGGGACAGCCTACTAGAATGTAAGATTTTAGACTTGGTGATCAGCCCAAGATAGACAGGGACTATTGTCCGATTTGTTCACTGCTGTAATTCCAGCACCTAAAACAGCTCTTGATTTTTTTTTTAATTTTATTATTATTATACTTTAAGTTTTAGGGTACATGTGCACAATGTGCAGGTTTGTTACATATGTATACATGTGCCATGTTGGTGCGCTACACCCATCAACTTGTCATTTAGCATTAGGTATATCTCCTAATGCTATCCCTCCCCTCTCCCCCCACCCCACAACAGTCCCCAGAGTGTGATGTTCCCCTTCCTGTGTCCATGTGTTCTCATTGTTCAATTCCCACCTATCAGTGAGAACATGCAGTGTTTGGTTTTTTCCCTGTGATAGTTTACTGAGAATGATGATTTCCATTAAATGCTCATTTAGGATTTGTTGAATGACTAAAAGTTAGAAGAAAAAAACAATTTTCAAAATAGAATGCTATTATGCTCAGCCAATAAAGCATTTAAATATGAAATTTTTGGAACATGCAAGACTTTAAATATTATCACTCATATATTAATGTCACCCTCTGGAAGAAAATTCAAGTAAGAACTACAAAGGAAGAAAAAGATTGGTGGAACAAAGAGGAGGTGGTAGAAAAGGAAGAGGAAAAAGTCAAGGAAGAGGAAGGCATGGAATAAAAGAAAGAAGGATAAGTAAATACAACAGTAAAATGTAATCTTTCTTTTTCTTTTTTCTTTTTTTTTGAGACGGAGTTCTACTGTTGTTACCCAGGCTGGAGTGCAGTGGCACAATCTCGGCTCACTACAACTTCCACCTCCCAGATTCAAGCAATTCTCCTGCCTCAGCCTCCTGAGTAGCTGCGACTACAGGCGCCTGTCACCACACCTGGCTAATTTTTGTATTTTTAATAGAGATGGGGTTTTACCATGTTGGTCAGGCTGGTCTCAAACTCCTGACCTCAGGTGATCCACCCACCTCAGCCTCCCAAAGTGCTGGTATTACAGGCGTGAGCCACCATGCCCGGCCTCTAAAATGTAATCTTAAAAGGGATCATACACATAATAAAGGGAATATTCTATCAAGAGAAGAGAATTAGAAAACACCTGATAATGTGAAACTGGGAGGAACTCCGGAAGAAATCAACAAACCTACAAGCATAATCACCGGTGGTAAGGAGAATTTGATTACTTTACCAGAAATTCATCAATTAGGAATTAGTTGAAGTTTGGTTCTTCTAATTTCAGTAGAGAAACGAATCTGAGCTGTTGGTGCCAAGGGAGCAAGCTATCCACAACACATTGCAATATAGCTAGTGCAGTACACGCCAGTGCAGAGGGCAATTCAATTTATTTTTTAAGGCTCTTGTACATTTTATGTAAGTTCATATAAATGTTTGGAATGACTTGCACCAACCTGCGAACCTCTGAGGCACAATGTGGCATTACCAAGAGCAGGAGAGGAAGATGATAAAGAGAAATTTATTTCTCACACACTGTATATTTCTGTTCTATTTGACATATTTACAAGCAGATGGTTTTATTCTATTACCTGTGTAAAACAAAATAAACAAATGTTTTTAAGTGTCACACATACACATAAGAAAAGAGAATTAACAGGCTCAGACCCAAAATCTTAGGTGATAGTGGGCTACAGGACAGTAAAATTAAAAGTTTACTTTTTAAAAAATTTTAGAGACAGGATCTCTTTGTCACCCAGGCTGGAATATAGTGATGATGTGTCCGGAATTGGTTCCTTCCAGTGGGTTCTTGGTCTCACTGACTTCAAGGATGAAGCCATGGACCCTCACTGTGAGTGTTACAGCTCTTAAAGATGGTGTGTCCAGAGTTTGTTCCTTCAGATGTTCACATTGTCTGGAGTTTCTTCCTTCTGCTGGGTTCGTGGTCTTGCTGAATTCAGGAGTGAAGCTGCAGACCTTCGCAGTGAGTGTTACAGCTCTTAAAGGTGGTGCGTCTGGAGATATTTGTTCCTCCAGTTGGGTTCGTGGTCTTGCTGACTTCAGGAGTGAAGCCACAGAGCTTCGCAGTGAGTGTTACAGCTCATAAAGGTAGTGTGGACCCAAAGAGTGAGCAGCAGCAAGATTTATTGTGAAGAGCGAAAGTTCAAAGCTTCCACAGCGTGGAAAGGGACCCAAGCAATTTGCCACTGCTGGCTCAGGTGGCCACCTTTTATTCTCTTATTTGGCCCCACCCATGTCCTGCTGATTGGTCCATTTTACAGAGCACTGACTGGTCCATTTTACAGAAGACTGATTGGTGCATTTTTACAGAGTGCTGATTGGTGCGTTTACAAAACTTTAGCTAGACACAGCATGCTGATTGGTGCATTTTTACAGAGTGCTGATTGGTGCATTTACAAACCTTTAGCTAACACAGAGCACTCATTGGTGCGTTTTTACAGAGTGCTGATTGGTGCGTTTACAAACCTTTACCTAGACACAGAGCACTGATTGGTATGTTTACAATCCTCTAGCTAGACAGAAAAGTTCTCCAAGTCCCCACTCAACCCAGAAGCCCAGCCGGCTTCGCCTCTCAATGTCATCATGGCTCATGGTAGCCTCAAACTCCTGGCCTCAAGCAACACTCCCACCTCAGCCTCCTCAGTAGCTGGGACTACAGGTGCATGCCACCACATCTGGATAATTTTAGTTTTTGTAAAGATAAAGACTCAATATGTTGCCCAGGCTTGTCTTGAACTCCTGGCCCCAAGCAATCCTCTGACCTTGACCTCCCAAAGTGCTGGGATTACAGGCGTGAGCCACCATGTCCTGCCTACAGCTTACATTTTCGATTGTTTTCTCATCTGTTATTTTAAAACATAAATTTCAGGTAGATAAATAAAAAATATAGATATTTTAATATAAAAATAATTACAGAAACTTTGGAAAATCTAATTAAGAGAAAACCACTTACACTTATTTACTTATTTAATCACTATTAGCAATCTGAAGGCTTTTTTCTATACTGCTTTCCCAACAATAGTTTATATTGCTTGAATAACACTTTAACAAAAGTTTATAATATTTTTGTCACTTCACATAGCATCTTTATAAACATCATGTTTAATAATCTAATTATACTCCATCATAAGGGTATACCATAGTTACTTAATTATTCCCCTACTGTTGAATATTTTGATAGATTCCTATTTTATTTTAGGTGGGTTAAAAATCTTCCTGTATATAAATTTTCCCACAGTTTGGATTATTACCTGTTAATCAAAAATATAATTATAAGTTCCCCAATCGTCTAAATGGGCCCCTTCTGTCAGCAAAGGCATTCCAAAGTTAACCTAAGAAACTAATTCAGGCCATGATGGGAAGGGGGAGCCAGACATGCCTAATGATACCCTCCTCCCCTTTGGAGTTGCTGACAGAACAGACTCTTTAAGTCTGATAAGAAACATTTACAATCTACTTTTTCTGAAGCCTGCCTGCTGGAAGCTTCAACTACATGATAAAACCTTGGTCTCTACAACCCCTGTTGTAACTCAGACATTCCTTTTTATTGATAATAACTCTTTCAACCAATTGCCAGTAAGAAAACTTTTAAATCTACCTGTGACCTGGAAGCCCCATTTCCAGTTATCCTGCCTTTCTGGACTGAACCAATGTACATCTTACATGTATTGATTGATGTCTCATGTCACCCTAAAATGTACAAAACTAAGCTGTACCCCAACCACCCTGGGCACATGTCATCAGGACCTCCTTGGGCATTTAATCACTATTAGCAATCTGAAGGCTTTTTTCTATACTTGACAAAGTATAGAAAACCTTGGCAAAATAAACATTCTAAATTGATTAAGACCTGTCTCAGATACTTTTGGTTTACATACCTAAGGATAAATTCTCAGAGGTAAAACTGGAGTGACAATGGGCTTGAATATTTTAGTGACTTTTGATAGTATAAATTGCAAAACTGCTTTCCTAAAGAGTTGTATCATTTTATTAAATCTCTGTGTTGCTCTACTCCCTACAGGAAACTTGAAATGCACACTGGCTCACAGCAATGTCCAAGGGATCCAAGTATGGTTAAGATTATGCCAAGGTATTTTATGTATAGTAGCTACAATGAAGTGTATTTCTCTTAACTTCTGCTGTGTTTTCTAGTTAGTCATTCCTGACATATGATAATGAATTTGATGTTTACATATTAATCATTTTGTTTACCTCTCATATTAACTTTTCATTTTCAATTGATTGCTTTGATGTTTCTAGTCATAAAATATTTTCAGCTAGAAAATAATTATTTTCCTTCTAAAATGGTTATACTTATTTCTGTTCCATGTCTTATTGTAAAAGATAGAGCTTCCAAGCTAATGTTTGAAGAACAGTGATAAGTGACCATCTTTAGTTTGTTCCTGATTTTAATTGTAATTTCTCTGAAAACTCTGCCTTGCATTTAATTTTCATGTTGTTATAGAAAGTATATTTCTGTTCCAACTTTCTCTGACATTTTTTATCAGGATTGGGTGTTGAATTTTAGAAGTTGTCTTTTCTGTGTTTATTGACATGATTATATGTTTTGCTTATATTGAGTAATCATTACAGTCTTCTGTTAGTCATGTTTATAGGAGACAGTTTTGCCTTTGTATTTTAATATGCAATGGAATCATATTTACTAATAATGCAATAATTATTACGTAACTAATAATTATTATTACATAACTAATAATAAGTTATGTAGGTGTTTCCAGAATTTATTTATGCATCAACATTTTTGTTTTTGTAGAATAAGAGTAATTTCTCATCTGTTTCTACATTATGAAACAGTTTTATAGCAGGAAATAATTTATCCCCTAAATACTTGAAATAATTTGCCAAGAAAATTTTCTGTGCCTAGAGACTTTTGAACAATAATTCCTTGCTAACCTGACTTCATCTATGATGATTAGTTTATTTAGAGAGGTAAATAAACAGGGAATCAAAAAATAGTAAGTCGAATAAATGAAACCAAATCCTGGTTCTTTAAAAAAAAGACTAAAAAATTAACCAAATTTTAGCCAGACTAAGAAAATAAGGAAAAGATACAAATAATTAACATTAGAAATAAAAGTAGAGACATTACTACCAACTTTACAGAAATAAAAAGGGTTATAAGAGAACACTATGAAAAATTGTATGCCAACAAATAAGATAACCTAGATGAAATGGATATATTCCTAAAAAGACACAAATTACCTAAACTGACTCAAGAAGCAATAGAAAACCTGAACAAACTTAAAAGATTGAATAAAAGACCTCACAACAAATAGAAGACCATGAGCAGATGGCTTCACTTAGAAATTCTACCAAACATTAAAAAAATTGATTTTAATATTTTCCAAGTTCTTACTTAAATACAATCAGAGGAAATACGACCTAATTCATTCTATGAGGTCACTATTACCCTGATGCCAAAACTAGACAGAGACATCACACAGACACATGAAAAAAAGCTCATCATCACTGGCCATCAGAGAAATGCAAGTCAAAACCACAATGAGATACCATCTCAAACCAGTTAGAATGGCAATCATTAAAAAGTCAGGAAAAAACGGGTGCTGGACAGGATGTGGAGAAATAGGAATGCTTTTACACTGTTGGTGGGACTGTAAACTAGTTCAACCATTGTGGAAGACAATGTGGTGATTCCTCAAGGATCTAGAACTAGAAATACTATTTGACCCAGACATCCCATTACTGGGTATATACCAAAAGGGTTATAAATCGTGCTGCTATAAAGACACATGCACACATATGTTTATTGTGGCACTATTCACAATAGCAAAGACTTGGAACCAACCCAAATGTCCATCAATGATAGACTGGATTAAGAAAATGTGGCATATATACACCATGGAATACTATGCAGCCATAAAAAAGGATGAGTTCATGTCCTTCACAGGGACATGGATGAAGCTGGGAACCATAATTCTGAATAAACTACCACAAGGACAGAAAACCAAACACCGCATGTTCTCACTCATAGGTGGGAAATGAACAATGAGAACACTTGGACACATGGTGGGGAACATCTCACACCGGGGCCTGTCACAGAGTACGCGGAGAGGGGAGGGATTGCATTAGGAGATATAACTAATGCAAATGACGAGTTAACAGGTGCAGCACACCAACATGGCACATGTATACATATGTAACAAACCTGCACGTTGTGCATATGTACCCTAGAACTTAAAGTATAATAATAAAAAAAGAAATTCTAGCAAACATTAAAAAGTTTGATTTTAATCTTTTCCAAATTCTTACTTAAATAGAAGAGGAGGAAACACTTCCTAATTCATTCTATGTGGTCACTATTACCCTGATGCCAAAACTAGACAGAGACATCACAAGAAAAGAAAACTTCAGACCAATATGTCTGATGAATATGAACATAAAACACTACAACAAAATACCAGAAAACTAAATCAAACAATATGCTAAAAGGCTTATACACCAGGATCATGTGGGATTTATCCCAGCAATGCAAGCATGTATCAATATAAGAAAATCAACCAATGTAATACATCAAGTTGATAGACCAAGTAGAAAACACATGATCATCTCAATTGATGCAGAAAAATGTCTGACAAAATCAAATACCATTTCATGATTTAAAAAAAAAAAAACTCAGAAACTAGAAATAAAAGGGAAATTCCTCAACATGTCTAAGGGTATTTATGAAAAATCCACAGCTAGCATCATACTCAATGATCAGACTGACAGTTTTTCCTCGAAAGATAAGGATGCTTGCTTTTACCCCAGCTATACTGCATTATACTGTAAGTTCCAGCCAGAGTAAATAGGCAGGAAAAGTAAATAAAAGACATACAAATTGGAAAAGAAGAACTAAAACTATCTCTATTTGCAGATGACATTTCTATGTATAGAAAATACTAAAGAATATACATATGTAACAAACCTGCACATTGTGCACATGTACCCTAAAACTTAAAGTATAATAATAATAAAATTTTAAAAAAAAGAATCTACAAGAAAAACTAGAGCTAAGAAATTCAGCAAAGCTGCAGCACGCATGAACAATATTCAAAAATTAATTGTGTTTCAATGCAGCAGAAATGAAAAATCCATAAGTAAACTATAGAATATCTAAAAAATGAAAATAAACAGCACTGTGAGAGACTTATACATTGAAAACAGCAAAAATGTAAAAGAAATAAAAGGCAATCTTAATAAATGGGAAACATCTCAATCCAGGGGTTGGAATAGTAAATATTGTTAATATGGCAATACTTTCCAAAGTGATCTAGAGAATTAATGCAATTCTTATCAAAATTCCAACAGTCTTTTTTGCAGAAACAGAAAATTTAATCTTCAAATGCCTATGGAATTTCAGAGAGCTCCAAATAGCCAAAGCAATATTGTAAAGAAGAACAAAGTTGGAAAACTCACACTTCCTGATTTCAAAACATATTTCTAAGCTACAGTAATAAAAACAGTGGGATTTGGGCCTAAGGAAATAGAATCAAAAGTCCATAAATAAATCCATATATCTATGGTCAACTGGTTTTTTTACAAAAATGCCCAGACCACCTAATGGAGAAAGAAGAGTCTCTTCAACAAATGGTGCTGAGTCCACTGCATATTCACACACAAAATAATGAAGGTGGACCCCTAACTCACACCATATGCAAAACTTAACTCAAAGTGGATCAATGACCTAAATGTAAGCGCTAAAACCATAAGGGAAATAGAGGAGTAAATCTTCATGGCCTTGGATTTGGCAATAGATTCTTAGATATGACATCAAAAGCATTAGCAGCAAAAAAGTAAATAATTAAATTTCATTAAAATTAAAACCTTTCATGAAAGACATTACCAAGAAAGTGAGAAGAAAAACTACAGAGTGGGTGGAAATGTTTGCAAATCATTTATCTAATAAGGGTCTAATATCCCAAGTATATAAAGAACTCCTGCAACTCAGCAAGATAAAAAGACAACCTAAATTCAAAAATGAGTAAAGGACTTGAAGACATCTATCCAAAGAAGATATACAAATGGCCAATAAGTACATGTAAAGATGCTCAACAACATTAATCATTAGTAAAATTCAAATTAAAACCACAGCTTGATACCACTTCACACCAACTAGGATGACTATAATTTTTGTTAAATGGAAAATAATAGTAAGGATGTGGAGAAATTGAAACACTTGTAAATTGCTGATGCTGGAAATGTAAAAAGGTACAGCTGTTTTAGAAAACAGTTTGAAAGTTCTTTTAAAAATTAAATGCAGAATTACTGTATGACCCAGAAATTCCAATCATAAGTATACACCCCAAAAAATTGAAAGCAGAGATTCAAACAGATGTGTGTACATTCATGTTCATAGCAGCATTATTTACAATGGTCAAAAGAGAGAAACATCTCAACTATACATCAATAGGCAATGGATAAACATACTGTGATATATCCATACAATGGAATATTATTCAGCCATAAAGTAAATGATGTGCTGCCATATGCTGCAATGTGGATGAACCTTGAAAACATTATGTGAAAAAATTCAGACACTAAAGGTCACATATTATAGCATTACATTTCTATGAAATATCCAAAATAGGCAAATCCATAGAGACAAAAAGCTGATTGGTAGTAACCAGTAGCTGGGAAGAGAGAGAAACCTGGGGAGTCACTGCTTAATGAGCATAACGTTTTCTTTGGGGATGATGAAAATTATTTTGAACTAGATAGTGGTGGTGGTTGCACAGGATTATGAATGCAGTAAATGTCATTGAATTGTTTAAAATGCATAATTTTATGTTATATGAATTTCAGCTTAATTGAATTTTAAAAATGTCTAGAACAATGACAGTTTTCAAATTGAAGATTTCTTGGGGGAGGAGGATTTTGAAAGCAATACTTTTTTTAACCTATGGCAGACATTTTCTCTTTTTTCACTATCTTTTTCTGCCATGTTTGTAAAATATTAGATATGTTTTTTGCAAATATTTCTCCAAGTTTTTGTCTTATGTTCCTTAATTGTGTCTTTAGAAAGAATTAAAATTTTTAATTTGATGAGGTTTAATGTATTACTTTGTTTTTGTTGTTGTACTTATGAAATATGTCAAACACAAAATTACTTATATACTTTTAAATGTTTTCTTCTAGAAGTTTTATAGAATTAATTTTTACATTTGTCTATAATTCATTTTAGTTAATTTTGTGTATGGATTGAAATAAGGGTATAAAATAATTATTTTGCATATAGATGTCTAATTGTAGCGTACCATTTGTTTAAAATAATTACCTTGGCAACTTTGTCAAAACTCAATTGATTATAAACATGTGAGTTTGTTTCTGTGTTCTCTATTCTGACTCACTGATCTTTATGTCTGTCCTTACATTTATGACTGCACACTCTTTTTCTTTTGCTTTATAGTAGGTTTTGAAAATAGGTCACAAGAGAACTTCAACTTTGTTCTTTTATTCAAAATTTTTGGGTATTCTGGATCATTTACATTTCCAAATATGTTTGGGAATTAGGTTTCAAATTCTACAAAGGCATGCTAAGATTTTGACAGAGATTGCATTGACTCTTCAGGTAAATTTGCAAAGAATTATCATCTTATAAATATTAAGTCTTTTAACCCATGGCATGGATTATTTCTTCATTTATACAGGTATTCTTCAATTTTTATCAGCAACGTTTCATTGTTTTCAGTGTACAAGTCTTACATTTCCTTGTTTAAATTTTTTTCTAAGTATTTCACTTTTTAAATGCTATTGTGAATACAATTGTCTTCTTAATTTTAGTGTTCAGATTATTTTTTGCTAATACTATGAATACAATTGATTTTGCCTACTGATCTTGTATCCTACATCCTAGGTAAATTTGTTTTTTAGATCTAATAGGGTTTTGTTGTTATTATAAATTCCTTTGGATTTTCTCCACACAAGATGATATTGTCTGTGAAGAATGAGTTACCGATTCCTTTTCAACCTAGAAATTCCCTTTTTGTCCTTATTGTACTGGCTAAAACCTCCAATACAATGTTAATAAATGTGGTTGATGCTGACATCATTTTCTTGTTCCCCAGTCTTAGAAGAAAGCCTTTATTCTGCACCATTTCCTACCATCTTAGTTGTAGGCTTTTTGGAGCTACTTTGTCAGGCATCTCTCTTCTGTTTCTAGTTCATCGAGATTTTTTATCATAAATATATATTCAATTATATACAGCTTTTTCTGCATCAATTGAAATAATCATTGGTTTTTAAATGATTAATTTATGTTTAATTTTTAGTTTAAGTTTAAATTAATATTTAGTTGGTGTTTGTTTTGTTTTAAATTATTTTTCTTAATTGATTTTTTGAATGTAAAGTCAACTTTCCATTCTCAGAACAAACTCCACTTTGTTGTGGTATATAATCATCTTAGTCTGCTTTGTGTTGCTATAACAGAATGTCACAAACAGTAATATATAAAGAAAAAATATTTCCCACAGTTCTGGAGGTGGGGAAGTCCAATATCAAGGTTTCAGCATCTGGCTAGGGCCTTTGGGCTGTGTCATCTCATAGGAGAAGGCAGAAGGACAAGTGAGGGTAAGAGCAAGAGAGGGTTGAATTCATTTTTATAACAACCCACTCCCACAATAACTAACCCACTCCCACGATAATGGCAATCCACGCATGGGGGCAGAGCATTCATGGATTAATCACCTCTTAACAGTCCCACTTTTAATACCATTACAGTGGCAATTCAATTTCAACATGAGTTTTCAAGGGGAAAGTCAAACCATAGCAATAATCTTTTTTTAATGTTGCTGAATTTGGTTTGCTAATAAAACAGAATCCAGAGTTGCTTCAATATACAAAATAAAATATCCAGTTTTTAGCCAAAATCTGAGGCATGCAAAGAAATGGAAATATGACCATACTCAGGGAAAACCAGCAGCCAATAGAAAATTACTTTGAATTGGCCCAGATGTTTGATTTGGCAAACAGAGTCTTCAAAGCAACTGTTATTAAAATGTTTAAAGAATGAAAAATGAAACAGAATGATAATAACTCAACAAACAGCAATTCTTAATGAAGAGCTAAACATTATAAAAGAGAACCAAATAGATATTATAAGCTAAAAAGTTCAAAACCAAAATGAAAATTCACTAGTTGAGCTCAACAACAGATTTGAGATATCAGAATACACTGAAATAAAGGTGGGGCAGTAGAATATCTAATTTGAAAAATGGGAAGGAAAAAGACTGAAGAATAATGAACAGAGACTCGGAGACCTATGGATAACATCAAATTCATCAATATATATGTAATTGGTGTCCCAGGAGGAGAGGAGGGACAGTAAGGAGCAGAAAAATACTTGAAGAATTAAGAATTGAAAGTACCCAAAGTTAATGAAAAACATTAACAGGAAAATCTAAGAAGCTCAACAAACCACAAGCAAGATATACAACAACACAAATAGAATCACTCCTAGTCACATCCAATGAAGCTGGTGAAAGTCCAAAGAAAATTCTGACAGTAAGTAATAACATATAAGGTAAATACAATATGATTAACAGTTGACTTCTCATCAGAAACAGTGGGACCAAAAGGCAGTGAAATGACATATTCAAAGTGCGGAAAGAATGTCAATAAGTAATTCCAGATCCAGTACACAACTATTTTTCAAAATAAAGGTGAAATAAAGGTATCCGAAGATAAACAAAAAATGACAGAATCCATTGCAAGTAGACCTGCCATACAAAATATATTAAAGTAAGTCCTTCAGACGGCAAGAAAATGTTACTAGACAGGAACTTGGCTGCAGTTTACCACCAGAAATCCTAAGTATATGGGTAAATATAAAATTATTCATGCTTCTGTGAGTGTGTGTGTGTGTGTGTGTGTGTGTGTATGTGCATGCCTACTTTTGATCAATTCCCAATGCCCTGAGAATATTGTTTTTCACAATATTGTCCAGTTGACCTCCATATTACCAAATTCACGGATCAATGATCAGCCTTCGTCTGATTTGACCTGTCAGCAGTGTTTAATACAGTTAATCACTCTGTTGTTGGAACACTTTCTTCGCCTTGCATTCAGAACATGACTTACTTGGTTCTCAGCCTATCTCACAGCCACCGCATCTCAGCTTCCTTTGTTGAGTTGCTTTCATCTCTTTCAGATCCTGAGAGGTAAAATACCCCAGAATTCTGACTTTTCTCTGGTCTGTTGATAATCATTCCTTAGAGTAATAAATCTATCTATTAATACATGCTGACAACACCCATTCTTATATCTTCAGTCCTAAACACTCCTCTTAAGCAAATTAACTAAGGCACATTATATATATATATTTATTTATTTATTTTTTTATTTTATTTTATTTTATTTTTTGAGATGGAGTCTCGCTCTGTCACCCAGGCTGGAGTGCAGTGGCGCGATCTCGGCTCACTGCAAGCTCCGCCTCCTGGGTTCACGCTATTCTCCTGCCTCAGCCTCTCCGAGTAGCTGGGACTACAGGCGCCCGCCACCACACCTGGCTAATTTTTTGTATTTTTAGTAGAGACGGGGTTTCACCGTGGTCTCGATCTCGTGACCTCGTGATCCGCCCGCCTCGGCCTCCCAAAGTGCTGGGATTACAAGCGTGAGCCACCGCGCCCGGCCAATATATATTTTTAAAATTCTTTTTTTCCAAAATATTTTTTATCCCATATCTTTGCCAAATTGGCATAATTTCCATCCTTATAATTACTCATAACTAAATCCTTGACTCATCTTCTTAGACAATATACCTAAATCTGATTTGTAACCACCACTTACACTGCTTCCAACCTGATCCAAGCCACAGTCATATCTTACCTTCGCCATTACAACACTCTACCAGTTGGCCTTCTCAGTTTTAATTCCTTCCCTATAGAGTCTATTCTTTAGCAGCAAGAGTGGTTTTCTTTTATGTAAATCAAATCACATCACTCTTGCTTAAAATTACGACTCAAAGTAAAAACCAAAATCTTTAGAAAAACCTGTGGGTCCCTGCATAACCTGCACCAACTACACCCACTCATATCCTCCTCCCTGATTTTATGTGCTATCATGCCTTCCTTGATCTTTTGATTCCAGATCCACTGATCTTTCCTTTTCTCAACAAAGCATGCTCAAGATATACATATGGCTCATTTCATTCTGATCTCTACTAAAATCCCACCTTATCACAGAGGAGTCTCTGTATCTTAGAAAGCATACTCTACTTTTGTCACTCTCTACTCCTTTGAGATTTCTTCAGTTTTTTTTAAATTAGCATAAACCACCATCAATAACCTACTTATCTGTTTATGGTATGTATCAAACACACACACACACACACACACACACACACACACACACAAATGTAAACCCCAACAGAGCTGGGAAAATTTTTGTTTAATTTTCTGACTTGTCCCAAGTAATTAGATAAGACCCTAGCTCAAGGTAAACTCTCAATAGGTGTTTGTTGAATAAATAAAGAAAGCCAATTTTTCCCCAAGTATTTACTAAGTGTCTATTAGGTACCAAACGCTGTCCTAAGTATAATAATATGTCCTATAATTTTATAAACAATCCTAACAATTTTTTTAATTAAATATAATTATCCTTATTCTACTGATGAGATACCAAAAGATTAAATATTTACTTAAGGTTACACAGCATGTTAGTGATAGAATTGGATTCTTTTTGTTCTTTTTAATTGGTATTTTCAGTTCTTGTGTTATGTCTATTACACTGGTTCTCCAGATTACTGGGTGCATTTGGTAACTACAGAAGAATCCATGGAGATAAGATTAGAATTAAGACACAGTGAGAACCATTTTAAGTAGCTTCTAACATCTAATTTTATAATCTTTTATCAAATTTCAATGACCAGTACTCAAATTATATTATTAAACTTCTGCAGAATGTTCTCACTCATAAGCAGGAGTTGAACATTGAGAATGTGTGGACACAGAGACGGGAACAACACATGCCAGGGCCTGTTGGGTTATGGGGGGTGAGGGGAGGGAATGTAGAGGATGGGTCAATAGGTGCTGAAAACCACCATGGCACATGTATACTTATGTAACAAAGCTGCACGTTCTGCACATGTATCCAATTTTATTTTTTTATAAGAAATAAAGAAGAAAAAATAAAAATAAACTCCTGCAGAAAATGCTTTGTTCTGATATTCAGGGCTAGTACAGCAGCCTTTCCACCAGAAAGACATGCTCACAATCAGTGTAAACCCTTGGGATTTCCAAACAGTTCTGTCACATATACTGGAATATTTCTGGAGAATTATTTAAAGCAAAGTTATTGGTGTAAAAACATTCATATATGTCTGCAGATATTCACATAATTTCTTCCAACTGTGCATTTTCTAATTGAGAAATATATGGTATATGATGAATGGCAGATATGATCTGCTTATTCCCTTTGGTTCTTCATTTGGCAGGTCAATTTTCAGAGTGAACAAACAGAAAACACTTCTCTAAAGCAAGACTTTCTTCTTACTCTGCATCCAAGCCTTAAATAACTCAATTCTAAAGAATATTTTTGCCAAGACTAATCCTCTTGTGACCTTAGCTTAGAAGTCGTTCCATAAAAGGAATAGTGAATGTATAACAGAAGGTTAAGCACTGTTGGGAATGGTCAGTTTTGCTTCATTTCAGGAAAACCAGGTATAGAAACCCAGTATGGAAAACATAGTTCTTAATTGGCCAGATTGGAATACTCTGACCAAAAAAAAAACAACTTTTGATGGGTTTTTTTTTCTTGTAAATTTGTTTAAGTTCTTTGTAGATTCTCGATATTAGCTCTCAGGTGGATAGATTGCAAATTTTTCCTCCATTCTGTAGGTTGCCTGTTCACTCTGTTGATAGTTTGTTTTGCTGTGCAGAAGCTCTTTAGTTTAATTAGATCCCATTTGTCAATTTTGGCTTTTGTTGCCATTGCTTTTGGTGTTTTAGTCATGAATTCTTTGCCCATGCCTATGTCCTGAATGGTATTGCCTAGGTTTTCTTTTAGGGTTTTTAAGTTTTAGGTATTACATTTAAGTCTTTAAGCCATCTTGAGTTAGTTTTTGTATAATGTATAAGGAAAGGGTCCAGTTTCAGTTTTCTGCATGTGGCTAGCCAGTTTTCCCAACACCATTTATTAAATAAGGAATCCTTTCCCCATTGCTTATTTTTGTCATGTTTGTCAAGGATCAGATGGTTGTAGATGTGTGGCATTATTTCTGAGGCCTCTGTTCTGTTCCATTGGTTTATATATCTGTTTTGGTACCAGTACCATGCTGTTTTGGTTGCTGTAGCCTTGTAGTATAGTTTGAAGTCAGGTAGCATGAGGCCTCCAGCTTTGTTCTTTTTGCTTAGAATTGTCTTGGCTATATGGGCTCTTTTTTTTTTTTTGTCCCATATGAAACTTAAAGTAGTTTTTTCTAATTCTGTGAAGAAAATCAATGGTAGCTTGATGGGGATAGCATTTAATCTATAAATTACTTTGGCCAATATGGCCATTTTCATGATACTGATTCTTCCTATCCATGAGCATAGAATGTTTTTCCATTTCTTTGTGTCCTCTCTTATTTCCTTGAGCAGTGGTTTGTAGTTCTCCTTGAAGAGGTCCTTCACATCCCTTGTAAGTTGGATTCCTAGGTATTTTATTCTCTTTGTAGCAATTGTGAATGGGAGTTCACTCATGATTTGGCTCTCTGTTTGTCTATTATTGGTGTATAGCAATGCTTGTGATTTTTACACGTTGATTTTGTGTCCTGAGACTGCTGAAGTTGCTTATCAGCTTTAGGAGATTTGGGGCTGAGACAATAGGTTTTCTACATATACAATCATGTCATCTGCATACCAAGACAATTTGACTTCCTCTCTTCCTATTTGAATACGCTTGATTTCTTTCTCTTGCATGATTGCCCTGGCCAGAACTTCCAATACTATGTTGAATAGGAGTGGTGAGAGAGGGCATCCTTGTCTTGTGCTGATTTTCAAAGGGAATGCTTCCAGCTTTTGCCTATTCAGTATGATATTGGCTGTGGGTTTGCCATAAATCGTTGTTGTTATTTTGAGATACATTCCATCAATACCTAGTTTATTGAGAGTTTTTAACATGAAGGGGTGTTGATTTTATCAAAGGTCTTGGCTGGTAGGCCATTAATTACTGTCTCAATTTCAGAACTTGTTATTGGTATATTCATAGATTTGACTTCTTGCTGGTTTGGTCCTGGGAGGCTGTATGTGTCCAGGAATTTATCCATCTCTTCTAGATTTTCTAGTTTATTTGCATAGAGGTGTTTATAGTATTCCCTGATAGTAGTTTGTATTTCTTTAGGATCAGTTGTGATCTCCCCTTTATACTTTTTTATTGTGTCTCTGATTCCTCTCTCTTTTCTTCTTTATTAGTCTGGCCAGTGGTCTATTTTGTTAATCTTTTCAAAAAACCACCTCCTGGATTCATTAATTTTTTGAAGGGTTTTTCATGTCTCTATCTCCTTCAGTTCTGCTCTGATCTTAGTTATTTCTTGTCTTCTGTTAGCTTTTGTATTTGTTTGCTCTTGCTTCTCTAGTTCTTTTAATTCTGATGTTAGGGTGTTGATTTTAGATCATTCCCACTTTCTCCTGCAGGCAATTAGTGCTATAAATTTCCCTTTAAACACAGCTAAATTCTGGTATCTTGTGTCCCCGTTCTCATTGATTTCAAGGAACTTATTTATTTCTGCCTTAATTTCGTTATTTATCCAGTAGTCATTCAGGAGTAGGTTGCTCAGTTTCCATGTAGTTGTGCAATTTTGACTGAGTTTCTTAATCCTCAGTTCTAATTTGATTGGACTGTGATCCAAGTGACTGTGCAGCCAACAAACATGAAAAAAAAAAACTCATCATCACTGGTCATTAGAGAAATGCAAATCAAAACCACAATGAGATACCATCACACATCAGTTACAATGGCGATCATTAAAAAGTAAGGAAACAACAGATGCTGGAGAGGATGTGGAGAAACAGGAATGCTTTTACACTGTTGTTGGGAAAGTAAATTAGTTCTTAACCATTGTGTAAAACAGTGTGGTGATTCTTCAAGGGTCTAGAACCAGAAATGCCATTTGACCCAGCCATCCCATTACTGGGTATACACCCAAAGATTATAAATCATTCTGCTGTAAAGACACATGCACACGTATGTTTATTGCAGCACTGTTCACAATAGCAAAGACTTGGAACCAACCCAAATGCCCATCAATGATAGACTGGATAAAGAAAATATGGCACATATACACCATGGAATACTATGCAGCCATAAAAATGGATGAGTTCATGTCCTTTGCAGGGACAGGGATGAAGCTGGGAACCATAATTCTCTGCAAACTAACACAAGAACAGAAAACCAAACACCACGTGTTCTCACTCATAAGTGGAAGTTAACAATGAGAATACATGGACACAGCGAGGGGAACATCACACATCAGGGACTCTCAGGGGGTTAGAGGGTGGGGGAGGGACAGCATTAGAAGAAATACCTAATGTAGATGATGGGTTGATGGGTGTAGCAAACCACCATGGCACGTGTATACCTATGTAACAAACCTGCATGTTCTGCACATGTATCCCAGTACTTAAAGTATAAAAAAAAGAAGAAGTTTAGGAAGAAGGCAATGAATTAAAAGTAGGAAAGAGATAATCATCAAACAGTACACAGACTTGCAAGAACCAAACATTTCTACTTCTATTTCAGTGTGCAATTGCAAAGAGTCTGGGTGGGGTGGAGGAAGCAACCCTGTAAATGAAAAGAGAAAAGTGTGACATTTGCTTAACCAGAAGTGGCTTAAATTGGGAAAATTAAAGTTTAAAGAAGGTTTTGTTTAATCTCATTATAATGAAGTCAAGGAAAGAAAGATAAAGATTAAGGATAAGCTTTAATCTCTCATTATTAAAGATATAGTTGTGTTCATATTATTTTGATATATGATAAAAGTAATTTCAACTAAATTTGTATTCCTTACCAATTGATTAGAATTGGTTTGGATTTGCCAGATTTTATTTCATGAGCTCATTTTTCTTTTGCTGAGTAAATTATGCTTTTTATAGACTCTAAAATAGATAATTATCTTACATGAATTATAACAAGTTATATTATGTAACAGCTGAAGATGAAACACAATTGAAATAAAACTAGTCCATGACTAAATATGGATCAAAATATTTCTGAAGAAAAAAGCAAGACAAAAAGTTATAGGAAGACTAAGGACTGAAATTCTACTTGAAACATATATTAACACAACATTTTGCCCTAACATTTTTATTAAAATGTAACAGAAAATCCTTGCTAGTAAAAGAAACAAATGTCAAATTTTGTTCTTATCTTAAGTTGACTTCCATCCCACCTGCTTTGGAGTTTTTCTTCCACCAAAATAGTCTTTTTCTGGAAAAACATAGAATAATCTCATTTAATTTTCTATCTCTAGTCCTTCATTCAAAGAAATCCTGCACTGTTGTGTGTAGAAATATGGTACAGGAATATTTTAAATAAAATTAGAATATGTAGTGTAGTATGAAACATATTTAGCATTTTTCCCCTGTTTCTGTCACAGAACTCCTAAAACCCTTGGAATTTCCAGGGCGATAGGAATGTCTTTTGTTATTCATAAGGAGCCAGTCTTGATCTGAGTTTATGCTAAGAAAGTGTTTTGGGGTGGGGCTCCTAGATAGCCATGGTATGGGGCTGGTCACCAGAAAGACTAGAGGATTGGGTTAGAGGATTGGAACTTTCAGGTTTACCCACCGACCTCTGGGAAAAGGGATAGGGAATGAAAATTAAGATCTATTAAACTCTATTTAAAAACTCTTGAACAACAAGATTTGATAAGCTATTGGGTTGCTGAACACGTGGAGGCGCTAGGAGGGTGATGTGCCCAGAAAGGACATGGAAGCTCTGTGCTCCTTCTCTGTGTATCTTGCCCTATTTCCTCTTCCATTTATTCACTTGTATCATTTGTAATATTCTTTATAATAAATCAGTACCCATAAGTAAGTGTTTCTTTGAGTTCTGTGAGCTGTCCTAATGAGAAGTGAAGCCAGCTGGGCTTCTGGGTCAGGTAGGGACTTGGAGAACTTTTCTGTCTAGCTAAAGGATTGTAAACATACCGATCAGCACTCTGTGTCTAGCTAAAGGTTTGTAAACACACCAATCAGCACTCTGTAAAAATGCACCAATCAGCATTCTGTGTCTAGCTAAAGGTTTGTAAATGCACCAATCAGCACTCTGTAAAAACACACCAATCAGCATTCTGTAAAATGGACAAATCAGTGCTCTGTAAAATGGACTAATCAGCAGGATGTGGGAGGTGCCAAACAAGGGAATAAAAGCTGGACACCTGAGCAAGCAGTGGCAACCCACTTGGGTCCCCTTCCACGCTGTGGAAGCTTTGTTCTTTTGCTCTCCACAATAAATCTTGCTGCTGCTCACTCTTTGGATCCACATTATCTTTAAGAGCTGTAACACTCACTGCAAAGGTCAACAGCTACACTCCTGAAGTCAGAGAGACCACGAACCCACTAGGAGGAACAAACAACTCTGGATGCGCCACCTTTAAG
This sequence comes from Hylobates moloch, assembly GCF_009828535.3. NCBI lineage: Eukaryota > Metazoa > Chordata > Mammalia > Primates > Hylobatidae > Hylobates > Hylobates moloch. The sequence goes on along the minus strand of NW_026652284.1, from coordinate 46,190,822 downwards.
AGCTGTAACACTCACTGTGAAGGTCTGAAGGAACAAACTCTGGACACACCATCTTTAAGAACTGTAACACTCACAGACGAGGGTCTGTGGCTTCATTCTTGAAGTCAGCAAGACCAAGGACCCACCGGAAGGAACCAATTTGGACATATTTTGGCAATCGTGAAGGGACTATCACGTATCACCAAGTGGTGAGTACCATCGAACCCCTTTCACTTGCTACCCTGTCCTATTTTTCCTTAGAATTTGGGGGCTAAATACCAGGTGCCCATTGGCCAGTTAAAAGCAACTAGCATGGCCACCAATCTAAAGACACGGGTGTCAGGCTTTCTGGGAAAGAGCTCTCTAACAACCCCTGACTCTTTGGAGTTGGGAGTGTTGGTTTACCTGGACCAGCTTCCACTTTTCCTGTACTTCTGGGCTGAGCTGAGAGTCAATAGAGAGGAAAGCCATACAGTTCCAGGGTCCTGACAACAAGTTGGTTGACCCTGCAGCTATGAGCAGAACTCTCAAAGTCATGTCACCCAAGTGAGACTCGCCCATCTATCCTATCTATCCTGACACTTGCCTCCTAGGTCCTAATGCTTGTCAGAAAAACTTCCTCTTGCCTCTCTTCTCCGAGGCTAGTCCCATTTCTAAAAACCACTCCCTGTCTCTGGTGCTTTTCTAGTTTCTCCTATAAGAATGATTTCTAGTTTAAACTCCAGAACTCTGTTACCTTCTTTAGGCACCCAGGCTCACCAATCAGAAAGACATAATTTTTGCCAAAAGCCCCATTGTACGGGGGACTATCTGGAATTTTAGGATCCCTCCTCAGACAAGCGGACCTAACAAAAGCTATTCCTGAAGCTAGGATATGGGGAGCCTCAAAAATTGTATCCTTCCTATTCATATAAGTGAGGACAAAAGGCATCACTCTTCCAACCCTGGAGATCCCTCCCCTCTCTCAGGATATGGCCCTCCACTTCATTCTTGGGGCATAAAATCTTTATAGGACACAGGTAAGGTCCCAATACTAACAAGAGAATGCTTAGGACTCTAACAGATTTTTGAGAATGCACCAGTAAGGGCCACTAAATCTGATTTTTCTCAGTCCTTTTTGTGATCCAGGAGGACAGGCAAGGGTGCAGGTTTTCGAGAATGCATCAGTAAAGGCCCATAAATCTGACCTCCCTTGGTCCTCCTGGTAGTCTAGGAGGAAACCTAGTGTTTCTGCTGCTGCATCAGTGAGCGCACCTATTCCGATCAGCAGGGTCCAGGGACCATTGCAGGTTCTAGGGCAAGAAGAGTTTCTGCTGCTGTGTCAGTGAGCACAACTATTGCAATCAGCAGGGTCCAGGGATTGTTGTGGGTTCTTGGGCAGGGGGAGAAACAAACAAATCAAAACCATGGGTGGTTTTGTCTTTCAGATGGGAAACACTCAGGCATCAACAGGCTCACACTTGAAATGCATCCTAAATTATCGGGACCAATTTGACCCACAAACCCTGAAAAAGAGGTGGCTCATTTTTTTCTGGCTATGGCCTGGCCCCAATATTCTCTCTCTGATGGGGAAAAATGGCCAACTGAGGGAAGTATAAATTATAATACTATCCTGCAGCTTGACCTTTTCTGTAAGAGGGAAGGCAAAGGGAGTGAAATACCTTATATCAAGCTTCCTTTTCATTGAAGGAAAATACACAGCTATGCAAAGCTTGCAATTTACATCCCACAGGAGGACCTCTCAGCTTACCCCCATATCCTAGCCTCCCCATAGCTCTCCTTCCTATTAATGATAAGCCTCCTCTAATCTCCCCAGCCCAGAAGGAAATAAGCAAGGAAATCTCCAAAGGACCACAAAAACCCCCAGGCTGTCAGTTATGTCACCTTCAAGCTGTAGGGGGAGGGGAATTTGGCCCAACCCAGGTACATATTCTTTTCTCACTCTCTGATTTAAAGCAGATCAAGGCAGACCTGGGGAAGTTTTCAGATGATCCTGATAGGTACACAGATGTCCTACAGGGCCTAGGACAAACCTTCAATCTCACTTAGAGAGATGTCATGCTATTGTTAGATCAAACCCTGGCCTTTAATGAAAAGAATGCAGCTTTAGCTGCAGCCCAAGAGTTTGGAGATACCTGGTATCTTAGTCAAGTAAGTGATAGAATGACAGCCGAAGAATGGGACAAATTCCCTACTGGTCAGCAAGCCATTCCCAGTATGAATCCCCACTGGGACCTCAGCTCAGATCATGAGGACTGGAGTCGCAAACATCTGTTGGCCTGTGTTCTAGAAGGACTAAGGAGAATTAGGACAAAGCCCATGAATTGTTCAATTGTGTCCACCATAACTCAGGGAAAGGAAGAAAATCCTCCTGTCCTCCTCAAACGTCTATGGAAGGCCTTAAGAAAATATACTCTCCTGTCACTCTACTCACTCAAGGGTCAGTTGGTTCTAAAAGATAAGTTTATTACCCAATCAGCCACAGAAATCAGGAGAAAGCTCCAAAAATGAGCCTGGGCCCTGGACAAAATCTGGAGGCATTATCAAACCTCTCAACTTTGGTGTTCTATAATAGGGACCAAGAGGAAGAGGCCCAAAAGGAAAAGCGAGATCAGAGAAAGGCCACAGCCTTAGTCATGGCCCTCAGACAAATGAAACTTGGTGGTTCAGAGAGGACAGAAAATGGAGCAGGCCAATCACCTGGTAAGTCTTGTTATCAGTGCGGTTTACAAGGACACTTTAAAAAAGATTGTCCTACCAGAAACAAGCTGCCCCCTCAGCCATGTTCACTATGCCAAGGCTATCACTGGAAGGTGCACTGCCCCAGAGGACAACATCCAGAGCCCCCAGGCCAGAAGCCCCCAAACAAATGATCCAACAATAGGACTGAGGGTGCCCAGGGCAAGAGCCAGCTCATATCATCACCTTCACTGAGCCCCGGGCATGTTTAACCATTGAGGGCCAGGAAATTGACTTCCTCCTGGACACCGGCACAGCCCTCTCAGTGTTAATCTCCTGTCCCAGACAACTGTCCTTAAGGTCCGTTACCAACTGAGGAATCCTGGGACAGCCTGTAACCAGGTATTTCTCCCACCTCCTCAGTTGTAATTGGGAGACTTTGATCTTTTCACATTCTTTTCTTGTTATGCCTGAAAGTTCCACACCCTTATTAGGGAGGGATATATTAGCCAAAGCAGGAGCTACTATTTACATGAACATGGGGAACAAGTTACCCAATTGTTGTCACCTACTTGAGGAGGGAATCAACTGTGAAGTCTGGGCATTGGAAGGACAATTTGGAAGGGCAAAAAATGCCCACCCAGTCCAAATCAGGCTAAAAGATCCCATGCCTTTTCCTTATCAATGGCAATATCCCTTAAGGCCTGAAGCTCATAAAGGATTACAGGATATTGTTAAATATTTAAAAGCTCAAGGCTTAGTAAGGAAATGTAGCAATCCCTGTAACACCCCAATTCTAGAAGTACAAAAACCAAATGGTCAGTGGAGACTAGTGCAAGATCTTAGACTCATCAATGAGGCAGTAATTCCTCTATATACAGTTGTACTCAACCCCTATATCCTGCTCTCTCAAATACCAGAGGAAGCAGAATGGTTCACAGTTCTGGACCTCAAGGATGACTTCTTCTGTATTCTCCTGCACTCTGACTTCCAGTTTCTCTTTGCCTTTAGGATCCCACAGACCACACGTCTGAACTTATGTGGACAGTCTTGCCCCAAGGGTTTAGGGATAGCCCTCACCTGTTTGTTCAGGTACTGGCCCAAGATCTGGGCCACTTCTCAAGTCCAGGCACTCTGGCCCTTCAGCATGTGGATGATTTACTTTTGGCTACCAGTTTAGAAGCCTCATGCCGGCAGACTACTCTAGATCTCTTGAACTTTCTAGCTAATCAAGGGTAGAAGGTGTCTGGGTCGAAGGCCCAGCTTTGCCTATAGCAGGTCAAATATCTAGGCCTAATATTAGACAGAGGGATCAGGGCCCTCAGCAAGGAATGAATACAGCCTATACTGGCTTACCCTCACCCTAAGACATTAAAACAGTTGCGGGGGTTCCTTGGAATCACCGGCTTTTGCCGACTATTGATCCCCAGATACAGCAAGATAGCCAGGCCCCTCTATACTCTAATCAAGGAGACCCAGAGGGCAAATACTCATCTAGTAGAATGGGAACCAGGAGCAGAAACAGCCTTCAAAACCTTAAAGCAGGCCCTAGTACAAGCTCCAGCTTTAAGCCTTCCCACAGGACAAAACTTCTCTTTATACATCACAGAGAGAGCAGGAATAGCTCTTGGAGTCCTTACTCAGACTTGTGGGACAACCCCACACCCAGTGTCATACCTAAGTAAGGAAGTTGATGTAGTAGCAAAAGGCTGGCCTCACTGTTTACGGGTAGTTGCAGCAGTGGCCGTCTTAGTGTCAGAGGCTATCAAAGTAATACAAGGAAAGGATCTCACTGTCTGGACTACTCATGATGTAAATGGCATACTAGGTGCCAAAGGAAGTTTACGGCTATCAGGCAACCGCCTACTTAGATACCAGGTGCTACTCCTTGAGGGACTGGCGCTTCAAATATATATGTGAATGGCCTTCAACCCTGCCACTTTTCTCCCAGAGGATGGGGAACCAATTGAGCATGACTACCAACAAATTATAGCCCAGACTTATGCCACCCGAGATGATCTCTTAAAAGTCCCCTTAGCTAATCCTGACATTAACCTATATACTGATGGAAGTTCACTTGTGGAGAATGGGATATGAAGGGCAGGTTATGCCATAGTTAGTAATGTAACTGTACTTAAAAATAAGCCTCTTCCCCCAGGGACCAGCGCCCAGTTAGCAGAACTGGTGGCACTTACCCGAGACTTAGAACTGGCAAAGGGAAAAACAGTAAATGTGTATACAGATAGCAAGTATGCTTATCTAATCCTACATGCCCATGCTGCAATATGGAAAGAAAGGGAGTTCCTAACCTCTGCGAGAACCCCCATTAAATACCACCAGGAAATTATGGTGTTATTGCAAGCAGTGCAAAAACCCAAGGAGGTGGCACTCTCACACTGCCAAAGCCATCAGAAAGGTGAAGGAGAAAAGGCAGAAGGAAACCATCAGGCAGATGCTGAGGCCAAAATTGCTGCCAGGCAGAACATCCCATTAGAATACCTATGGAAGGACACTTGGTATGGAACAACCCCCTCCAAGAGATTAAGCCCCAGTATTCCCCAACTGAAACAGAAGGGGGACTTTCACGAGGGCATAGTTTTCTCCCTTTGGGGTAGTTAATGACAGAAGAAGGAAAGATACTTATACCTGAAGCCAGCCAGTGGAAAATACTTAAAACCCTCCACCAAACTTTTCATATGGTTATTGAAAACACTCATCAAATGGCCAAATCCCTATTTACAGGGCCAAATCTCCTCCAGACCATCCGACAGGTAGTCAAAGCCTGTGAGGTGTGCCAAAAGAATAATCCCTTGGTCCATCGTAAGGCCCTTTTGGGAAAACAAAGAATAGGTCACTATCCCAGAGAGGACTGGCAGTTAGACTTCACTCATATGCCTAAGTCAAAGGGACTTCAATACTTGTTGGTCTGTGTTGATACCTTTACAAATTGGTTAGAAGCTTTTCCCTGCAAGACACAGAAGGCTCAGGAAGTGATTAAAGTCCTAATTCATGAAATAATTCCTAGATTTGGGCTTCCCCAAAGCTTACAGAGTGACAATGGTCTGGCTTTTAAAACCATGATAACTCAGGGAATTTCCAGGGTGCTAGGGATACAATATCACCTTCACTGCACCTGGAGGCCACAATCCTCAGGGAAGGTCGAGAAGGCAAATGAAACACTGAAGAGGCACTTAAGGAAACTAACACAAGAAACTCACTTCCCATGGCCTACTCTTTTGCCCATGGCCATGTTGAGAATCTGAAATTCTCCTCACAATATGGGGCTCAGTCCATATGAAATGATGTATGGACGACCTTTTCTCACAAATGACCTCCTACTTGATCAGGAAACAGCCAACTTGGTCAAAGATGTAACTTCTTTGGCAAAATATCAACAAAACCTTAAAAACCTACCTGAAGGATGTCACAGAAAAAAGGGAACAGTGTTGTTTCAACCAGGAGATCTAGTGTTGGTCAAATTTCTCCCCTCTACCTCCCCATCTATGGACTCTTTGTGGGAAGGACCATACTCAGTAATCCTCTCTACCCCCACTGCAGTTAAGGTGGCAGGAGTGGAATCTTGGATTCACCACACCCAAGTTAAATTTTGGACACCCCCTGAGGAACCTGTGGGGCCATCAGCTCAGGATCCCCAAGATCAGCCAGAGCAGCCTCAATACACCTGCAAACTGTTGGAGGACTTGCATCTCCTGTTTTGGAAGGAAACATCCTAAACTGAAAACGCTCCTACCACCGATCCTGAAGAAAAACCCCTTCCTCCTTAAAAAAGATAAGTGAAACCTGCTTTATCTTTAACACCTCTTCTTGCCCCTTTAATGGAATCCTTTTACTGTTTCATCACATTATTAAGTAGCATACTAACCATACTCTTTGCAATAGGACTATATACTGTAGCTCCTGCCAGGATGAAAATCCTAATCACATCAACCTTCTTTCTATCTTCATTCCTTCTGACAGTAATTTACTCCTACCTTTAACCCAGACTGGATAAAATGATCTCATCTTCCAGAGCACCTTCTTTAACTTCCTATTTACTCTTTGCCTATCCCGCTTCCTTGGATACTTCATACAATCACCCCTCCCCTTCCACTAGCTCCTAATTATCTCCACAAGACTCTCAACCCACTCTCTGTTAAACCAGTCCAATCATTCCCCGGCAAATGACTGTTGGCTTTGAATCTCTCTATCAACATCTGCTTATGTTGCCACTCCCATTCCTGCAAAAAAAATTGCATCTTTACCAACTTAACCTACCACCCTCATTATGAAGGAAAAGACCCTTTCCAACTTCTAAATATGCAATCATTAGCTGACTTCCCCATATCTGATAGGACCAAGAATACCCTAACAGGACGTGCAATCCAACCTTTACATTCTTACATTTCCAACCACACTTATTACACAAACAATGAAAAGCCCATACACTGCCCTGTAACTACAAATACCATCTTAACTTTCCAAGCCCCTTTATGCATCCAACGCAACCTGTTATCCGGCCTGCCCCTGGGGCACCTACTACCCCATCAGTGTAATTACACCCTACAACTTCAAGCCCCAACTGATCATAGTAACTTCCGAGTCTCCCAAACAGCCCCATTCAGATGGCTTGTCTGCTTCTCAGGGCCCCCAAAAATCATCACCTCCTTCCTGCTTAACAAAAAGCCCAGGTTTTGTAATGGCAAACATACTCCCTGCATGACCATTCACCCCCTGGACCCCCTGCAGCAGCACCCCCACCACTAGTGAATGCCTTCTCATCCCCTCTTTCAATCACTCTCTCAAATGCTTCTTAGTAGATACAAAATGGTTTTTTCTCCAACGGGAAAATAGAATACAGGGAGCCATTCAGTTGGTTCCCAACACCCCTTTCCAGCCACTCACTGGAGCTACCTTGGCAAGTACTCTAGGAGTATGGGAAAATGAAAAAAACAAACTCACACACCTTTTCAACATACACAACCAGTTCTGTCTACCCAGCCAAGGTATATTCTTATGTGGAACGTCGACCTATAGCTGCCTCCCCACAAACTGGACAGGCACCTGCTCCTTAGTCTTTCTAAGTCCAAACATTAACATTACCCCAGGAAATCAGAACCTATCAGTACCCCTCAAAGCTCAAGTCTGTCAGTGCAGAGCCATACAACTAATACCCCTACTCACACGGTTAGGAATGGCTACTGCTACAGGAACCAGAATAGCCAATTTATCTACTTCATTATCCTACTACCACACACTCTCAAAGGATTTCTCAGACAGTTTTCAAGAAATAACGAAATCTATCCTTACTCTACAATCCCAAATAGACTCTTTGGCAGCAGTGACTCCAAAACTGCTGAGGCCTAGACCTCCTCACTGCTGAGAAAGGAGGACTCTGCGCCTTCTTAGGGGAAGAGTGTTGTTTTTACACTAACCAGTCAGGGATAGTACGAGATGCTGCCCAGCATTTACAGGAAAAGGCTTCTGAAATCAGCAATGCCTTTCAAACTCTTATACCAACCTCTGGAGTTGGGCAACATGGCTTCTCCCCTTTCTCGGTCCCATGGCAGCCATCTTGCTATTACTTGCCTTCGGGCCCTGTATTTTTAACCTCCTTGTCAAATTTGTTTCCTCTAGAATCAAGGCCATCAACTACAGATGGTCTTACAAATGGAACCCCAAGTGAGCTCAACTAACAACTTCTACAAAGGACCCCTGGACTGACCCTCTGGCCCTTTCACTGGCCTAGAGAGTTCCCCTCTGGAGGACACTACAACTGCAGGGCCCCTTCTTCACCCCATCCAGCAGGAAGTAGCTACAGCAGTCATTGCCCAATTCCCAACAGCAGTTGGGGTGTCCTGTTTAGAGGGGGGATTGAGAGGTGAAGCCGGCTGGGCTTCTGGGTCGGGTGGGGACTTGGAGAACTTTTCTGTCTAGCTAAAGGATTGTAAACACACCAATCATCACTCTGTGTCTAGCTAAAAGTTGGTAAATGCACCAATCAGCACTCTGTAAAAATGCATCAGTCAGCACTCTGTGTTTAGCTAAAGGTTTTTAAATGCACCAATCAGCACTCTGTAAAATGGACCAATCAGTGCTCTGTAAAATGGACCAATCAGCAGGACATGGGCGAGGCCAAATAATGGAATAAAAGCTGACCACCCGAGCCAGCAGCAGCAACCTGCTTGGGTCCCCTTCCACGCTGTGGAAACTTTGTTCTTTTGCTCTTCACAATGAATCTTGCTGCTGCTCACTCTTTGGGTCCGCACTACCTTTATGAGCTGTAACATTCACCACGAGGGTCTGTGACTTCACCTCTGAAGTCAGCGAGACCACAAGCCCACCAGGAGGAACAAACAACTCCCAACGCACCACCTTTAAGAGCTGTAACATTCACTGCGAAGGTCTGTGGCTTCACTCCTGAAGTCAGCGAGACCATGAACCCACCAGGAGGAACAAACAACTCCAGATGTGCCACCTTTAAGAGCTGTAATATTCACTACGAAGGTCTGTGTCTTCACGCCTGAGGCCAGCGAGACCACGAACCCACCAGAAGGAAGAAACTCCAGACACATCTGAACATCCGAAGGAACAAACTCCAGACACACCATCTTTAAGAACTGTAACACTCACTGTGAGGACCCGTGGCTTCATTCTTGAAGTCAGCGAGACCAAGAACCCAGCAGAAGGAACCAATTCCAGACAGACTAGCAAATTAATCAAACCCAAGAATGAAGTGGTGGGAACTTTGATTAATAGCTTGTCAGTCAGAAGTATAGATGACAGAGACTACTTGTGATTGGTGTCTGAAATGGGGAGAAGTCTGGTGGGACTGAGTCCTTAACCTGTGGGATCTGATGCTATCTCCACGTAGTGTCAGAACAGAAATAAGTTATAAGGCCGGGTGCGGTAGCTCACACCTGTAATCCTGATACTTTGGCAGGCTAAGGCGATCAGATCACAAGATCAGGAGATTGAGACCATCCTGGCTAACACGGTGAAACTCTGTCTCTACTAAAAAACACAAAAAATTAGCCGGGCACGGTGGCGGGCACCTGTAGTCCCAGCTACTTGGGAGGCTGAGGCAGGAGAATGGCCTGAACCTGGGAGGCAGAGCTTGCAGTGAGCCAAGATCATGCCACTGCACTCCAGCCTGGGTGACACAGTGAGACTCTGTCTCGAAAAATAAAAAAATAAAAATAAAATAAAATAAAAATTATAAGACACCCAGTTGGTGTCTGCTAGAGAACTGCTTGGTGTGTTGGGTGTGAAAGCTGTCAGAATCAAGATGGAGTCACTTATGCCACACCCTAACAAAATGGATTCAGGAGGGGCTCTCACATGCACACATCTGTGATAAAAACTATTACAAGAATGGTCTAAAAACCACAATCTTGCACAAAGACCACCACAACCAAGGTAATCATTTTGGAACAACTTATATAACCCTTTTCATTTTGTCTTTAAAAGTTTCAACTTGCCTCTAATTCCCTGAATATGCCTGTGATCCCTCATAGCACACACCTCCTGATTTGTAATCCCCTGTCATTCATTCCCAAGTAAACTCATTTATTTTGAGATCCACTCTCCCTGTTGTTATTTTAGGCCGACATAATCTAGTGTTAGAAGTGGGATCTGAAGTAAGATCACCTTTGGAAGAAGTTGGTATTGCTTGGACTAGTGTACAGTACCCACTTGAGCCCTTTTGAGGATTGTGTTTTCACAGCTCACCTTTTCTGCCCTGGGGAGTCTTCTCTCAGGTTGAGCTCCCTCTTTTTGATAGGAGCTCTTTGACTGTATTTGAGATCTAGCTTGAATGAGACCACCTTAATAAAGGACCTTGCATCCCTCCTGGGGCTATAAAAGACTTTTTGTCTTTTCTGGCAAGTCGTTTCTGGTATAAAGGCAGTTTGTCTTTCTGTTTCTGCTGAGTACCCTGGTTTTGTTTTTTAGGCATTGTCTGTAAGTAAATTGGCTCTTTTTTTTCCCCTTGTTTGTTTCTGAACAACTTTGCAAAGCAAAAGTGAACATACCAATGGTGGACACAGGTTGATGAGTTAAAACCCATTAGGATGGTAATCACCATTCTATGAGGAAACAAAGTCTCTCATGTGAGGATACACTGGGTCACAGACAGTCAAGATCACCACTAAGCCATGTGCCAATCTAGAGAAAATCTATGTGCAACAGGGAAAACTTGGTCACAGGTTGGAAAACTAGGGCAAAGGCTGTCAAACAAGCAGAAAAAGTATCCCATGCCATGTCAAAACAAAACACTTTACCCAAACTCTTAAAGTTCCTTGACAGTGATTACAGGATTTTCTTTTGCTCTTGAGAAATTAATGAGAAATGAAATGAATCCTCAAATTCTAAAGCATGCCAGATTTTCAGGGGCTCCTGGTGGTTCTATGTTCAAATACTATGACCCTTCTTTATGCACACTTTTGAACCAATGGACATGTTACACCAAGGATAATTTAAAGCTTTCATGATCATTGTGAGGATTATTCAAACTCCCCAAGCTTATGTGTGTTAGAACTAAAACTAGAAGACTATGGTTACAGTGTTAAACAGCTCAAATGAGACATACATTTTTAATTGGCATCTTAAGATTTCAGAGAGCACATTCAGGACTTTAAAAAAAGCCTCACTGCAAAGTATTGCCTGAAAGCTGGCTGAATTTCCTTCTCTGGACTCTGCCCTTCCCCTTCCTATAATTCCTCCTTCTCTTTATCCTTGTGTTTATCCTTGTCTGGCTGAATTCCCTTTTTTCCCAAAATTTGTTAACTACTTGCCTGTTTCATCTCTCCACAGCCACCAATTCCGATTTTTTTTTTTTTTTTTTTTTTTTGAGAAGGAGTCTGGCTCTGTCACCCAGGCTGGAGTGCAGTGGTGCTGATCTTGGCTCATTGCAAGCTCCGCCTCCAGGTTCACGCTATTCTCCTGCCTCAGCCTCCCAAGTAGCTGGGACTACAGGTGCCCGCCACCACGCCCAGCTAATTTTTTGTATTTTTAGTAGAGACAGGGTTTCACCGTGTTAGCCAGGATGGTCTCAATCTCCTGACCTCGTGATCCGCCCACCTTGGCTGGAAAGGCAAGATTTTTGTCTTCTTGGATATGAAGTTGAAACTGAAAGAATACCTGTAAACCTTGTAGAGTAACTTGTCTTTTAAGCCTCCTTGGTCACATTTTCAGTTTACTCTTCCTTGTGCAGTCCAGATATTGGTAACTGGCTGCCTCTTTTGAGTCTCCACTTTCTTATGAGGGCTCACCGGCCATGTAAAACTTGTATTATACTTTTGTTCTGTTAATCTATATTACATTGATTTCATTCCCTGATCCAGCCAGGACCCTATAGACTGTGGCACCCCACTGGCTTCATAGTCTACAGATGGGATCATGAGAGATCTGACAAAAGCCAGCAAAAGGTAAAAATTCTTACCAAAATCAGCTTTCCCAGATCTCTAGCTGTAGTGCCTGGTTGAGAAGGGAAGGTAAACAATTTCCCTTGTCCCTTCATTGTTTCTTTCCCCTGCCAAATGGAGATTGGCAGGAGAGAGAACTATTTGTAAGAATTCGTAATTTGAATTGTGACTTTTTTTTTTTTTTTGATGGAGTCTTGCACTGTCGCCCAGGCTGGAGTGCAGTGGCGCAATCTCGGCTCACTGCAAGCTATGCCTCCCAGGTTCATGCCATTCTCCTGCCTCAGCCTCCCAAGTAGCTGGAACTACAGGTGTCCACCACCACGCCCAGCTAATTTTTTGTATTTTTAGTAGAGACGGAGTTTCACCATGTTAGCCAGGATAGTCTCGATTTCCTGACCTCATGATCCACTGGCCTCAGCTTCCCCAAGTGCTGGGATTACAGAGAATTGTGACTCTTTTGAATATGGTTCCAGTTTCCCATTGGTTATTGATCCACAGCCTCTCAAAAACAGTCCTTGTCTTTTTCTTTTGTGTGATTTGTCATAAGGAGAAAAATCACTGAGATCTTGGCTTTGTGACCAATGAGGATATTCTTTCTGGTATCTGCCAGCCAGAGAAACACAAGTTGTCAGGTTGGCTTCAGACAACCAGCCATCTGGCTAGGAGTTCAACAGGCAAAAGTGCCTCTGTCCAGCTGTGGTTCTCAGGGAAATCTACGTTAATTGTCTCAGCCTTCATTGCCTTGTTAACACTTAGAGTGTTCACTTTTTTAGGGTATCTTCGGGAGAAACTTTGGATCTTGCAAACTTTCGCGACCTCTTTGGGGATGCCTCTTTTGCAGCCTCTTTGGGGATGTCTTTTGCACCCATGGTTAAGCCATAAAAGGCTTATTAATTTTGAATCACAATTGAAAACATTTGGTTTGAAACTTTGGTTTATATTTGGAGGATGATAGAAACTTTTGGTTTGTTTCTTCGACCTTCTCTTCTAAGTGAAAATGAAATTACACACTCAGAAAGAAAGGGAGTTCAATACTGCCAGGAATATTTGTTGTTGTCCCAGCTGAAATCTAATAACAAGATATTTTTGAATAATTTTTTAAGCACTGTATGGTGAGAAGTCAACTTAATTGGAAGCTGATGTTCAAGCTACAATTTTTTAAAGCCTCTCTGTTTTCTCTGTTAGATCCTGCTTCTCTCATGGGAATTTCTCAGTCAACTGAAACTCCTTTTCTCAGAACCCCACTAACTATATGTTCTGCTCCTCTGCCCACTTTCTTTCTTGTTGGCATGATTTTTGACTATTTAAAAATCGAGCAAATGAAAAATTGTAAAGCTCTTTTCTACTAATATTAATAAAAGGCATCATTCAAATTGGCATAGAGGGCCAGGCACGGTGGCTCACGCCTGTAATCCTAACACTTTGAGAGGCCGAGGCAGGTGGATCACGTGAGGTCAGGAGTTCGAGACCAGCCTGGCTAACATGGTGAAGCCCTGTCTCTACTAAAAATACAAAAATTAGCCAGGCTTGGTGGTGGGTGTCTGTAGTCCCAGCTACTCGGGAGGCTGAGGCAGGAGAATCACTCGAATCTGGGAGGTGGAGTTTGCAATGAGCAGAGATCGTGCCACTGCACTCCAGCCTGGGTGACAGAGCAAGATTCTGTCTCAAAAAAAAAAAAAAAAATTGACATAGAAATAAGTGAGCATATCTAAAACTGTCAGAAAAGTAGAAACTAACCCAAATTTTTAAGGCTTATGTAATCTGAGACAATTTTTGGTGGATAAAATGATAATTTAAGATGTGTTGACGGTTGTTAATATTAAATATAATGCAGACACACAAATTTTATCTCTATTAGATATTTAAGATCATAAGAGTATGAGTCTGATCTAAGAAAAATATTCAAATAAGAGTACAATGCTGTGTCCATTACTTCATATATATCAACCACAGCAGTAAAATAAGATATTCATATATTTAACTCTCCAGGTTCTTGTTTTTCTGATGCCTGCCTGATATTCACCTCCTATAAAAGTGGTTAATACAGAAATAACTTGAAATGATGGCTAGCTTTATCTCACACCTCAGGAAATTTTTCATGAGTAATCCAAATAAGTTAAAATATTGAAACATTAATTGCTAAACATTAAGTTTATTCTTGTCTTCTTAAATTTTATAAAAAATATATATTTGTATTTGTTCATAACTATGTCCTCATCCACATTGAAAAAGTGTTCTCTGAAAAAAAAAATGCTTCTAAAAATCATGAAATGCATATTTATCAAATTTGATATGTGTCAAGACAGTTCAAAAATTGCTCACTTTCTGGATTTTTTTCTGAAAATTAAGGCTACTGAGTTAATATTTTTAATTAATATATGTAAATCCATATACAAAGTGTATAAGAAAAACCAAGATGTGTGTTTGATGAGAAAAATTGTAAAAAGACATGAAGATATATTTTTTGTTTAAAAAGAGTGATTTTGTATAAGTCTGAGGTTACTTAAAGGTCATTTCATAATGTGAATTTATAAAGAAAATAAGGAACCAGTGAGTAAGAGAGACAAATGCAAAGAAAGTTATAAGTCTGGGAATATATTTTTGGTAAGGAAAATAGAAAAGAGAAAGGTGGAAAATTATTCTTTGTATGACAGACAATCTTGTATGGTCAAAATGATGAGGGAAAAGAAAAGTAACATTTTTGTAGAATGACTGGTTGCTTCAATATAAAAACGGGGACAGTATGGGAAAAAAACTAGATTTGAGCAAGTTATAGAAGGTCAGAGCAATTTGTAAAAGGTTTGTGAAAAATGAATCTTATAAAAGGAATGTTGCATGTGATCAGGGTGGCTAAAACTAAAAGGGAATTGTTTGTATGTTTTTCTAAAGATTAAACGTTGATATCAAAATAATAATGACATAAAACTAAAAATTCGTCCTGTGTTAAAACAAAAAGGTTTTCTTGGAGTACTGATCTACTCTTAATTTTAAAAATAGTAAAAGTTCTCTACCTTTTTGGTAATTGGTCTAGGAAATAAAGGTTCTATGGTTTATCAAGATAATTGCTTGTGTTTTGTGCTGCCTTTTTAGGTCCTTGATTACTTAAGAAAACTAAACCTTCCAGGAGTTAAAATTTTTTTTCTTTCTAGTTTGTAGAAAGTACTATGTACTTTTCTGTATTTGATTTTCAAGTCTTTTAATTATCACTCTGGTTAAATGAATTACTTTCTCACAGTGACCTGTGATCCTATATTGATCTAGTGTTTTAAACTTTTTGACATTCTACAAACTCTAAAATCAAATTCTAAATTGAGTCTATTTGATCTCTCTCATTTTGTAAAAATAGAGATACTAAACTAATTAGGCTTATTTACTATATTAAATCATACGAGAAGCATTCTCAAAATAAGAAATGATGCTTAATCTTTTAATGTTATATTTGTTTGAATATGTTATTGATATGACTGTTCCAAAAATTATGTAAATTTTTAGAATCTAAGTTATCAGTCATAATTTTAGTTATTATGTTAAAATGTCATATGACACAAAATAAAACAAATTTTCTCATCAATTTCTGGTTATAATACATTCTCATTAGATTCTTAATACTGGCTATTCTAAGTCTTTGTCCATAGACATTTATTGTTTTGGTTTTTCTCTAAAAGCACTTCCAATTAGATACAGTCTAAAACTACTCATGGAAAAAACTCTGATGAGTACTATTGAATACAGGTTTCTAATAACTTTAAGATCATACCATTGGACTGGGTAAAAATATCCAAAACTCTAATGAAGAAACGGATAAATTCATGAAATTGTTAACCAAGATCAAGCAGCACAAGAATTTATTACATGAGATAATAACTAATAAAAATAATGTTTATAACTTTTTACTTAAAATTTTGTTGTTCTTTACTTTAATACTTTGTTTTCTAGATTTAAGGAAGCTTTCCTCTTAAGCTCTCTGTAGCTTATGGTAATTTGGTAAAGTATGTTTTTATAAACAAAATTCAAAATATTTACTTTTTTTCTTCTGATCCCTCCAGAGTTCAGAAACTATTCATGGGTACCTTTATGACAATATATAGCTATTTGCATAAGTTCAATAAGAATCTATTTCCTTTATAACAGGATACAATTGAAAACATTGATTATATCACTGAGGTTTTGACTAGGATGTCATATTTCAATTGTTTAAACATACTGCAGGTAAAATCTAAAGTTTACCTTGATTCAGCTGTTTAGTCTTAAGAGTTTTTAACCTATGAGATCAATAACCATTCTTGCTGGACTTATATAAATAATCAGGTCAAGTTTGCAAACAAATTAGCCTTGCTTTGATTATCTATTTTGGTAAAAATAGAGATAAGTTTTTTAAAAAGTTATAATACACCTGTTATTAGATTGTAATCCTGTTCATTGTTTTTAAAATTTTTTATTATCTATCTGTAGACTGGACTCAATCCTAAATTCTTCTAGTTTCCTCTAATATCTGGCTACACAGCAGGTCTCACTCCCTTCCACATGGTCAGTTTATTTGTTTTGTTGGTTGCCTTCAGGCCTAATTCATGGCTCAAAACCATTACACAAACTTGGGACATCACATTGCTGTAATATTTACTCTGTATTATTCTTTTTAAACATTGTGCCTGTTTCCTATCAAATTTCTATAGAAGTACAACACCTAACTGAATAATGATGGTCCAGTGCTTCAGAATAATACCTCACATACCTATGGAACCGGTAAAAATTGAACTTGACAATGAACTTGGGCAAACTTAACCTGGGAGCCCATCCTTCTAAACCTCCTTGTTGCTGAAATGTAGCCAAATTGTCTTGATATTGATTCATAATTGCTGGCTATTTCCTCTACACAGGATGAAACCAACCAGAACAGGCCATCCAGTATGAAGAGACAGTCAAACCTAACTACTAGTTAATTAATCAACAATCATTTCAGAGAAAAGATCTGGATCAAATGGGAAAATGTGAAAGTTGTCAGAATCAAAATGAAGTCAGTTGTGCCAAACCGTAACAAAATGGAGTCAGAAGGTCATAATAGAGGGGCTCTCGTACACACATGCCTATGATAAAAACTATTACAAGAATTGTCTAAAAACCACAATCTTGCACAAAGACCACTGCAATCTTACACAAAGAACACTTCCGCATTGGCATCTGCCTGGAAGTCACCTATTTAACCTTGTATTGATGCCACCCTTGTTATTAATCCTTATTGCCAATGATAATCATTTCAAAACAACTTGCGTGAGTTTCTTCACTTTGCCTTTAAAAGTTTCCCCTTGCCTCACCCTCCCTGAATATGCCTACAGCGCCTCATAGCATACAAATTCCGCATTATGCTCCCCTGTCATTTACTACCACATAAGCTCCTTTATTTTGTGAGCCACTCTCTTTGTTGTTATTTTTACCACTTTGGTAATCAGAGGTGAAGTATTATGGCAAGCGTTATGTGTGAGAGTAGAAAAAACATTTTGTTCTTTCTTCTTCTTTCTTAAAGGAGGTAAATAATAAACTAAGCAAAATGTCTGTAACATATATGAGGCTTAATATGCTACAAAACAATGAAAAGAAGAAAAGATACCATAGAAATGTGGGTAAAGGACACCAGATAATTCAAAAAGAAAAGGAATAGTAAGCGTATTTAAATATGAAACAGTTTAGTTTAAAAATGAAATGCTCGGGGGTGGAGCCAAGATGGCCGATTAGGAACAGCTCCAGTCTACACCTCCCAGCATGAGCGGCACAGAAGATGGGTGATTTCTGCATTTCCGTTTGAGGTACCGGGTTCATCTCACTAGGGAGTGCCAAACAGTGGGTGCAGGACAGTTAGTGCAGCGCACTGTGTGCGAGCTGAAGCAGGGCAAAGGATTGCCTCACTCGGGAAGCATAAAGGGTCAGGGAGTTCCCTTTCCTAGTCAAAGAAAGGGGTAACAGATGGCACCTGGAATATCAGGTCAGTCCCACCCTAATACTGCGCTTTTCCAACAGGCTTGGAAAACGGCACCCCAGGAGATTGTGCTCTGCACCTGGCTCAGAGGGTCCTATGCCCACGGAATCTCACTGATTGCTAGCACAGCAGTCTGAGATCAAACTGCAAGGCAGCAGCGAGGCTGGGGGTGGGGTGCCCGCCATTGCCCAGGCTTGCTTAGGTAAACAAAGCAGCCAGGAAGCTCTAACTGGGTGGAGCCCACCACAGCTCAAGGAGGCCTGCCTGCCTCTGTAGGCTCCACCTCTGGGGGCAGGACACAGACAAACAAAAATTCAGCAGGAACCTCTGCAGACTTAAATGTCCCTGTCTGACAGCTTTGGAGAGAGTAGTGGTTCTCCCAGCACGCAGCCAGTTATCTGAGAATGGACAGACTGCCTCCTAAAGTGGGTCCCTGACCCCTGAGCAGCCTAACTGGGAGGCACCCCCCAGTAGGGGCAGACTGACACCTCACTCGGCCAGGTACTCCTCTGAGACAAAACTTCCAGAGGCACTATCAGACAGCTGAATTTGTGGTCTTACGAAAATCCGCTGTTCTGCAGCCACTGCTGCTGACACTCAGCCAAACAGGGTCTGGAGTGGACCTCTAGCAAACTCCAACAGACCTGCAGCTGAGGGTCCTGTCTGGTAGAAGGAAAACTAACAAACAGAAAGGACATCCACACCAAAAACCCATCTGTACATCACCATCATCAAAGACCAAAAGTAGATAAAACCACAAAGATGGGGAAAAAACAGAGCAGAAAAACTGGAAACTCTAAAAAGCAGATCACCTCTCCTCCTCCAAAGGAACACAGTTCCTCACCAGCAACGGAACAAAGCTGGACGGAGAATAACTTTGATAAGTTGAGAAAAGAAGGCTTCAGACGATCAAACTACTCTGAGCTAAAGGAGGAAATTCAAAACAATAGCAAAGAAGTTAAAAACTTTGAAAAAAAATTAGACGAATGGATACCTAGAATAAACAATGGAGAGAAGGGCTTAAAGGAGCTGATGGAGCTGAAAGCCAAGTTTCAAGAACTACACGAAGACTGCAGAAGCCTCAGGAGCTGATGCGATCAACTGGAAGAAAGGGTATCAGTGATGGAAGATGAAATGAATGAAATGAAACGAGAAAGGAAGTTTAGAGAAAAAAGAATAAAAAGAAATGAACAAAGCCTCCAAGAAATTTGAGACTATGTGAAAAGACCAAATCTACATCTGATTGTTGTACCTGAAAATGACAGGGAGAATGGAACCAAGTTGGAAAACACTCTGCAAGATATTATCCAGGTGAACTTCCCCAATCGAGCAAGGCAGGCCAACATTCAGATTCAGGAAATACAGAGAACGCCACAAAGATACTTCTCGAGAAGAGCAACTCCAAGACACATAATTGTCAGATTCACCAAAGTTGAAA
>NW_026652284.1:46127473-46166333 GCF_009828535.3 Hylobates moloch | reverse complement strand
CATCAGAGTGAACAGGCAACCTACAGAATGGGAGAAAATTTTTGCAACCTACTCATCTGACAAAGGGCTAATATCCAGAATCTACAAAGAACTCAAACAAATTTACAAGAAAAAAACAAACAACTCCATCAACTAGTGGGCGAAGGACATGAACAGACACTTCTCAAAAGAAGACATTTTTGCAGCCAAAAAACACATGAAGAAATGCTCATCATCACTGGCCATCAGAGAAATGCAAATCAAAACCACAATGAGATACCACCTCACACCAGTTAGAATGGAAATCATTAAAAAGTCAGGAAACAACAGGTGCTGGAGAGGATGTGGAGAAACAGGAACACTTTTACACTGTTGGTGGAACTGTAAACTAGTTCAACCATTGTGGAAGTCAGTGTGGCGATTCCTCAGGGATCTAGAACTAGAAATACCATTTGACTCAGTCATCCCATTACTGGGTATATACCCAAAGGACTATAAATCATGCTGCTATAAAGACACATGCACACTTATGTTTGTTGTGGCACTATTCACAATAGCAAGACTTGGAACCAACCCAAATGTCCAACAATGATAGACTGGATTAAGAAAATGTGGCACATATACACCATGGAATACTATGCAGCCATAAAAAATGATGAGTTCCTGTCCTTTGTAGGGACATGGATGAAACTGGAAAACATCATTCTCAGTAAACTATCGCAAGGACAAAAAACCAAACACCGCATGTTCTCACTCATAGGTGGGAATTGAACAATGATAACTCATGGACACAGGAAGGGGAACATCACACTCCGGGGACTGTTGTGGGGTGGGGGGAGGGGGGAGGGACAGCATTAGGAGATATACCTAATGCTAAATGATGAGTTAATGGGTGCAGCAAACCAACCTGGCACATGGATACATATGTAACAAACCTGCACATTGTGCACATTTACCCTAAAACCTAAAGTATAATAATAAAAATAAATAAATAAATAAATAAAATAAAATAAAAATGAAATGCTATTGTTGCCTACTAAATAGGCAAAGATATTTCTCTTTCCAGGAGAGAAATCGGCAATGTAATTTTTAAAAAACAAAATGTTATATAGTATTCAATTTCTAGAAACTTATGCTAAAAGAATAGTTATACATATATTCAAAAATAAGCTATCAGAATGTTCTTCGCATTAAGTAACAAAATATTACAAATAACCTAAATATCAAACTGCACAATACTTGACACAAATTATAAAGCATATATACTATAGGATCTTATGAAATCATTAAAAGATTCTGGAGAAGATTATTTAGTGATTTTTTAAAATATGAATTCTATTTTATTGAGCAGAAAAGTAGATTGCCAAACAGTATAGTAAATAATTCCTTATTTAATAAAATAGATGAGAGTTTTCTAAAGTTTCTATAATAAATATTTACCAATAGTATGAAAAATATGCTTAAAATTAGGGAGAATTTATATATATATTATGTAAACAAAAAGTCTTTGTCTCTCCCTTTTCCCCCACAATAGAGACACTGATAATTTCACTTGTTGTTGGCATAAAATTTTATTTTTTTATCTCTGTATTATTTTCTGTGCTCATAAATGTTCTCTATACACATATATTATAATACAAAATATAAGTATGCTTTTAGAGGAGTCAATTATTTTAACAATTTATCAGAGTAGCTTCCTACATGAATATGAAATTAATTTTTTGTCTATATGACTTAAATTATTAAACAAGGACATGAAGCTAGCCTCTTTAAATAAATGTTCAGAAGTTAATTTTTCTCAAGCCAGCTGCCCTCTACCACAACACTACCACTTTTCATCTATCAGAAACACTCAAAAACTTAATCATCTTTACCCCAGAATCTCCCATTACACTCTGTTATGGTTTGGTTTGGCCCTCTCAAAACTCATGTTGAATTTTGATCACCAATGTGATGGTGTTAGGAGGTGGGGCCTAGTGGGAGGTGTTTGGGTCATAGCGGGAGATTTCTTATAAATGGTTTGGTGTCATTCTCATGGTAGTCAAAGAGTTCTCACTCTGGTGAAACTGGATTTGTTCTGCTAGAAATTGATTAATTTCCATGAGAAAGCCAGGATGCCCTTCAGGTTTGATCTCTTTCAAGTGTCCACTTCCCCTTGGACTTTCTGCATCATGTTATAACGCAACATAAAAGCCCTCACCAGAAGCCAGGGGCATGCTCTTGAACTTCTCAGCCTGTGGAACTGTAAAGTAAAAAAACCTCTTTTCTTTAGAAATTACTCAACCTCAACTATCCTGTTATAGCAACACAAAATAGACTAAGACATATCCTATATAAGTAGTTACCACATCCCACCCATGTCACCAATAGTGTGCCTCCCTCTTCATATCCATAGCCTGTTCTAAGCACTCATACCCTAAATTCCAGATCATCTGAATTTCCTAATAGTTGACCTTCCTAGCTTTAGGCTATACCTATCCAAATATTCTTTTATAAACATCCCTTCACTCAGGTCATTTATTTGCATTATAACATTAAAGAGCTTTCAAATTCTTCCCAGTGAAAGCTAACAGTATGCTAAACTGTTGTTTATTTCGTAAGCTCTTTTTTGTTTCAGTGCTGCACATTTTGATTTCTAAATTCCGCAATATATGCCTAGCCTTCTGGTGAAAATAATAGTCTATCTATTCACAAACTTACCATGTTCCCTTGCACTTCTGGGCTCTCTGTCAGGATACTTGTTTCACCTCCTTCCTTTCTCGCTGCTTTTCAAAGCATACCCATTTCTTCAGCCTCAGCTTGTTACAGTGTCTCCTGTCTCTTTTAACATCCGTTGTTGATTTCCTTCTTCAAATTATTTTAGTACTGAGTCTGGATCACAAAATTTAGTATATAAGATTCTTTATATTATTTGGGTTCTGTCTCAGGTATGTTACTTATGTTTCTTAAACTTGAATGCAAACTTTAATCATAGAGACTGTTTTATATTTACTTATTATTGAATATAATACCTGACACAATGGAGATCACAAAAAATATGCGAAGCATCTTCTTGACTGGTAATGAAATGCACTAGATTTAGTATAAAATAAACTTGCTAGAGTCCTGCTTTTTTCCTCCTTTCTTTCTTTCTCTCTTTTTTTTTTTTTTAAGATGGAGTCTCACTCTGTCACCAGGCTCTGCCTCCTGGGTTCAAGCGATTCTCCTGCCTCAGCCTCCTGAGTAGCTAGGACTACAGGCACACACCACCATGTCCCGCTAATTTTTTTATTTTGAGTAGAGATGGGTTTCCCCATGTTGGCCAGGATGGTCTTGATCTCTTGACCTTGTGATCCACCCACCTCAGCTTCCCAAAGTGCTGAGATTACAGGCATGAGCCACCACACCTGGCCGAGTCCTGCTTTTAAAATGTGCCCTCCTTAAATAGCAAATTCAAATCAACTTGGTTTTCAGAATCCTAGGAAACTTGGCTGCATGTCACCTGCCATGAAGCAATGGCTCAAATCCAAATGAGAAGAGTACATTTTCACGTCAGATTCTGCATTCCTCTTTATCCCACTATCTGCCATCCTTCTAAGTTATTTGAATGTTCACATCAGAGATACGTCCCATATTCTAGTGCACTGGGGGTTGACTTAATCACCTTCGAAGTCTACCTCCTACTTACCCCACCTATCCACTTCTAAGATCATACCCTAGATTGTATTATTTAGTGAAAGTTTTTTATCTTCAAAGTAATATTTCAGATATTCCTCACCACAACCTTCTATCTTTATAGCTTCCCTGTTTAACAAGTCTCACTATCTTTGTCTTTGTTCTCTTTAGGGATCCCACCCTCTAGTTTATAATTTCTCATCAAATTGCCCTACTGTATCCATTTTTCTCCTTATCTGTTACAAGATTAACTGCGTTCTCCCAAAATTCATGTGTTGAAGTTCTAAACCCCAGTACTTCAAAATGTGACTGCACTTGGAAATGGGCATTTAAAGATGTGGTTGTTAATGAAGCCATTAGGAAGGACCCTAATCCAAGCTGCTTGGTGTCTTCATAATGGGGGAAATTTGGATACAACAGGAAACACCAGGAATGTGTGCACAAAGGGGAGACCCTGTGAGGACACAGGGGAAAGGCAGCCATCTGAAAACCAAGGAGAGAGGCCTTAGAAGCAACCAGCATTGCCCACATCTATACCTAGGACTTCCAGCCTCCAAAACAGTGATAAAATAAATTTCTGTTACCTAGTCTGTGGTATTTTGTTATGGCAGCCAAAGCAAAAGAATGCCCATCTTGGATCTATCATTTCACCTTACTTTCTGCCAATATGCTCTACTCCCTTGGCCCTTTATCCTTTAGTGCCCAGCTAAACCCTACAAATATTTCATAGTGCAAGCCAAAATATGCCTGGCAAATTACATACTGATTCTGGGACTCTCAGCTTTGCCTGGAAAGGAGTACTTGTTCCAGGAATGGCTGGACAGAGCAGGAATTGTGTTCCCAGAGAAGTACTCCCATCCCCCTGCTGCTCATCCTTTATGCAGGGACTTTGAGATCACCCAATCAATTAACAACATAGGGAGCTCTCGTGGTTGTGAAAGTGCCATTGATAGTAGATCTGGCAGCTGGTTTGCAATTGCTCAGGAGAACCTCATGCTACTGCTGATAGCACCTGAAAGACTGCAGTAAGTTGAAATTCTACAGAGTCCCTCCCAAGTAGGGTTGAGAGTGGCTCTAGTCTCAGTTACCTTGTTGCCAGGCAACCCAAGTGACTCAACAGACAATTTGGTTTTATCTCTTTTTTGCTTTCACTGCAAATGGCTAGCAAATCTTCATTCTTGGATGAATACATGCATCTTCTCCATGACTGCAGTAGACATCTGAATTCTGTTGTAGAAAAAAAGAAAAGAAAGGAAGAAAAGGGTGTAGCCTAGAGTTAGGAATGTCACCCATTAGGCAACGCAGGTGATCCAGAATTGAGGCTATAAAGGCTTAGAATAAGGCAGTGGCAGTAGAAATGGACAGGGAGGCAGGCACACTATGGGTGACATAGGTGGGATATGGTAATTGATTACATAGGGTATGTCTTAGTCCATTTTGTATTGCTATAACACAACTGTACAAATCAATATTTATCATAAATTCTCAGATGTCAATCTGCATGGAGATGTTGGCAGTGACTACAAAGCCCATTAGGATTCCTAGTCCTCTCATATTCACCATTGGCATATGCCCCTTATCTAATGGACAAAAATAGGAAGCATAGAATAAAAAGTAACAGTGCTCTGCACAAGCAGATGGCACATAGTCTCTCCTCCTTTCCCCTCCTTATATCTGAAGTGAGCCTCCTCCTGTCAAAGCCCCTCCACCTGGCACTATCCACTTTCCTCTCAGTTACAGTGACTTCAAGTGCTCTATCAAGTTCTTCTAACCTCTTCAAATTAGTGATTAAATATGCTCAGGTGTTTTCCATGTAAAACAAGTGCCAAGAATTTAAGCTTTATTATCAAGGCTTCTGCTGAGCTTCAGAGTGGGAAATGGGACTAAAGTACATTAAACACCACAAAGTTTGCTGTTGTTGGCAAGATTTAGCTTTTTTCTTGAATAAGCATTCCCTGGGTTGCTGCAAGCATTTGATTATTTCCAGAGTCCCAAAAATGTTGATTCTTAACACTTTTTGCCAGTTTTTTTATGGCTT
Organism: Hylobates moloch; assembly: GCF_009828535.3. Classification (NCBI taxonomy): domain Eukaryota; kingdom Metazoa; phylum Chordata; class Mammalia; order Primates; family Hylobatidae; genus Hylobates; species Hylobates moloch. The sequence goes on along the minus strand of NW_026652284.1, from coordinate 46,160,662 downwards.
GTATGGAAAGTGGAATTTCAGATTTCCTCCTTCACCATTTTTGTTGACATAACCTTCCTTTGTGCCTGAGCCCTTCCATCTACCATCCAAACTCTGTCCCCTTCAATCATAATTTGATTATTTGAGACACCATTGTAAGGAATATGGCTGTACTTTTGGTCAAAGATAGGCCAAGGTAAACATCCAGAGTGACTCAGTGAGTTTAGAGCGCAGGTGTATAACTCCATTTGTTATCATAGCCAAGTAGACATAACACAGGGAAGCTCACCACCATAGCCATAACATAGGGAAGGCTCATCACCTCTAAGCCAGTATTGCCTGTAAAAGGTATAATTGCCCTGTTGACACTGTACAGGCACTGGCGCCCAGAGAAAGAGAGAGTCAGAGCTGTCCATCTTTGCAGACAGACAGAGGGGAGACAGAACACAGCTCAGTTCGCTCATGCCCAGAGAGTTAAGCTGCTGACCTTGAAGGCGGGGGAGAGCCAGCTGTCCGGCTGTATGTGGGAGCTGCTTGCTCAAGCAGCCAAGACAGGGCAGACAGTGTGAGAAAGCTGTTGATGAGAGTCGCTGCTGATGAATAAAATCATCTTTCACCTGCCTACAGCCCCTGAGTTCTTTCTGCTCATCCACCCACTCCCTTCGGACCTCAACATGACATTTGGCGTAGTCGTGAGCTTGACAACTAGCGTAGTTGGCAGGATGAGGCAAGTGGGTCTTTAGCCTTTGGGGATCCCGGGGTTGGCTTTGTGGCGGCAGCATGGGCTGGGATACCCGGTGGCAGCAGTGCTGCTTGGATGAGCCCCAGTGGAAACATGGGAACCAGAGGACAGGTCTCCTTCGAGTGTGGAGAAAGCACTGAAGCAGCTGGAAGCTCCCAGCACAAAGAACGTACCTTTGCCAGCAGAGTCGGATGGGCATTTCTAACTGCACTGCAGAAAGTACATGCTCAGTGCCACAAGTAAGGGACCTTCCTGCGCAAGCCGCATGCCTGGGGGCTCAAGTGCACAGCTTTGAGCAGGACCTGGGGGTGAGAGACCTCCAGGCGCAAGCAGGGTACTTGGAGGCCCAGATAAACAGCCTGAAACAGGAGTTAGCAACAGCTGTTAGTGCGACCTCGAGCCCGTCCTTCAGGCAAGACACTCCCTTCAGGTCTGACCCTGAGGAGGAGGCTTCTCCGCTGCAGGCTCCTCCTGTGATCCGTCAGAAGGCAGAACATAAGCAGCTGATGGGACCCTAGGGGAGAGCCCAGGGAGCCGTCCACAGTGGTGGAACACACCTCTTATTATGCCCATAACCCCAATGAGTTGTGGGAATTAGGTAAATAGTGCCGACAGCGTCTGAGGGAGCTGATAGCATTTTTTGTTCCGCTTCTGAGATGGAGAAGCTGACTTCTATCACAACTCACCCCTCCTTTCATCAGCAGCTGCAGCTGTGCCAACGGTTGGCAAAAGAGCAAGGTGGCCACACATTAATCAAGTGGCTAATGACAGTCATATGGACTGTTTTCAATGATGCCAGAGAGATACTAGAAACTGTGAGTAAATGGCAATCATATACTAATTTGGTGCAGATACTCTTGGAGATAGGTATGCGGCAGGCTATGTTTGGTCTGATTACCATGGGGCCAGATGATGAACGCTTTACCTCCCACATGAGGGATCTTGTGCTGAGTTCAGCACCCCGAACCCTTATGGCTTTCTAGACGCTGTTCTCACCCGTATGTGGGGTGCCGCATACAGGAAGTGACTACGGCTCTGGCAGCCCTCAGGGAGGCAGAAGGCCATTCGCAGGAACGGGGAATCTGCACCGTAAGGAAGGAGAAAATGCCTCATCCGCAGTTAACCACCCCACGAGATAAAAAGGGGCTCCAGGAGGTGACCTGCATGCAGATGTGGATTGATTTACTTGCTGCTGGGGTTGCTCAGGAGAAAATTGACGGGCAACCCAATGGAATGTTGTTGGCTCTGTGAAGGCAATTGTCCCGGGAGCAGCAATTCCAGAAAATGCCTCAGGTGTGGGGGGCAAAACAATGTTGTTCAACCTAATCCCTCCCAGACGCTGCAACTCAAGGACTATTTGTAGACAGGCAGAGATACAGAGCCTTTCTTGTTTGATTAGGGAACTGGCCGAGGTCCCCAGCTTGGCAGGGGGAACCAGACAACCAGAGGCTATATGTGGAGCTGGCAATCCGCTGGTCCCCCACTAATGTACAGCGGGTCCTAGCACTGGTAGATACTGGTGCAGACTGCAGTCTAGTTTATGGGAACCCAGATAAATTTCTAGGCAAAGCTGCATTTATGGACGGTTATGGGAGCCAGTCGGTGAAGGTGAAGCCTGTGTCTCTACATCTTGGCACTGGCCGCTTGGCTCCCCACCTGTACACTGTGTATGTTTCTCCTATACCTGAATATATTCTGGGGGTGGACGTTTTGCATGGTCTGGGCTTGCATACCACGGCCAGAGAATTCAGATTCTGAGTCCATGCAGTGAAGCCGGTACTGGGTGGACATACACTTCACCAGCCCCAAGTTCTGCCACAACCCTGACAGGTTACTTCCACTCATCAATACCATTTGCCAGGGGGGAATACAGAGGTAACTGAGACGATTAAGAAGTTAGAGGAGATGCAAATAGTGTGTGGCATCCATAGCTCCTACCACTTTCCATTATGGCCAGTCAGAAAGCCTGATGGGATTTGGCAGATAACAGTGGATTATCGGAAACTGAATAAAGTAATACCCCTTCTGCATGTATCTGTACCTTCCATCATGGATTTGATGAACTTCTTGACAACAGAACTGAGACAATGCCACTATGTGGCGGAATTGACCAATGCATTCCTCTCAGTCAACATTGCTCCAGAGAGCCAGGAACAGTTTGCTTTCATGGGAGGGCGACAATGGACTTTCACAGTGTTGCTGCAGGGCAACTTGCCCTGGAACATGCATCTAGCTTCTGTGCAGAACTGGACATGGCTAGAGACTTGGTGTTCAATGGACAATGCAATGGGTGGGCTTTGGATAGGGGGGCGTCCCAAAACCCATGGCAAGCCTGCCCCTGGCTGACTTATAGTGTCCATGATGGATGGGGCTGGCTAACGGGAAAACACGTGGTGCCCCCATTGCAGGTGCCATGATGTATAGAGGAGCACTGGGGTAAAGTCACTGAGAGATGGTTGCTGAGGTTTGTGCAAACATAACACATGCCACGACACCAAGGGTGTGGTGGAATAAGTGGCCTTACCAAGGCTGGACCTTCATGGACTTTATGCCCTCAGGGAGTTTATGGGTCTGTGGGGACACAGGATGGCCATATCTACCAGCCAATTGGACTGGACGTTGTACCTGGGGGTGGCTTCCTGTGCCTGCCACTGTGTTTCCCACATTGCCTAGTCGTCCACCTAACTGGAAGGTGCTATGTTCCTGGTTTTTACAAGTTCAGTGAGCCCCCTGACGACTCTACCCCTAAGCGATATCTATCCCTAGAGCAGGTGTCGCTACTGTAGAAATGCAAGTTACAGCCCTTGCAGAGCACACAGTTTGGGCCCTGAATTACACCCGAGTTGCTCTCCTTTTTGTTAACTGATGAAGTCAATCAGATCGGGAAGGTGGTGCTGCAAAACCGGATGGCCTTAGACGTGGTCAGAGCTGCCCAATGTGGCACCTGTGCCCTTGTAGAGACACAATGTTGTACATTTATTCCTGACAACAACGAGAACATAACAGCAGCCTTATAAGGGGTGTCACAGGATATTAAGGTGATTGAGCACCTTACTGATGCCCCCCTGCAGAGATGGTGGGCTTCTCTAGGCTCTGGCCTATGTTGGGCTCTAATAATCACAGGTAGCATAACAGGAACATTAGTGGTAGTCTGTTGTTCCCTGTATTGTTGCTGTGGCCTATGGGTCCAAGGTGCTGCCCTATGTGCGTTGGGTCCCCACTAAGGACTCCCTCAGCCTAGGGGATAGAATGTAAGGCCTGTGTGCCAAAACCTGTTTATCAAGCCTATGTGCCCCAAACTTATGTATAAAGCCCATGCCTGTGTATATTGAGTCTATGTACCCAAAGTTTATGTGTATAACCTGTGTATCTAGCCCTATGTCTCCCTCAGCCCAGGGGGTGGAGTGTAAGGAACATGGCTGTGCTTTGGTCAAGGATAGGCTGAGGTAAACATCCAGAGTGACTCAATGAGTTTAGAGCGCAGGTGTACAACTCCACTTGTTATCACAGCCATGTAGACATAACACAGAGAAGCTCACCACCATAACCGTAACATAGGGAAGTCTCATCACCTGGCTCTAAGCCACTATTGTCTGTGTAAGGTATAATTGCCCTGTTGACACTGTATAGGCGCTGGCACCCAGAGAAAGAGAGAGTGAGTCAGAGCTGTCTGTCTTTGCAGATGGACCGAGGGCAGCCAGAACATAGCTTAGCTCGCTCACGCCCAGAGAGAGAAAGAGTTAAACTGCTGACCCTGAAAGCAGAGGAGAGCCAGCTGCGTAGCTGTATGTGGGAGCCACTGGCCCAAGCAACCAAGACAGGGCAGACAGTGTGAGAAAGCTGTTGATGACAGTTGCTGCTGAATAAAATCATCTTTCACCTGCCTATGGGCCCCTGAGTTCTTTTTTCTCATCCACCCACTCCCTTCGGACCTCAACATGACATTTGGCGTAGTCGTGAACCTGACAACTGTTCACATTCACTGTCACCCTTGCTTACCTCTCTCTCCATCCTCAAGCCTCTGCCATCTGGCTCCCACTCTCACCACTCCACTGAAACTTCTCTTCCTAAAGTCACCAATGACCTCATGTCCAAAATACATCACTTGACCATTTTCTAGTTTTAAAAACACTCTTTATTTTGTGCTTCTGTGATGCCACTCTCCAAATACTCAGCTCTTAACGCATAGTAGTCCCTAGCACATAGTACGGCCTCAAAAATATGTGTTGAATGAATGAATAAAAGAATGGCTTCACTTATCTTTTTGTCACTCTCACTCTGCTGTAGATGCCGCTTTCTTGGTCCATCTCTTTGCCGCCTGTGGGCGCTCCTCAAGATGTAGCGACAGGCAATCTTCTCTTCTTATTTTACACTGTATATCTAGATGCCCTTACCCATTTGCAAGGCTTCATTTGTCCCCTGTGGGCAAACTCAAGACATCAAAACCTAAATCATGGAATGAGTAGATGGAGCCTAGAGGATTTTAAGAGCAGTAAAACTACTCTGCATGATACTACAAGGGTAGATACATGTTATTATAAACATACCCAAATCCATAGCATGTACAAAATCAAGACTGAACCCTAATATAAACCATAAACCTTGGGTGATGCTGATGTGTCAGTGCAAGTTCATCGATTGTAACAAATGCACTAGTCTGGTGGGGTATGTTGAGGGAAGGTGAGGCATGTGCAGGCTCTATAAAATTTTATATTAAGAGAAATGCAATGATTCAAAATTATGTTAGTAACTTTCACTAAAATATTGCATACTGACATTATATCTCTTGAAGATATATTTCTCTGTCAATTTTTATATTCTATACAATCTATGGCCAGATTGTATTGTTTAAAATGGAAAAACATATATGTTCTGCCTTCTTAACTGCCAGCTTGTTATATAAGACGTTTATTTTTCAGGAAAAAAAATCTCAAATGTGCTCTAGCAGTTACCTAGGAGACAAGAAAGGACAGGACGTGATTTGGACATATCTGCAAATCTAACCCCCAAAACTCTAACATTTAATACCTAAATAATTAGATGATGTATGCTACTATCCTTTCTCTAAGTTCATTTCACATTTAAGAATCAGGTTTTTATTAAGATTTTAGAAGCTTCTGATCACCTTGTTTGGGCAGATTTAAAAAAATAAAATGAAAAAAGTATCAGTGGCCTCTTAATAAATTAACTGACAAAAAATGAAGCAGGAAAATACTACACAAAACAAAATGTTAATATCTTTGCTGGGATTGAATAAGATTTCATTAGAAATCCACTTTACATATTCTTTACCTTCAAAGGTCATCCTATTGAATTCAAAAATTCTCTTGAAGTATCTTTTCCAGTCCTAACTTGACAGAGAAAGAAATACAATCCCTGTGTAATGATAGAACATAAACCTCAAAGACTGCCTTTGCTTTTATCTAAGTAACATGGACTGGCAAGTACGAGAAAGGACTAAGAACAACAGGAGTTGAAGTATCCTAATTATCTGGGGGGTATAGGTCTACCTAAACACACCTGTGCTCTTCCTCTCATCTAACCTTATCTAAGTCACTTACATGAGGACAGAAAATGAAGCCAAGTCATCGCACTTCTCAAAGAATCCAAGAAGAATTATTGGAAAGGAACTCCAACAGACCACCAAATCTAGTTTCTACTATCCGGCCACTACAGGACATGGCCAGGGAGTCTCTCTTTTTAGAATTCTCCAGAGAGAAATACCCATCAACTTCCCTCAGAAACTACCAGTTTCCTGAGTCACCTGTAACAAATTATGACACAGGTAGGAGCTTAAAACAACAGAGATTTATTCTCATAGTTTTTGAGGCCAGAAACCCAAAACCCAGGTGTCATCAGGACCATGCTCCCTCTGGAGGCTCTGCAGAAAAATTCCTTGTCAAGCTTCCATAGCGGTGGACACAACACTCCAATCTCTGGCTCCTGCTCATGCTGCCTCCTCTGCCTCTGTGCATGTCATCTCCCTCCGCATCTCTCACAGATGCTTGTGATTGGATTTAGGGTCCCCCAAATAATCTAGGATAATCTCCCCATCTCAAAATTCTTAATCACATCTGCAAAGACCCTTTCTGCCATATAAGGTAATACGTACAGGTTCCAGGAATTTGAATGTGGATATCTTTCAGGAGGAATGATTATTCAGCCTACCACAGAAACCCATGAAGTTTGTTACACTCAACCCATATAAACTTTTGGATGAGTTTGAGACAACCTGATTTAGTAGTCAGATGGTTTATTTATTCATTCATTCAGTTAACTGATATCTAGCCTGCACTAACTGTGCCAGATGTGCTAGGCCTGGGAATACAGCTGTGAAACAGACAAACATGGTCGTGGTTTGCGCAGAAAGTGAATTTGAACTCAAACACTTGCAATGTCATGGAAGTCACAAATGGCAGATCCATGGTGAAGGGTCTATTCATGATTGGGAAATGAAGTAATGTGGCTTTTTTTTGAAATAATATGTCATATTACTTCATTTCCCAATGAAGTAATCCCCATTTTCCCAATCAAAAATTCCACTGCTATTGAGGATGCCCAGAGGAAGGACTGGAAATGCCCAAGCAAGACAGGTAGGCAAAGAGCTCCCATGCAATGTCAAAGGCACATCCATACACCCCCAGCTGGATTTCTTGCTGTCATTCCACACCATATCTCACTAGAATATCATGCAGGGGAGAAGCTTAGGGCTAGGAGCTAGAAAAAACTGTCAGGGTCTCTCATCTTGCAGGCATCAGATCCTCTGCCTCATAGCCTGTATTTCGATAGGTTTCATTATTTTTTCAGGTATGGTGAAGCCAACAGATCAGGGGACAACTACCATTGAAAAGATTGTGCATTGAACTCACAGATCCCAAGAGAGGGAGCGTGCATCACAACACAGGGCCACATGGGGACTCCCCAGGGTCGCTGAGAAGGTGGGAGAAGAGGTCACTGTGGGCAAGAGCCTTTATTATGGTTTCCAAGGGAAGCAACAGGAGGCAGGGCAAACAAGCTCAGGATGGGCTAGTTTAAATAATTCCAGAGGCTATCTGGTATCTGGTAGGGTGATAAGGGCATGGGGATGGTGGTTCAGAGTGTGAGAGTCAGATAACGGAAGTGGTTGGGGGTGCAGACTCTGGATTAGGTGGTTTGCCTTAGAAAAGCACACCTCAGGAGAAGGACTCCTCTTGATGTGGCGGGTGGTGATGAGGGAGGCGGGAGGCCAAGACAAGGTGACTCAGGCTGTCCAGAACAAGGCGTCGGGTATCATCACAGAGGCAGATATTAAAGTATCAAGTTTATAGGCACTACAAACATGGTTAAACACCACACCTATCATTTCAAAGGACCATGACATATATTCCTGAGAGGGCTTCAGCAATGTTAACTGCTATACAAATTCACAATATGTGTGGTTGTAAGAAGGACAAGTACCCTGCTGGCCTGAGTGCAGATGGTCCCACGTCCATGTTTCCTTCTGAAATCGGAAGGGAGGCAGCCTATGTCCTCACCATCGCATGATCTGCTTCTGGTCAATGTGCTCCCACTTTGTCAAAGTTGTCTTGGTAACAATATTTCACCATCTCATGCGCTAACATTTAAATGATTATTTTACATAATTTCAACATTTATTTTAGATTCTGGGGGTACATGTGCAGATTTGTTACATGGGTATATGGCATGATGCTGAAGTTTGGGGGTACAGATCCTGTCACCCAGGTACTGAGCAAAGTACCCAATAGTTAGTGTTTCAATGCATTCCCCCTCCCTCCTTCCCTGCTGTAGGAGTCCCCAGTATCTGCTGTTGCCAGCTTTATGTCCATGAGCACCCAGTTAGAACACGCAGCACTTTTCTGTTTCTGTGTTAGTTAGCTTAGGATTAATTATATATAAACCCCCCAAGTAATGACATCTTATTTGACTGATTACATGGCTTTTTTTTTTTTAGTGTTTTTTGTTTTTGTTTTTTGTTTTTTTTTTTTTTTTGAGAAGGAGTCTCGCTCTGTGGCCCAGGATGGAGTGCAGTGGCATGATCTCGTCTCACTGCAAGCTCCACCTCCTGGGTTCATGCCATTCTCCTGCCTCAGCCTCCCAAGTAGCTGGGACTACAGGCGCCTGCCACCACACCCAGCTGATGTTTTGTATTTCTTTTAGTAGAGATGGGGTTTCACCATGTTAGCCAGGATGGTCTCAATCTCCTGACCTTGTCATCTGCCTGCCTTGGCGTCCCAAAGTGCTGGGATTACAGGCGTGAGCCACCACGCCCAGCCATGGCTTTTGTTTTTAATGACGATTTGGTTTGGGGTATATTGTGAACAATATCCGTGCTCCCCTTCGTTCCAAGTTGACACAGTGCCAATGTGCACAACTCATTCCTCTTCTCTGCTAATTTGTCCTTTGGGTAATAGTGCTGTTTTTTAAGATGGTGACGTAATTCAAAAGAAGACCCTCTCCCTGGTCTGCAGAGATAAAATAAGAAAGTGATCTGCAGCCCTGGATAATGCCAAGGAGAATATTTTTTAACATTGTTTAAAGTCCTGCTGCTGTGAAATGTCTCATGAACAGCATGATGTGAAAACTGACATCTGTCAACCCTTGGAAAGCTGACCCTGTGGAGCTCCCTTTACAGCCCAGCTGGCAGGTGTTAGAAAGGATAAATGGCATACAAAGAGAGCCTCCTCTTCAACAGAGACAGAAACATACTTTCCATTCCAACCACAGAAACATCAACCCTAATTTCTAAAGTGAAACAGCTCCAGCAAAACTCTAAACCGCTAAAGAAGGTATTATCCAATTTCCAATTGCTAGTCTCCAACCCCAGCTACTTACCACCCAGTTATACACATTCTTACACAATGAAGCATAGAACATGAGAGCTAGGAAAGTCTTCAGTGTTCTCCAGTGTGGATGTAATTACTTCTTCATCTGAGACAAGATCACTAAACCTAGAAAATAAGAACTGGGGCCAGGCACAGTGGCTGACACCTGTAATCCCAGTACTCTGGGAGGCCGAGGCTGGTGGATCACCTGAGGTCAGGAGTTCCAGACCAGCCTGACCAATATGGTGAAACCCCATTTCTACTAAAAATACAAAAATTAGCTGGGCATGGTGGTGCACACCTGTAGTCCCAGCAACTCAGGAGGCTGAGACAGAAGAATTGCTTGAACCCAGGAAGTGGAGATTGCAGGGAGCCGAGATTGCGCCATTGCACTCCAGCCTGGGTGACAGAGCAAGACTCCATCTCAGAAAAAAAAAAAGAAAGAAAGAAAGAAAAGAAAACTGACTTGGATAAAGTCATATAGCTAGATAAAGCTTAAGATGAGAACAGACTTACAAATGGTAGTCACTTTCGTCCTATACAGACTTGAATTTACCCATAACATATTCAGAATATTTTATGTTCTACTTTTGCTGTGATCTGCAGCTCTTAATTTGTCATTTGTATACAAATCATTTATTTATAGTAAAAGGTTGTCTAGTTTAGACTATTTTTTTAGAAGCAGGAAAATTTTCAATATCACTCAATTTTCTCAGCATCCAATATTGTTCTCCTTAATGCACGTTTTTAATGATATCTTACTCAACCAATTCTATCCTGCTGCATTTGAATATAAGCCCATTTTAGGAGGAACAGCAAATTGAGAGAATTTAGGAAGAAACAGGAAGCTATACTTAATCTCCAGTTCTAGAATATATCTTGGTAAGAGTTTGGTTTAGTACTAGAAGTCAGCATTCATCCTTTAATCAAAACTATAGCAATCTATAGTTTTGACTTCAGATGGTAAGGCAGTTTCAGTAAAGCCCTGGAGCTGAGTGACAGGGCTGACCTGGGGACAGGGAGTGACCCTGCTCTTCTCCACCAGTGACTGGAATGCTGTGTCTGATTCGAGGGTCACACTCACAGAGTGGCGCTGATGGACAGGCAGGAGTGGACTGACGGGGAGGAGGCTGGCGTCCAGCGCAGGAAGGCCTAGAGGAGGGAGGAGGGGCTGAGCTGGCTCTGCTGTTCACTGCAAACTTGAACAAGTCAGCCACCTCCCTGGGCCAGGGTCCTCATAGATTAAGTTAAGATGTTGTAACTGGATGGATAAATGCACAAGAAAATCACAATAATAATAATTGGATGGGTGAAATAATGTCTATGACACTGCAGGAATAGACTCTTGGCAGGGCCTGCTGAAACAGATGACCTCCCCAGCCACAAAGTCTCAGCAAGACCGTGGGCTGCTTTCTGGTCTTCATTTGTCCCCTGGGCACCTATCAGAGCCCCCACTACACCCACGTGGAAAAACAAGCCATAGGCACAAACCTCCCGGAGGCCTCCACTGTAGGGAGAATCCTGATGATGTGCCTCTTGTACCTGGACCACAACTTGATCCAAAGGACCACCATCCCCACGGGGGGGTCCTTTGGCAAGCCTGCAGCCCTGCCATCATCTGGAACATCCCAGGCCAATCCCTGCTTTATCCAGACATTCCCTGAGTTTCCTGTCCTTGTTATTTAAAAAAATGCACATCTTCCACCGTCTTCTGCCATCTTCCTGACACATCATGGTTCTGTGGCAGTGACCACATGATACCTGCATCCTCCAGGTCTCTAGGAGTCTATGGGTCCCATTGGGTCCCCTACGAGTCCATTGGGGAAAGAAGAGAGAAGGTTCAATATGCAACACTATAGCAAGCTACATCGATTTCATATGTAAAGAAAATTAACCTCTTATGAGAATAAAAAGTGACTCAGTTTAAGAAAACCATTTCAAGCCTTCAGACAAGTTCACTCAGAAGTAAATTGTTCTGCATTGCCACAGAATCTGCAGCAGAGGCTGATGAACTCCTGGGGGTGAGACTGGAGGAAGGAAGAAGCATTGGTTGGGAGAGAATGAGGAGGAGAGGGGCCAGAGACATCCAGATAGCTTCCACATATTTGAGTCTTGGAGTCTGTTAGAAAAAAATGAAAAGGAAAGAAAGAAAAAGAAAGCCAATAATTAACCATAAAAACGAGCCAATAGCCACCAAGGAGAAAGCAAAGTTTGCCAAGAGAGCCAGCTGAATAGATTGTATATATCTGCTTGTCGCCAGCTTTTGGGAGCAGGAGTGGTGACACAGAGCAGCCTGGAACTGCAAAGTGTGTCCCCACCAAAAGGAGAACTGACTGCCAGCAGCTTCTCATGTCCTCTTTGCCAAGAACATTGCCAAGGTCAGGGCTCAGCAATCTTTCCACTTAAAAAATTTTAGTATGCCATGTTTTTGCCAAGCCAGCGTCTCTTTCCATGAAAACCCAAAAGAATGAAGTTGGCAGCACAAAACCCTGGGCCTGGACTGGCCCACCAGCCACTGGTTTGGGTTTTTGTTAGAGAAACAATTAGTGACTTTTACGCTTGGACCTGGAGAATCCTCAACACATTCGTTTAGGTTAACAAGCTGCACACATCAGCAGTGTGCATGCTGGAGTGAGACTAGCCTGGAGCAGATGCATGGGAACCAGTCCTCCCGCCCACACAGAAGGAAGGCCGGGTTGTGGGTATTTGCCACTTACCAGCCCACAACCGCCCTCCACCCACCTAGTGCCGAAAGCAGTGGAGTTTTGTGGCTGAGACCAGGCTCTGGATTCATGCATTCTGCAAATAGCTATGCAGCCCCAGTGTGTGTCAGAGGCTGCGCTAAGCCATGAGATTCCAGTGGGGAACAATATGCATGGCTTCATCCCAGTGAGTTAGGGAGACAAACACTTAAAACCAATCACAGGGCTGTACTCAAGGGTTGCAAGCTGCCGTGAGTGTTACAAAGGACGCACCTACAAGAGCTGCAAGGGACTTGAACATGAAAGGAGGTGAGCTGCTGAGGGAGGAAAGGAGGGAGGAGGGAAACTGTCAAAGGGGAGGTGCTACCACCCCTCTGCAGAGCCTTGGAAGCTTCCTTTCCTCCTGGAACAAGAACAAGAACAGCATGTGCTTCCCGTGGTGTGGCCCCAAGCTTCAGGCATGGCACTACATGGACACTGAGCACCTGCCTTCTGAGAGCGCCAGGGGTGGGTTAGCACCAGGAAGTGCCCTTCCAACTCCAAGATCTAATGCATCAATATACAAAAATGTTTCTTCACTTTGCATACTTAATAGGCAAATCACTCTCAGCTATAAGATGCACTGAAGTCTTTAAAGAAAACAAAACCTAAATAATAAAAAAAAAAAACCTTGAAACTAAAATGCTGTTTATTTCCCTCTATCATTATGGTAAGTCAAGTAGAATGGCAGGAAGCTTGAAAATGGTAACCTAGAAGCAGCCCAGGACAGTGAGACAGGGCATGGGCCTGGGCTTGATTTGGCCACTGGGTCTCCTGGTACCTCGGCAAGTGCCTTTGCCCTGCAGACCCTCACCTTCCTCTCCAGGCAAAGACAGCTGAAGGAGATGTTCTCCGGGCCTCCGTGAGGTACTTCTCAGGCTTCTCTTTCTGAGACACGGTTTCCTCCTCAGTAAAATGGAGATAGGCCCCATGCCTTGCTCCCGGGGCTGCTGTGGGGATTAAGTCTGGGGACCCATCGTGCCCTGTGACAGTACAGTTAATGCCGATAACGACGGTGAGCTGAGAGCAGTGCTGCGACCCCACGCCAAGGACCTTCGAGACAGCAGGAGTGTGAGGTGCACAGGAATACACCTGGAGTGGGTGGATGCCCGTTCCTACAGGGCCAGCCCTGCCCAGAAGCCTGCTCCTTGGGCCTCAGTGCCCAACTTAATAGAGGGAGTAAAAATCAGCCCTGTGCATGGCAAAGTAAATCAAGTGTAGTTTATCATAAGGGTAAAATGCAGACATACATATGTAGAGGCACCTAAACCAAAATAATAATAAAGGACATGATATAAAAACAAGAAAAGAAAAAACAGGCCAGGTGTGGTGGCTTCGTCTGTAATCCCAATACTTTGGGAGGCTGAGGCAGGTGGATCAGTTGAGGCCAGGAGTTCAAGGCCAGCCTGGCCAACATGACAAAATCCTATCTCTACTAAAAATACAAAAATTATCCAGGCATGCACCTGTAATCCCAGCTACTTGGGAGGCTGAGGCAGAAGAATCACTTGAACCTGCGAGGGGGAGGGTGCCGTGAGCCAAGATTGCACCATTGCACTTCAGCCTGGGTGACAGAGTCGGACTCTGTCTCAAAAAAAAAAGAAAAAGAAAAGAAGAAATGCACACAAGTACCAGGCTTTTTTTTTCTCAGAAATTCAGGTTGGAATCCTATCCTCTGGCTAAAACGTGAACTAGACAGCCCTCCAGACTCTAGCGCTCCCTTCACCAAGGCCCGTCTGCTCCTGGCTCTTGCTTGGGGTGATTTCTGCTTTTTATAAGCCCGCCCTCTGTACACACTATCAGTTCCTCCTCCTGGAAGCCCTCCTTGGTTCTCCCAGGCAGAGGGTATTACTTGCTTCTTTGCTCAGGGCACTTTGCTCCTATCTGTCTTACAGAAATTGACTATGATTACTTGTTGATACTTCTGTTCAATGTGCTAGAACTTTGCAAAGGTGTGCTGAATAAATAATAAATACTATTTGTTATGGGTTGAGTTGTGTCCCCACAAATCTATATGTTGAATCCTAACCCCCAGGACCTCAGCATGTGACCTCATTTGGAATAGATATAATTAAATTAAGACAACGTCACTAAGGTGAGCCCTAATCCAATATGACCAGTGTCCTTATAAAAAGGGTAACTCAAACACAGCTACACTCATGGGAAGAACCCCATGTGAAAACGAAGACAGAGATTGGGGCGCTAGACCTCTACAAGCCAAGGAACATCAAAGCTGTTCAACAAACCACCAGTGGCTAATGTGTGCTGCTCATTAGCCTAAACAGGAGAGGCATGGAAGAGAGTCTCCCCCAGAGCCTCAGAAGGACCCAACCCTGCCAACACCTTGATTGCTGGCATCCAGCCTCCAGCACTGGGAAGCAATACGCTTCTGTGGTTTAAGCCATCCAGTTTGTGGTACTTTGTTATGACAGCCCCAGAAAACCAATACACTTAATAAGCAACCTGGATCAGTATGGGTGTCTTAAGGGCTCTTTTGTTCCAACTCACAAATGACAAAAGATAAATTCTAAAAGATTTTTTTAAGACTTTCAGGCTCTACCCATGCAATAATTTTTACTCCAAATATCTAGGGAAAGACTCGTGCATGGCAAATGTGCCATTTGCATAAGTACATATTTTTATAAGAACGTGAACACTGGTTGCAAGAATGCATCCGTACGTCCACAGCATACATGAGGCATCTCAGAACAGGAAAAGCAAGGAGCCAGGAGTCAAATGGCTCAGGCTGGTTCTGCAAAGATGTCCCTGAGAGCTTGCTGGTCATCACTGGGGCACTTCCACCTGGGTCTCCATGTAGCTTCTCCACATAGCATGGTGCCCACAGTATATCACTCTACTCTAAGAGAGAGGTACTGTAGGGCCTTTTATGACCTAGTCTCAGGAGGCACCTGACATCACCTCCACTATATTCTAATAGTCAACGTGGTGGAGATGATAGCCCAGATTCAACACTCTGCCCTGCCTGAGAAGACTCAGCCTCAGCTTCCAAAAATGGAAGGTGTTGATTGATTGTGGCCATTTCAGAGAATGTCTGACACACACTGTCATCCTGTTTCCTTCCCTATTGATAGGGGAAACTTTGAGAATTAGATAAATTAACAAAAAGGAAGTTCATTACTAAGTATTGCTAAAGACAATGTTGTGCTTTCTCCTGTGGTGTCTATTGCTCCTCAGTGTCATTTGTGCTTTCTCCACATCCCTCCGGCTTAGTGATTGCTTCTCCTCCCTCCT
The DNA here is from genome assembly GCF_009828535.3 of Hylobates moloch. Taxonomy (NCBI): domain Eukaryota; kingdom Metazoa; phylum Chordata; class Mammalia; order Primates; family Hylobatidae; genus Hylobates; species Hylobates moloch. The sequence continues at coordinate 46,145,126 of NW_026652284.1, read as the reverse complement.
CTGAATGCTTCCAGGAAGAGACTGTCCACTTCTGCAGATGAAGAATCAATTCCACAGAGCTGCTTTCTCAGACTGTGTCTCCTTCCCCAACTCCTGCTAAAGTTCAAACTCACCTGTTCAAAGACTAGATGTTCTGAGGCCTCCACACTTGCATCCCACCATCCCACCACACCACATCCCACCATTCCACCACACCAACATCTCACTATCCCACCACACCAACATCTCACTATCCCACCACACCTATATCTCACCATCCCACCACACCTACATCTCACTATCCCACCACACCAACATCTCACTATCCCACCACACCTATATCTCACCATCCCACCACACCTACATCTCACTATCCCACCACACCACATCCCACCATCCCACCACACCAACATCTCACTCTCCCACCACACCAACATCTCACTATGCCACCACACCTATATCTCACCATCCCACCACACCTACATCTCACTATCCCACCACACCTATATCTCACCATCTCACCACACTGACATCTCACCATCCCACCACACCTATGTCTCACTGTCCCCCCACACCTCTGTCTCCTGGGGTCTTTCTGTTTCACCTACGTCTCACCAATGACTCCATCCTTTCTTTATCACTCCCACCATCGCCTCCCTGTGAAATCTCCGTATCTCTCTTCTGGGTGTGTGCAGCACCTTTCAAATCTGTCTTCCACCTTAATCCCAGAATGATCTTTCAGAAGTAAAATTTGATGATTCTTACACCTCTGTTTAAAATCTATGGATGGCTAGCCATCGCCTGGAGGACATCATCCGAGCTTGACATATTTGGGAACATCTCAGCTCTTCCCAACTCACCTATATCTCTGTCTTCATTCCTGATTATGCTTTTTTCAAAGATTCAGCTTCTAGGAGCTAGCATGACTCCAGAACCTCAGGCCTCACCTCCATGTAAGATGCCCCTCTCCTAATTACACAGCATTAATACATATCAATTTCCGCAGCCACATTCTCAGCCTTATGTCAACAGAGGCCATGATGTTACTCACATTTGTATCCTCGAGGTGTACAACAGCACCTATTGCATAGCAATCACCCAATAAATATTAATTAAATGAGGAGAGGAAATCAATTCTTTTGTTCCTGGTCCCTGAAAGAGGAGGAAAGTAATATCTTGGAAAAGGATCAGGAACAGAAAAGATCATATCTATTTTATGACTGTCTCTGTAAACTCTAACTTATGTTTCAGTAAAATTCAACACAAATAATAGCACTTTATTATTCCTGTTCAAGGCAATTAGTAATTTTACTGTATTTGGCCTAGGAATAGCCAAGGTCCCACTGCTGCTTCCTGACTTAGTACCATATGGTCCTTGATTAAGGTAAGATAAATAAACCTCCCCCAACACACCAGGTATTCCAGACCATAATTACTGAGGCACTTTGCAAACAGTATCAGGATTTTCAGTTTGCTGGCGTATTTAGTCCTTTGATAGTGCTTCTCAGAAACACTTCTTAGTGTTTCTCAGTCCCAACATCTGCTACTTCCAAGAGACACTGAAGTTCTTTGGGATTTGTCTGTGAACTAGGATAACCTAGTTTATCATGTGTACAAACAACCAAGAGCAGCTTGGTCTTTTAAATGTGAAACACTGGCTGAATTCACTCTGTTCAAGTCAACCTCAAAGTTGACTTTAATTTAGATTGTGCAGAAACCATGTATTGACCAAGTCAGTGTTCCGCTAGGCATGACTCACCCAGGTGACATTATTTAAATTTGGAGCTGCCTACAGCTGATTATGATGAATTGAACTAAGCTTATGAAACAGGAAAAAAAAATGAGAATGTAAAAGCAATTCAAAAGTGCTTCTTAGGAAAGGCAGGGACATGGATTCTACAAATGAGTATTTAGGCACAGAATGGATAGTTATTTAATTCCAAGATTTCACGTTGGCTTGCCAAAGACAGTCAGCGAGTGGAACATGAAGCTCCTCAGTCTTGGTGTGACTCAATAGTAGCTAAATTGACCAGAAGGCTGTCATGTTCAGACCAAAGAATCAGTCACAGTTACGCACAGATCCTTTAAAGACCTGCACATGCCTCTAGTCATATAAAAAAGGAAAAAGAAAAAGAAAATAAAGTTGAAAGTGCTTATCTGAAAATTGTGTTCGGAGAGCATATTTTTTAAATGAAAAAGGCCCATCCTATTCCAAGTTCTGAGGACCTGGACTACACACAGTAACCAGCTGATAAAACAGCTCCATATCATGGGGGTGAGCAGGATAGCGTGGGGGCGGATCCCGGCTCAGTGGGGCACCCCCATATGGTCAGGGCATGAGGCTGAAGTAGGCACGTGTGCAAAGACCCAACTGGATGGAAACCCCATTGAGGCAAGTGTGGGAGGGCTTGAGTGAAGTGGTGGCTGGCACTGAAGGTCAGCAGAGCCCCCAGTAGAAAGGAGCTGGGTTTAGAGGATTTCTTCTGTCCTAGCAGGGTGCCAGCTGTGGCTGTGCTGCAGGAAAGGGCAGCAAGCCAGCCCTGCTTCGGGGGGAAGCAGCCAGACCAAGGCTGGGCTCGGGAGAGTCCTAGAAGGAGGCTGGGAATCGAGGTGTGCTGGGGAGTGTGGAGTCCCTTGGATGGCTGAGCCAATTTGCTAACTTCAATCAAATGGCACCTCTTGTTGATGCCTTCCAAAATAAAATCCTCATGCCTGGCTACTTCCCTGAATTTCAGACTCACAGGCCCAAATGCCAGCTCCACGTTCCCACTGGGATGTCTCATCCTCACGTTCACCATGACGTGTAAAAGAGAACACTGGGTTTCCTGCCCCACCTCCCACTGCTCCAACCGCAGCTTCCCATTCCAGTGAACAGCTTCACCTCCACCCAAGTGCTGTGCTGATAGGCATCCTTGGTTCCTCTCTTCCCCTCTCCCACCCCCAAGCGTCAGGCAGCAGAGCCGTCTGCTCCACCTGCACCATGTACCCCAAATCTACCCACCTTTCTCCACTCACTGCCACAGTCATCTCTGGAAGGGACTGACCACCACCGTAGCCTCTTAACCTCCCTTGCTTCTACCTCTGCCCCCCAATCTGTCCTTGAATAGAAAATCAAAGCAATATAATTTGCATTTTTACAAATGCAAATCAGGCCCCACATCTCTCCCCTGCCACAACCCACCACTAGCTCTCTTGGGCCAAGAGAACAAAATCCCACAGCCCACAAGGCACCTGCTGACCTGCCAGACTTGGCCCCCACCATCCCACCTTCTTCTGTCCCCAGGCTGTGCTGAACAGCCTGTCCCACCCTCGCCTGCCCCAAGGCCCAAGGTCTAAATACATGTGCCATGTTTCTGGAATGATCTCCTGGATCTGGGGTTCTCAAACCAGCAGCAACAACACCTCCTGGGAGCTTGTGGACAACGCAACACGCTGAGGCCCCACCCCAGACCTACTGAGTCAGAAACTGTGCAGTGGGCCCAGCCGTCTCACAACACCCTCTGCGCAACGCGGTCCCAGGTGAGCACAGGCTGGCTCCTCCTAGACAGAGGCCTCACTGGCCATGCTGTCTTTACCTTGTCCCTCCTCTCTCTCTCTACTTCCCTCTCTCTGCCTCTCTACCTTCCTCTCTGTCTCTCTCTCTCTCTCCCCTGTCCTCCCACCTGGCTGTTTCCTTTGATTCAGAGCCATTACTCTGCCACTATTTTACCTGCTTTTCCCCCCTTCTTATTGCCATGCCACCCTCCCACCTGGAATGCAGGCTTTGTAAAAGCAAGGCCTCTGTCTATACAGCTCCTCCTTGCTGCCCATCTACCTGGAAGAGCTCAGTAGGAATGGAATATGTGCAATCAAGGAAGCGGGTTCGGAACGGTGCTGAGCACGCAAATCATGGGTTCCTGTTAACATGCACATTCTACTTCAGTACATCAGCGGGACCTAGAAGAGCCAGCCTGTGTTCATCTATAGCAAACTCAAATGTACATCAGAGTCATTCAGAGGTTCAAACATAACAGCTGGATCCACCCTAGAGTTTCTGACACAGTAAGTCCCGGATGGGACCTAGTGTGATGCGTTGCTAAGGAGCTCCCAGGTGAGGCTGGCATTGCTGGCACTTGGACCACACTGTGAATATTAAGGCGTTACATTCTAGCCTAAAGGGGTGGGAAAGGACACTAAGGGGTTACACAGGCTTCCAGAGCCCACTCCTGGCATCGCAGCATAGCATCTGGTTATGGCAAGACCTCGTCCCAAACCTCACCAGGCAAAGGGCTGGCATCCCTCCATCTCCTGGGAAAGAACCAGGCACACCACACCTAGGCCCAGCAATGGGACCCTCAGTGACTTGGAGACTACGAGACAGCATAGCTACATGAGCATGGGACACACTTGGAGGTGCACATGTGTACATGCCAGCAGCCTGCCGAGTTGGGAATGGGCTGAAAGGACATTTTCTATCATGTTAAAATGTTTTGTCCATAAGTAAAGGGAAGGCTTGGAAAGGTTGTAATCAGAGATGATGGGATCAGACCTGGGTTTTAAAAAATCACTTCAAGGAACAATATGTAAGGAGGAGAAAGCAAGTGCAGACCTTCAGATGAATCTTTATTCAAACCTCGTGCATCTGTTTTGGAAGTCTAGATTTTTATTCCTTGAGTTTGTTTAAAGCTGGATGCAATTGGCATTACATTCTAATCTGATATAACAAAGAAAGGAGCTCAATGCCTCAATATTTGTTTCATCTCTGCTGCTAGAAAATGCCATTATGAAAATAGCAGCATCTGTTGGGAGTCCATGGGCAGATCACAGATATGCAAGCATGTCCTCTCAAATGGTCTCATCACAAAATATTGACTTTATTTAAGGCTTTAACAAGCAACAGAGTTCACTGAAACAGGCCACAGGAAACAGGCTGCAGGAAACAGGAGACCACAGATCCCCAGGGCTCAGTGCTTTCTTTGGATTTTTTCTTAGTTCTTTGTAAAATGTAGAAAATTCTTTTTTGAGGGGAATTAAAAGCATACAACAAATGTCAGCCAAACTTCACAAGGGCCTAACTATGCAAAAACGGAAGAAAAACTGAAAAACAGAAGGATGGAAAGAACAATAGCTTATGCTCTTAGAACCACCAGCACAGGCCAGACACGGTGGCTCACGCCTGTAATCCCAAAACTTTGAGAGGCCGAGGTAGGTGGATCACTTGAGTCCAGGAATTGGAGGCCAGTCTGGGCAACACGGTAAAACCCTGTCTCTACAAAAAAAACACCAAAGAAAAAAAAAATTGCCAGGAGTGATGGTGCATGCCTGTACTCCTACCTGCTCAGGAAGCTGCAGTGGGAGGATCGATTGAGCCCGGGATGGGGAGGCTGCAGTGAGCCATGGTTGCACCATTGCACTCCAGCCTGGTTGACAGAGCTGTCAAGAAAACAAACACACAGGCACTTATTTTATTATAAATCCAACCATAAATAGGTTTATGTAATTTTTAACAATTCATTTCAGGAGGCTCCCAAGTCCTTTCTGTTTTCAATATCATGATTAGCCTACATTGTGTCAGTTTATTTTTTTCTTTCCTGGGTAAGCCCAGGGCCCCACGGAAGAAGACAGCTTGGATCCTGGTCGGCTGCTGGAGCTGCTCCTTAGTGAGGCAATGGCACCCACAAAACAAGTGTGTAGAGTGATGTCTACCTAACAGCATTGTTTGGACATTTTCATAGAATCATCTATTTGCATATTAATTTTGTAAAGTGTGCAAACAAATATAACTCCAGCTTATGTTTTAATAATGGAATAGCACTTTAACTGAGTTGGATGCTATTTGCTGACCCAGAACTAGGCACTGACCTAGGACATGGCTGGTAGTTTTTATTCCTATATCCCTAGCTTCTAGCATATGGCTGGGCACACAGCAGGCACCCGATAAACACTTGATGAGGAGATGAAGGAATTTTTCTTACAATGTCTCAGATTCTTCTTTTTTTCTCTTTAAAGATGGGGTCTCGCTCTGCTCCCAGGCTGCAGTGCAGTGGCGCATCACAGCTCACTGTAACTTGGATCTCCTGGGCTCAAAGGATCCTGCCACCTCAGCTTCCCAAGTAGCTGAGACTACAGGTGCGGCCACCATGACCTCAGACACATCATTGCAAAATAACTTACAAATCATGCTCCAGACCTATTATACTCAGGGATTCTGGAATTATGTTTCCCCATATCAACTCATATATTTCAATGTTTATAAATGTCTTATTAAAGTGTCTAAGCTTATGTGTGGCAAATACGCAGACACAAACTAAAATGCAGCCTTTTAAATGTGTTTTTCTGTTCTAGCTTGACACTAATCGAACGGGCTTTTTAAATGAGCATTCTTATTATCCCAAAATTTCATTTGAATTTTTGTAATGACTGTCTCATTTATGTTTCAACTCATTCAACCTCTTCCTGACATTTCCATTAAAATCAATGTAGCTTCTCCCTTTCTTTCTCTACAGATAGAATATATACTTACAACTCAAAGAGATATCATCAAGTTAGATTTACTTAGAACCTACTGGATCTCACCCAGATGTTCCTCTCTCAACATCAGCACAGTAAATACAAATCATATGTAGCATTTCCTAACCATGTACTGCAGAGACAGATACGGATATCTCAGATCTGCCTGTATCAATTCTCTCTCATTCATTGTTATCCATTAGAAATCTAGGTTTTCCTACAAATTAAAACATCTGGTTCCAAGGTTAGCTTTCCTCTTCTCTATTCAGATAAATAGAAACAGTGGTTTTCCAAACTAGAGGCAAACTTTAGAGACCTTTCTAATAAACCAGATATTGTGATAACAAAACCCCTAGTCCTTAGGGCTCTCGTGGTGGTAATGACAGCAAGGCACTTAGAAATAGACAAGGCACTATATAAATGTACATTGCAAGAAGCTGATCTTCTGGGCTGCCCCCTGGGATGCTTTCCTTGCTGGTTTACTTGGCTGTCTTCTCATCATTTCAACATCTGCTTAAACGTTAGACCCAGAGAGTTCTTCTACTTTGGCCTGCATTCTAAGACGTGGTACTCTCTCCTTGAATTCTCTTCACTGTTTGGGTCATTCTTCTACCCTGACATCCAATCTAAGACGTGATACTCCCTCCTTGAATTCCCTTCACTGTTTGGGTCTCTGTCTGATATTTTACTATTCTATCAGTTTCCAGTTGCTGCTGGGCTTCCCCACAGGAAGATCAGCAGGACGTGGTCCGTTTCCTTCACCACTCAAACCCCAGATCCAGAGAGAATGCCGAGAACTCTGAAGCTCCCCATAGATAATTGCTGGGTGATTGCAGAAGCCTACCAAAAAGCTGATATTTTAAAGATTTCTTTATTTCTAGGGCTCATGACTCCCTGGGATTATTGATTTTTCAATAAATATTTATTGAGTACCTAGCCTGTAAGAACCATTCTGCATATTAACAATACATTAGTAACAAACTAGAAAACCAAAACCCCTACTCCCATAGAGCTTGCATTGTAGTGCAGAGAGACAGATGATAAGTCAACACAGTAGGTAAATGCAGGTTGTTAGAAGATCTGGAAGAACAAGGTCGGGGTGCTGAGAGGGAGAATGAATGTCCATTTTAGATGTTTTGCTTATTTTAAGTCTTGCTTTTAACTTTCCAAAGAATCTTCAAAATGATCTCGTTTCGGCCTCCCCATAACCCTGTGCATATACATTCATGAAGACTAGAAGAATAGTTCTAAGTCTTAGCATCCCTCATGCAGTTTCTTCTCTGTGCCTTTAGCCAATTCGACGGATTTGGTAGAAAACTCTGTCAGGGCCTTGGTCGCTTCACCTGTAAAATTAGAGGGTGAAACTAGACTCTCAAATTCTTTCCAGCCCTAGAAATATTATAATGACAATGTTAAACTTTGCTTGAGCCCTCCGATCCTGGGAAACAGAAAATGTCAAGAAATCCCACCCCACCTCCACCTCCCACCTCTAACCCCACCACCCACCCTCCACTTCCCACCCCCCATCCATCTCCTACCCCCAATAACCCCACCGCTCACCCTGCACCTTACCACCCACTTCCCACCCCTCACCCCCCCCCCACCACCCATCCCACCACCACCCGCCACCACCACCCATCACCCATCACTACCACCCACCCCACCACCCACTTTAGCCCAGGAGTTCAAGACCAGCTTGGGCAACATAATGAGACCCCGTCTCTACAAAAAATTTATAAACTTTCTAGGTGTGTTGGTGCACACCTGTAGTCAGTCCCAGTTCCTCAGGAGTCTGAGGCAGGAGGATCGCTGAAGCCCAGGAGTTTGAGGCTGCTATGATCATGCCACTGCACTCCAGCCTGGGTGCAGAGTGAGACTCTGTCTCTAAAAAAAGAAAGAAAAACTCTTGCCTAACTCTAGAGGTGCTCAGAGATCTTAAGTTTAGAGCACTCTCCCTATTGCAATAGTCCCCTGCCCCAGCAATGGTTCCCTTCCCCCATCTTGCAATAATACTTTCAAATAGTTTCTCCAAAGTTTGGATTTGCTTTTTATTGGACAATAACTTGGATAAAACTGAGCAAATTTATGACTACTCACAGCCAGTCACATTCAAAACAGCAGCCTACCATCTGAAAAAGGCCTGAAAAGTGTCTTAAATGTTGATGGAAGTCTCTTAAAGAAGCACCATACCAGGCATGCAGACTAAGTTACACAGAGGTAACAAATGGCCTTCAACTTTGATTTTGGCTAACTTAATGTGTGGATTTTAGGATCTAAATAAGAAGACACGATGCCTCTGTCAATAAACTGAAATTTCTATCTGCTTGTCTATCACTACAAGACACAAAACAGCCAGATGGGGTTTTCTGCATTTTGTTTTAAAGAATTTGGAGCGTTCCTTGATGTCAGGGTGAGTGTGAGAGAGGCATCAGAAGGAGACATTATCCTCCAAAGCTGCAGAACCCAGCACAAGAAGAGGTTCCTGTCTTCCAATTAGGAGGAACGGGAGTATGTGTCAAGATACAATAGCCAAGGACAAGCTGCAGCGGCTTTCAATTCAAACCTCAAATCAAAAGTCACCTGAGCTGCAGGTGTTGGTACTATTACCATGGTAACTACACAGTGACGCACTGCACTTCCTCAGTTTGTTGATGTGTGGACAGCTGATGACTCTCCCAGGCACCCAGATAGGACAGGTGCCACAGCAGTGTCCCACTGGGGTCACCAAATGCTGCTGAATGCCTACAAGTGAACATTTGCGTTGAAATTCACAGCTTATAAATCATCTCATGGGATGATTTGTGATCTAAAGATCTATGAAATCAGGGATTTTTGTCTCTTTTTTCAATTTTGTATAGAATGTGCCTAGAATAGAAATGAAGGTATTGTTTGTGGGTCCACAAATATGTGTTGAAAGAATTCTCACAACAATCCTTTGAGATAGTGCCCCTATTTTTAAGTTTGGAAGCTGGAGGTTTAGGTAGGGAACAAATGCAGCTTGTCCAAGGTGATTGTAACAGAGGATGACACTTCTGAAGGAACGTTAGTGGTGTCACTTTCAGTCATATGGAACTTGAGATACCTCGGACATATCCAGTTTCAGGTGTCAGCCTCTCCCGTATCCAGAAGAGATTTTTTTCCCCCATCAACTCCTAAAATACTTTTTGATGCCATGTCCCCATTTCAGGCAATTGTCACACACTGCCTGGTTTCACAATGGTCTCTGTATAGATCATACTCTTCTAACTGGCTCATGGGTGTGGGTACAAGCTAATCATCTTCATTCTTAAGCCTTAGTAGTCTGGCTTCACTAGGGACCAGGACATCCATGAGTTTTTTTATCAGTAAAAATTAGGGGTGTGGGTGAAAAGGAAAACATCTCCATCACTGAGACCAGAAAACGATTCTCATTTGCCACTGGACAGCTCTACCAGGACATGCGGCGTGAGAAGACAGCTAGGAAGGTCAATGCCATTTGCATAACTGACTTTTGACAACTCAGCTATGGCTAGGACTGCCAGTAAAGCTCAGCACCAGAAATGCTGCTTCATGTCTGCTGCCACATTTTTACTCTGAAGCACGTCAAGACAAGGCTGGTTGGGTCAGGAAAGTTTCAACATCCCTACAAGCCAATGAAACACCCAAACTTACCAGCACTTTACTCCATAAGCTCCAGAACCCTACAGTTCCTGCCCCATTTTTGTGGTTTGGAGCACCTCCTTCCAGGGACAGCCATCAACCTGGAGCACCTCCAAAGGGGTGGCTCTCTGCCTTTTGACTTAAGCTTCTTCACATAATTCTCACACTATCCATTGTGAGATCCATGAAAACGCGGACTTTATCTCCATACCTCCAGCCTGTAGAACAGTGCCAAGGATGTGCTCAATAAATGTATTTTGAGGGAATTTACATGAGTGAATTTGCTTCATCAGCCTTCAGCACTCTGGCTCTGCATTGAAGTGTCCTGACTGGTGTAACACCTCCACTCTCAATTTTACTCCGTGATGTCGCTATTCCACAACACCTTAGACAACTCTCTCTCAGGACACGGAGCTGGATTGGATGATTGGAATCTACCCCTCCATTTCAGCAGTTCTTGCTCCATTGTCACAGTCTGGAGCACCTCCTTTCAGGGACAATCAACCTGGAGCACCTCCAAAGGGGTGGCCAAGCTTTGAAACTGTCATTGACAAAAAATGGTAACAATTCTGGGGAGTAGAGAAACAGAAATCAACAGATCCTCATTATTGACAGCATGCAAAATTGGGAAACTCTATCTGCTATACATCGATTTGAAGCAGCCATCAATCTCGATGGAGCCACAAGGAGGATTGTTGCCCTAAATCCCGTCAACACCAATGCTTGGTCAGGATGGGAACACATGCTGCAGGTAAGCTAATGTCACCATGGCTTTGGGGCTTCCCACACCTGGAAAACACTTGACAGAATTCTCTAAAAATTGAAAAATTCTCTAAAAATTCTCTAAAAATCAAAAAATGACAGAATTCTCTATCACAAGATTTTAAAGTAAAATTTTCCTAAAGTTTAGCACAGAAATCAGAAACAAAAGTGTCACAGGGTTTTAGGGGAAGCAGCAGGTCCATGGAGCTCCCTGTTCTTTTGTTCCTATTGTTAACACATTAAGTCTTGATGTCTTACGGTACGTTATTCAGTGCAGCACTGCCCAGATCCCCACGTCCTTAAAGGAACGTGCGTGCCTCGCTGAGGGCCTGTATGAGCTCCAGGAGCTCCCTGGTGAGAGACTGAATATGCAGATCATTCTTCTCAGCTCCGTGGAAACTTCAGCCTGGAGCCAATTTGAACCTGTTCTCATCTGTCACAGACTGTGCCTGTCAGAGGACACAGAGAAGAGGGCAGTTGGGGAAGAAAGAAATGTTTGTACCCGGGCTTGTGAAGTGCTCCAAAGTCCTCATCAATCCTGCTGATACTTGGTCTATCAAAATGCTCACTCTTTTGGCTTGACAATTCTCCATCCAGGATTCTAGACTTGCATAACGACACAAATGTGCAAGATGTACACTGTTATTTAAAACAGAAAAAAAAATAGAGACAACCTAAATGTTGGTTGTCATGGGGATGGTTAAATAAATGATGATATGCTCACATTATGCTATACCATGCAGCCATTAATGTTTATGCTACAATATTGAGGGGTTTTTTTCTTTAAAAAAGGAAACATACTGCATATTCTGTGAGAGGAAAGGCTTGGCATATAAGCGTATGTTTGGACAGACGAAGCGGTTCATTGTGGTTTCCTCAAGGGAGTGAAAAAACGGGGATGATGTTAAAACAGATAACTTTTGCCTTTTACTTTAAATACATCTTTATTGTCTGAATTTTTTACATAAGAATATATCATTTTATAAATTCAAATAAAATTTCAAACTAAGTGGTAAGAGTTTTAAAATCTCTAAGCTGTATAGATGATAGAGAAAGATCTAGATTGGTCCATAGTTATTTCTAAGATAAATTTACTGAAAGTTGACACTATAGGATTTGGCTGACACGACAAGAAGAACGTGAAGAAAATTATCCTTTTAGGATTAAAAGAAAAAAGCAACTAATTTCGAATTATCTAGGTAAAATGAATTAATATACCTTGATGGAAGTCCACACCAATTTCAAATTGGCTGGTACTTCACCTGCTCTCTCTTCTTTGCTAATTGGCAATTTGCTAAGGATGAACAAGACACAAGATGCCTTTTATCAGCAGGAAATTTCACCTACCCTTTTCAGGAACTGCCTCAAATAAGGTTTCAACCAATTTAGCACGGCCCTCAAAGAAGCCAGAAGCTGGGAGATCTGAGGTTTTTGGACACACCAACAAATACAAAGGAAGAGAAATGGTCTCCAGTCACAGAACCCTGCCTCCGTTCAAGATCAAGTCTGAGCTGGCAAACTTAATGGTTGGAACCTCAGGCCAAAGCTTTTATCACAACAGAACTTTGTTCTTACCATGTCTAGCCCACTTCCTCGGAAAGTCTGTTTCCACAGACCAGGAAAACAGCACTTGGTTTTGGGGCTCTTCTTTCAGAAATGAAATAATACAGAATCAGAACAGAACTTCAGATGACATATAGTGGTGTAAAGAGGGAAGCCCCTGCAAAACTCCCAGAAGATACAAAGAAGCCATTACTATTTTATATATATCCTTTTTCATATTTCCTGTGCAAAATACGGCCATGTAAATATACAATTTATGTCCATAAGAGACTTTTACAAAATAATTATGGTATTCACTAGCCTGCTTTCTTTTAAATAATGCTATATCCCAGATACTTTTTACCTTTATCAGTCTGTAAATATAATTTACATCATCATTTTTACTAGCCACATGGTATTTGCGTGTATAGATAAATTATCATTTATTTAACCCGTTCTCCATGGATTTATTACTTTTAACAGTAAAGACCACAATTACTTTAGTACCAACATAATATATTTATGATTTTCCTGCTTGTGATTTACTATACTGTAATAAACATCCTTGTACTTTTTTACTTTTTTTTTTTTTTTGAGATGGAGTCTCATGCTGTCACCCAGGTGGGAGTGCAGTGCTGCAATCTCTCGGCTTACTGCAACTTCTGCCTCCTGGGTTCAAGCGATTCTCATGCCTCAGCCTCTCTAGTAGCTGGGATTACAGGCATGCACCACCATGCCCAGCTAATTTTTGTACTTTTAGTAGAGAGGGGGTTTCACCATGTTGGCTAGGCTGGTCTCAAACTCCTGACCTCAAATGATCCAACACCTAGGCCCCCCAGAGTGCTGGGGTTACAGGCGTGGGCCACTGCGCCTGACTCAGTAATTACTTTCTGTTATATTCATGGGAGTAGAATTGCAAGGTATATTCTGCACTTTAGTGCACACCAAACTGCCTTCAAAAAAGATGTACCTGTTTACACTTCCATCATTTTGTCTGTTTTATATGTTTTTAGACACTTTATCCTGCAACTTTGACTACTCAACAGTGGATTCCAATAGTAAAAATAGTAACATATGTCTTGTGGTCATGTTAGCACTGATTAATTAGTAAACCTTCCACGTTTTCCCGTCAGTATCAACGTGGCCTTCAGTTTATTTTCCTAACCTCATTTTTCCTATCCCAGGCCCTTTCTCTTCTTGTCTCACTTCCTTACATTTCTTCTGAACCTCCATATACCTCTCTCATAAAATTTAATGATTAAACTTTTTAATTACAATCATAAAAGTATCTCTAATCAATTAATACATCTCAATCAAGGATAAAAATATGGAACTCTTATAAACTATTGACTAACCAATGAGAAGAACACTGTATTGAGAGAATGAAGAATGAGACGTGGCAATATAAAATGATTTCAATGATAAAGTTTTTAGCTTATGACTAAAAAGAAAAATGCTGGTTTGTGTTGCAAATAAAATGAGCTGGGAAATGTTTGGATGTTTTGAAATTTAGAAAGGGAATGAGTTAGGGCATGGTGGCTTCCAGAAGGAGAAATAAGAAAGTGAAATTTATGATGTTATTTCTATTTTATATTATGTGAAATATGATATACTCATCTCAGTGGGGTATACGTGGCTGATAAGAGCTTAAACTGTTATATTTGTGAAGTTATTTGGGCTTTTGCAAAGTACATTATCTAGGAAATGACTCATACAGAGGACAGCTGAACTCCTTCAATGGCCTAAAATCACCTCACACACAAAGCAGCAAGCTACATATAGCACAATTGTAGTCTGCTCACTATATACTCAAAAGTCCTATAATCCACAATCCAACACATTTATGGGGCCTGAGAAATGTGCCCCTAACTCTAAAAATCACACTCTTGGTAATTCCAAGGACAGTGGTGCCAGCAGCTTGGAGCCGTCGATGCTTCCAGGTCACTGGTCCGTGGTCCTTGATCATCCCACAGTTCTTGGCGTGACTCAAGGATGTATTGACATAAGTCAGAACCAGTCATTCACCCTAAAAGCTAGGCTGTCTGGAACATTACTCATAAATTCCTTTCCCAAGATTCCCAACAAGACAGCCAGCAGAGGCGGGGAGAAGATAAATCAGGGAGGGGTGAGGACACAGAGAATGAACATACATTGTGTGCTAACTCAGGTCCTCAGAGAAGCGGATGGCAAGGTGCAATTAACCATGCACCGTGCATGTGGGCAGAAACAGCTGTGAAGGGGAAAGGAGGGGCAGCCGTGGACAGGGAAAGCGCGCAGACAGCTAGCCGGTCTAAGGCCTGTGCAAGGAGTGGGGGCAGGAAGCAGGATGGGGAGAACGCGCTCAGACCAAAAGCACAGTTCTCAGACAGCCTCAGCAGGGCCACAGTGGAGTCTCTGAGAAGTTTGCCTCTTAGAGGACCCCCAGCTTCCCCACTTCAGGTAGAAATGGGCCTCCTCCAGAACCCTGCTACCTTGCCACTGACTGGGAGCTGCCCAAAGGAGCAGTGGGCCCAGAAGCGCAGACACCGGGGGCTGCCAGCCAACTGTGCTCCCCTGTAGGGTCTCTTGGAGGGAGATGTGATGGGTGCCTGTCACAGCTGCCACCCCATGTGTAAGTAATGGGAAGAACTTTGACGTGATTGGAGCATCCCCATAGAGAGAGACAGAGGGAGATAAGGTGAAAAGAAATATGTCTGCCCAATTGCAAAGTCTTGCAAGTCCCATTAGAGATTGGGCATTTCACCCACTATCAGAGGCTCTAAGAAAACAGGGTCTTATGTGCAAATTCATTTCAGAAACAGGTTTTATAAGATTTCCTGCCTGGAGATTCATACAGCAGAGTAGCATATTAAAGTCTCTGAAACATCTTGCAGTAAAGAAACCTATTGAACTTTTTTAAACTCAGTATATTCCAGACCCATCTAACCAGATACTCACAGAATTCTGGCGGAAGATGCTTTAGCAACCTTGTGCTGTAGACCGCACGATCCCAGCACGGTTTCCGATTAGGGATGCAATTGAAGTTCTGCCCCTATGGTGGCAGCCTCCAGAAATAAATTGAGAGAAGAATATTATTCAAAGCCCCAGCAATCAATTAAAAGGGCCTGAACTGGGTGAGAAGCTGCAACAAAGTGCCACAGGCTGGGCAGGCTAAGCAACAGAAATGTACTTTCCTGCAGTTCTGGAGGCCAGAATTACAAGGCCAAAGTGTCGGCAGGGTTGGTTCCTTCTGAGGGTTGTGACGGAAGGGCTGTGCCTGGCATCTCCCTCTGGATTGGAGATGGTTGCCTTCTTATTGTCTTCACACGGTCTTTTCTCTGTGTGCTCACATCCCTAGTGTCTCTCCCTGTAAGTCCTAATCTCCTCTTCTCATAAAAACACCAGTCAGAGTACCTTAGGGCCCACCCTAATGACCCTGCTTTAACTTAACTACCTCTGTAAGGACCTTATCTCGAGATACAGCCACATTCTAAGGTACGGAGGGTGAGGCTGGCAGCATATAAGCTTAGTGGGGTGGAGGGCACAGTTCAGCCCACAGCAGTGCGGTGGAGATTGCTGCAGCCGAGGAACACCTGCCTCTGCTCCCTCTCCTGATCTGTGGATGACTACACTGCCCAGCACCCCTGCAATTAGGAGGAATGATGTGACTTGTTCTGACCACAAGGCTGTGAGCAGAAGCATCTTACGTCACATCCAGGCCCAGCACTGAAAAGCCCCTGCTCAACCCCTTGCCTGGAAAATCCTGATCCATGTGCAGAGGAGGTGGCCAGATAAGACAAGGGGGCCTCTTCAGCCTGAATCCCTGAGGGACAACGCACAGCAAAGACCCTGCAGACCTGCAGTGGGTGCATTGCAGAAGGGAGAAATGGACTTTTTCTGTACTGAGCCAGAGAAATTTGGAGATTAGCTTTATACTTCAGCATAACCTAGATGATTCTTCCTAATTGATGGGAATGGACAAAGAGTACACTGCCAAAACATGATCATGTCGTGAGCAACTCACTTATCTTGGAAGAAGGAAGGAGGGGGTGATATTTCTGAGTATGTTGATGAATGGATAGCAACATCATTACAGAGAATAAAGGAGATGAGACAGCTTTGGAAATAAATTGAACTTGGGCCATGTTATGCTAGAGATCCTCAGCCAGCAATGTCTAGTAAACAAGTCAAACCTCACGTCTACAATCCAAGAACAACGTCTAAGTTGGAAATAATAATATTGGCATCCGTCGGCGTACAGTGACTGGTAGACGGGAGTGGACTGAACTACCTGGGAAGAGTTTGTGGAGTGAGAAAAAAAAAGAGCAAATAACCTCTTAGAAGTTAGGCAACTCCAACTTGGCAAGAGTAAGCCGAAGAAGAAAACGCAGGAAGTGAGGCTGGCAGTGGTCAGAAGTCATTGCAATTTTCCTCTCACGTAACTGTCTCACCTCAGGACCATAAGAAGCTGGCAGAAATGATGCTTTCCATCCTTGTATTCCTGGTGCCAAGTCCAGATGACTGTACTTTGTAACCCTTCAGTGTATGCACCAGAAAGCCTGGGATCCTAGAAGGCCTGCAGGAGAGGGTGGGGAAGGATGGAGAGTCATGTGTGTCCTGCGCTGCAGACAGTCAGAAAGAGCACTAAGAAGAGGGCTCGGCCATGGCAGGTGTGGGAGTCAGTCAGGGCCAACCTTTAAGACACAAGCTTCAAAACATCATTCAAGAAAAAGGCCATGCTTGACACATGGGGAATGCAAAAGGAAAGGTCAGAAGTGCAGATTGTTTTTGTAGACTATTCTTTGAAGAAGCTTTGTTATATCAGAAAGGAGAGAAATCAAGTGGTAACTCAAGAAGACAGCAAATTTAAGAACTCATGTTTTTGGAAGGAAGACCCGAAAACATGGCTATTGATGACAGACAGGGGAACTATGAAGAAAGACTGAATGCATACCAGAACAGGAGAATAGTCTCTGCAACAAGCCTGAAGGAGGCGTGAGAAGAACTGACCCAAAGAACAAGCTGAGCTGATAGACTTAAAATGAAAATAAAATGACAGACGGACAATTCAAGGAGTGCCATGTGGGACAGCAGATCTCTAGAGCTTCATCTTGCTTGGCTGAAACTGTATGACCACTGATTAGCAACTTCCACGGCCCCTCTCCAGCCCCTGGCAACCACCATGCCAGTCTTCACTGTATGATCGTTGACACTTTTATTTATATTATATTATATTATATTATATTATATTATATTATATTAT